>NW_026000174.1:67209331-67244361 GCF_001458135.2 Marmota marmota marmota | reverse complement strand
TATATATATATATATATATATATATATATATATGTTTAGTTGTAGATGGACACAATACCTTTATTTTGTTTATTTAGTTTTACATGGTGCTGGGGATTGAACCTAGGGCCTCACACATGCTAGGCAAGTGCTCTACCACTGAGGTACAACCCCATCCCCCCTCCCACTCCCCCTGCTTTTATATTTTATATTGAGACAGGAGAGACAGGGTCTCACTAAGTTGTAGAGGCTGGCTTTGAACTTGTAATCCTCCTGCCTCAGCCTCCAAAACTTTTGGGATTACAGGTTTGCACCACATCACCAAACCTAGTGTTTCCTTCTTTACCTTAGTGCCCAAGAGGTCCAGAGAATGTAAGGAAGGTGAGACCAGGGACAAGTCCATTGTAAACTCAGAAGTGAGAGAGCCTTGTGTTATTTTTAATCTTTTCCCCAGCTCACAAGGTAAATGTGAGTAATTAATCTGGAATAGCCCCTGTCTAATGCTTGTGAAAGAATATCAGCAGCCACTGAAGATAATGGCAAACTCCTGGGGAACCATTTACAATCCACTCTGGTTGTTCCCCTTCATCTCCCTGTGACCCTGAGAAGTTTCTTTGTTTTTTTGTAGATGTGATAATGGAGTCCAGAGAGTTTAAGAAACCAGGGTAAGATTTGAACTCAGGTGTGGCTTCCCTGGAGTTTGCCTGAAGAGGGACTGTTTCCCATCTTGCAGAAGGAGACTGTGGGCAATGAAGGCTGGACAGACAGGGTGCCTGAATGAGCCCTTTGGGTGGACACTAGTTACCCTCTGTCAAGCACACACACAGAAGAAAATGAGCATAACTCCTACTCAAAGACTTTGACACACAACTAAGATCAAAATGAGAAATCCTCAGACCATAGGAGTGTGCTGTATTGTCTCCAGGAATTGAGGCTACAGAAATTCAAGCCCTGTTCATGAATATTTGTGATATAATGAAATCAATTATTTCATGGATTGGAACAACAAGAAAGGGAGGGCTGGGGGGGTGTACCTGTCGGTAGAGTGTTTGCCTAGCATGCTGAGGCCCTGGGTTCAGTCCCCAGCACTGCCCCCTCAAAAAGGAAAAAAAAAAAGAAAAACTGGAAATAAGCCTAGGTGTTCTCAGTACGGGCAGATTCACTAGACAAGGGTGCATATAAACTGTGATGGATTCACAAGCCCTTAAGTAGGGTGAGGTGGAACTGTAATACCAGCGTGGACAGGTACCATGCTGCATTAAGTGAAAAGGTAAATTTCAATCCATGTTAATTTTATAAATCACACTAACTGGAAGCATACCTGCTAAACAATTTTTTTTTAGTGTTCTTCAGTGCACTATAAATACTCTAACAATGTATCTTGGACATTTTTCTGTATAAATATATATAAATCTTAGTCTTTTAAGGACTTCATATTTCATAATATGGGTATAACACTTTTTCTACTGATATATGTTTTGTAATATGAGTTTTACATTCATAATATCTTAGATCTTTGCAAACATACAAATATATCTGAAGGGGGCTGAGGTTGTGGTTCAGTGGTAGAACACTTGCCTAGCATGTGTGAGGCACTGGGTTTGATCCTCAGCACCACATAAAAATAAATATAAAAATATATATCTGAAGGATAGAGTCCTTGAAGTGAAAGTACTGTGTCAAATGAATACACATTAAAAATTTTGACAGATACTGCCGAATTACTATCCAAAATGCTTTTCTGGTTTATACACCTAACAAGAGCAAGGAGGTAAGGGTAGGGGTCAGTGCCCACTTTGCTCTATATTATTACTATTGTTGGATATTCTCAATTAAACAATGATTTTTAAAGTATGGGATGCAGTCTATAAAGTGGATTGTGAAATTAGTGTCATGAATAGGTTGAATCATATGAATTGCCCGTGCTTGACCGTTTTGACTACCAAGAGAGCTGTTTCATGAGGTTCACACTAGCAGCATTAACACAAATTAAATAGAACAAGCAGAACAGAAAACATTACTACCTTTATCAGGGTAATGTTGGGTTGAACATTTGTGTCAGAGAGCCATTTGGATGTGTGTACTGGTCACTGAAAACCCCTATCATTCAACTCAACTCGGGAGTAAGTTCTGGGGTACTTAAAATTGTTACCTTCAGTACTTCTGAACTGCTTTACTTTCCTACTGTTCTAGCATTGAAATACTTATTTAAATGTTATGCTTAAAAGTCCTTGCCGGGTTTCTGTTCTTGCGACTAAAAGGCTCAGGGTTCACTCTAGTTAAACTGGGCTGACTGGGCTGCACGAAATAACCACACAAGAGACACAAATACCTTTTTCTTTGGGGTTGCTGTGACGGCTCCTAGGAGCGAGAGCACGGCGCTGACCCCTTTTATTGAGGAGAAGCTGTTCAAATGAGGCAAGGGGTCAGGTTTCAGGGGGCTGAGTCTATCTTCCTGATGTCCACTGTCAGCAGGTTGACTGACACCTGGGCAGGCCACACCCAAGGGCACAGTAAGAGGAGGGGACACACACAAGATACTTCCATGGAAGATTCTATCCTAAACAGGGCAAGGGGTTATATTACAAAGGAACAGGTGAGCATAGCTTCACCCATGGGGCTGTAGCAAGACACACCCATTTCTGTGACTGAGCGCCTCAGCACCCAGCTGGGGAGTGTAACTCAGTCACCCGTAAGGTTGGCCTCCCACAAGTCCTGCCTGTCTAAGCTGTCCCAGCTTCCCAGGGGCCAAATAGTAGGATTTCAACTAAAGTCAACCAGACTACCTCCCAACTTTGAGGAGGAGGTGACCAGGGAGCAACTGTGTTTAAGTTTTGAATAATTGCCTGTAGCCAGAATATTAGGGAGCCAAGGGGCTTTCAAACAAGGGTGGGAGCCTATTAGGCTGTTTTTATTTGCCTTGTGGAGAAAAGGAAAGAGAGCTTTCAAAGCCCCCGGGAAATACGTTTAGAAGAGAACTAAGAAGAAGATATAGAGCTGTAGTTATATGTAACCATTCAAAAATACCTGCGATCCCAGCTTTGCTAGAGGTTGAAGCAGGATGACCTCAAGTTTGAGGCCAGCCTGGACAACTAATGAGACTATCTCAAAAATACAAAGGGTGAGAATGTAGCTCAGTGCTAGACTGTCCTTAGGCTTAATTGGAGGGTGGGGGCAGAAAAAATATAATTATCTTCACCACAAGAATGACCATGAAATTAAAATGCCCAAATCCTGACAGCTATGGACCTGCTTCCCCCAACCCCCACTAACCCCATGCTGGGGATTGAACCCAATGGCACTTGACACTGAGCTACATCACCAACATTTTTTTGTTGTTGTTGTTTTTACAAGGTCTTACTAAATTGCTGAAGCTGGCCTTGGGCTTGAGACATCCTGCCACAGCTTCCTGAATCTCTGGGATTACAGGCGTGTGTCATCCCCCCAACCCCTTACAATTCCAGCAACTGGGGATGGAACCCAGGGCCTAGGGCAACCTCTCCTGTACTGGAGATTGAACCCATGGCCTGGCACCTGCTGGGCAAGTACTCTACCACTGGATTACATCCCCACTTCTTTCTAGTTTTTATTTTGAGGCAGCGTCTTCCAAAGTTGCCCAGGCTGGCCTTGAATTTGTGATCCTCCCACCTCAGCCTCCCTGGAGCCCTGCTTTGAAGGGAGGACTTCTTAGGACCTAATGGATTGAAACTTGATAGTGTTCTAGATGCCTTGTCAAGAGGCATATTTACCCCATGTAAACAATGTGGCGTTATAGTTTTAATTTTGCTGGGTGCAGTGCCCTCTACCTGTAGTCCCACCTACTCAGGAGGCTGAAGCAAGAGGATCACTTGAGTCCAGGAGTTGGAGGTCAACCTAGGCAACATAGTGAGACCCTGTCTCAAAAATATAAATAAATAATTTAAAAGGTATTTATCATCTTAGTCTGCATTCTACTCCATCTATTACCTTTATAATCATATGGAAAGATAATAAGAATTTTTATTCTGGAAACCAAGAGAAAAAATATGCAGGAGAGAAGACCCTGCTTAAATTACAATTGCTAATCATTGAAGTATTACCAAGAAGTATATGTTAGTAACTTATTTATCTGAATATTGATGTTTAAGGTCAAATTTGTTGTTTGATTTTTTTTTTTTTTTTTGGTACCAGGATTGAATCCAGGGTGCTTAACCACTGACCGCTCCTTCTGACCTTTTATTTTTTTATGTTATTTTGAGACAGGAACAGGGCCTTGTTAAGTTGCTGAGGCTGATCTTGGGAACCTCCTGCCTCAGCCTCCTGACCCAGCGGGATTCCAGACATGCACCACCCTGCCCGGCACTGATTCCTTTATACTATAATGCACATATTAGGTTGTTTTAAATGTTCCAGAGTGGGAGACACAGTTCAGTAGTAGAATGCTTATTTAGTAATTGCAAGGCCTTGGGTTCCATCCCCAGTACCACAAACATAAGTCAAAGTTAAATGAGAAAAGAGAAAACCTACTTTTTTTGGCTGAGACACATCTATGGAGCAAGTCCTGTTTTTGGACCACTCGCCTGTGACACAGGCACCCACCAGTGCTGGTCTGCCTTGCTCTGCCACCTCCCTGCACATGGCCAAGTCCCCTCCTGCTCAGCTTCAGTTCCCCCATTGTGAACCCAGGAGACTGGACAATCTCTGTCCTCTGGCCATGACCAACTACCCACCTGCCTGGCCAGAGCTCCCTTGGACCCTGGCACCATCTTGGTCTGTCTTCCAGGAGCAGCACTGTCATGTCCACGGTCTTGTGAGTCTCTGGCCACGATGGGCAGGGCTTTCTTCACCTTGCTCCAGCTTAGCCCAGCTTCCAGGTCCTTGCTCCATGACGCTGGCTGGCCACTCCCTCACACCAGGCTCCACACGAGGCCCTCCCATCTCTAAAGTTCAGTGGGATGAGAGAGAGAGAGAGGAGAGAGAGAGAGAGAGAGAGAGAGAGAGAGAGAGAGAGAGAGACCACTTTCCATGTGTGGCTTTCAGTTCATGACAGCCTTGAAAAAGTGAGGGTATTATCATCTGATAGGCAGGGAAACTGATGCCTAGAGAAACAGGCCTTGCCCAAGGTCACAACAGTTCGCAGAGGCAGCTCAAGGGTGTGAACCCAGTTCTCTCCGGGTCTGGACTCCTTGGGAAAACATAGGAGCCGTGGTCGCTGCTGCCACATCCCACGAGACCCAGGGGTGCTCCCTGCTCTCCAAAGTCTGAGTCAGCTTCCAGGAAAGATGCGTGTGTTAAAGAACTGCAGAGACCAGCCACACCACGCTTTGAAGGCAGCAAAGGGCGCAGCAGGATTGGGGAGGGGTAGGAGCTGAGCACTGGGATGTGTGCCAGATCCCACTTCCTCCTGGCTGGCACCACCCACCACCAGGGAAGACGGTGGTGACATCAGACAACCCCGTGTGGAGTCACCCTTTCCTGGGAGGCCCATCACTTTGCAGACTCGGGCTCTAAAGAGCGCTCACAATGTGCTGTGCTGAAAGTGAAAGCCAGTTCTGCCCCCCATTCCTGGAGAGGTCACCATGATGTCACCGCCTTCAGTCTCAGCCTAGCATTCAGGACCTCTGGATCATCCCTTCAGCAAGCCAATGCATTCCTGCCTAAAGGAGTTAGTTAAGTGACTTATTCTCGGGACCTTCTTCCCCAACTTGGGAAGCTGGGAGCTAATGAAAGAGTGCCTGGCTTGGTGTCACATGGGGATGAATCCATCTCAACAAGGAATGCCCTGCCGAGTGGCAGCGTCCCCATATCTGAATTTGAGCCCAGGTGAGGGCATCAGCCCCTGCACTCTGCTGCCCTTAGGAGGTGCCCCTTCCTCACCCCCTGGATTAGATGGGGCTGACCCCATCCCCACTCCAGCATGAGCCTGGGACCCCAGCTCTGCCAATCTCTTCTCTTCCCCTCGCCACAGGGACTGCTGTCAGGACCCAAGCCACACCAAGGACAGCCAGCCCGGGACCTCTGTTGGAACTACTAGGAAAGTGGTGGGAGGTGGGGGCACCCCCCTCCCTGTTAAGCTAAGCTGGCATCTTTAGGGGTCATCCCACTGTGAGCCAGCCCCGCCCGAGGCTGTAGCCCTCTCCCAGGCACTTTTTAGTTTTCTGTCATTAAAGAGACATTTCACTGAAACATCATCTCATCAATGTTCTTGCACCCCACAATTTTTTTCTTTATAATGAAACATAATCCAGGTCTGTTGCTATGTGTACAGAAAAATTCATCAGGTATTACTAACTAACCTTGTTAAAAACTCAACCCAAGTTTATGTGACTTATTGTTCTGACTCTTTTACATTTATCACTTCATCAAATCCTTGGATTACTATCCTCATTATACAGAGGAAGCTTAAAGAAGTTAGTTAAGTGACTTGCCCCAGAACAAGCTCCAGGCCCTGGGATACAGCTTTCCTATCCTTCCATGTCCCTCCCAAAGAGGCCCTGCTCTGGAAAATCTCTGAGCGCCCCTGACAGAAAATGACCTCCCCCAGAGGAGGTGACCTCCCCTACAGGTGTGTTCCACCCCAGGCTGAGACTTAGCTCCAGCAGGCTCCTTCACAGTCCTGGGTGGGACATCAGTACCAGCCTCAACCCACAGCAGGCGCCTAAGCCTTCATCTTGTACTCATCCTCTACAGCTCCCTCAGGTGCCCTAAAACTAGGGATGCATGAGGTGGGAAGACCCAGACAGAGGTCCTCATCCCTGGGCACCTGGAGACCGGCTAAGCTTCTACCCAACCCCATGAGGTGTGGAACATACTTGGGAAAAGGCCTTACATGTCTCCTAGCTTCTGCCAGTTGGTCCCTTCCTTCTGCCTCAGTTTCCTCATTGGTAAAATGAGGAGCTTGGCTCGGGAGAATCCCCCAGCACCCAAGGCAGATCCTATGGGAATGAGAAAAGCAGAAGTTTATTTATTCAGAAAGGTTTTGGGGTCCCTGGATGAAAAGCTGCCTGGACTTTAATTCATTTATTCACTATCTGGGCATCTACTATGTGAAGGGGAATACTCGAGAGAGCAAAACAGGCAAAGCTTTGTAGCTCTGGTATTCAGGAGGCCTCCGAGCCGTCTGGCCTCTAGCCCAAGCTGAGATGGTGGACTCATGGAGAGGCCTCTCTAAGCTGGGTGTGCAGAAGAGCTGAGGGCTTAGATTCAGAGGTTGTGTTCTCCCTCCAGCTCTGATGCCCTGTGGTGTGACCTTGACTCTCTGGGTACCAGCTTCCTCTCGTTCTCTTGTGGACTGAATGTCTTTGTTTGCCCAAACTATGTTCAAGCACAACCTCAATCTTCAATATGATGGTGTTTGGAGACAGAGCCTTTAGGAGGTAATTAGGTTTGGATGAGGTCATGAGGGTGGAATTAGTGTCCTTGTAAGATGACAAAGAGTGACGAGAACTTTTTCTACCAAGTGAGGACACAGCGAGAAGGCAGCCATCTGCTAGCCAGAGGCCATTGCCACACTTCAATCTTGCACTTCCCAGCCTCCCAAACTGTGAGATCCGTGTCTGTTGTTTAAGCCACCCAGGCTGGGGTAGTGTTGGGGCAGCCAGAGCACACCAGGACACCACCGAGTGAGGGCTGGGACCAGATGGCCCTGCCAGCCAGGGAGGGCCGCTGGCGGAAGCCTGGTATGGCCACTGGAGGTTAAACAGTAACCACCCCTCCCTCCCTGCCACTCCCTCTCCCTGCCACCTCCTCAGGGAGCTGAAGCCATCAAACCTGCCTCCTTTGCTCCTCCTCAGGGCTGTGGCCTCCTGGGAGGAGCCACACCTGCCTTCTACCTCCTACATGAAGCCTGGGCCTGGGGGATCCAGGTTTGGGAGAGGGGCGCTTGGCCCGAGCCTCCCCCACAGCTGTTTGGGGGTACATCCTGCACAACGCCCTGCAGAGTGCTCCCTGAGGAGCTCTGGCTCACTGAGCCCCAGGTGCCCGCCTTAGGCAGGAAGCCCCAGCTCTCCCAGTGACTGGGAAACAAAAATAATTCAGAGAAACCGGGGCAGCCTCATTGCGTGGGGGTGTCCCACTTCCACCTCCGCCTCCAGGCCCCTCAGAAGCCAGGAGGCAAGGGCCCAGCTGTGATGCACAAGCCCTCCCACCGGGCCATCCTAATTACAAGCCACCATCCAGAATGAGTCACCACAAACCTCAGGAGAGGGAGTCCGTCCTGACTGGATGGCACTTTACAACAGCTCTGTGCAGGGGGTGTGACTTCTTTGTCCCCCCCAAGCTTGTGTGTGAGAAGACCGAGGCCGCAGGCAATAGAGCTGGTGAGAGGGCGCAGGGGCTCAGAGCTTCCAGCTGTAAGGCCCAGGCAGCTTCAGGCCTAGCTGCAGGGAGGGCAGAGGATGGCTATGCTCTACCCCTCTGCTCTGCTCGTGACACATCTCCAATCAGTCTCGGCATGGCAGGCACAGCTCGGGGCTGGTCAATTGCATTACCCTTTCCTAATGAGCTCACCCTCAAGATCCCCCATCATCAGCCTTGAGCGCTCATGACGCAGACACAACCCCAAGATGCACTTGTTGCCAGACCATAGAACCCTACATGCTGTGTGCTGGTTCAGCACAGGGGTGGCTTGGCTCCTGTGTCCCCGCTATCAGATGTCCTATCCAAGCATGGCTTTCTCAGAGAGACACCACCATGCAGGTTTGCTTGGGGCTTGCTAGGTCTTCTAAAGAGGTTTTTATTAGGAAACATTTCAAATATTGTCCAAAATGTAGATAATACCACTTACAACTGTGCTCCCACTACACAAGCAATTACTGAAGTCCCTTTATCCTCTTCTGTCCCCCCACCTGTCTCCGGCCACCACTCTCTGAATTTTGTTCCTCATTCTGGTGCTTATTTTATACTTTCATGACCTCTTTACAATCCATATTATTAAACCTTATGGAAATGTCATCGTCTTGTTCTGATCTTGTGGTAGTTTGCTATTTTCACACAACTGGATGCTTGGGACTGTTAGGCCTGGTGATAAACACAGTTTCGAATCTCCCAGGGTTTCATAAATGCAAAGGTCGAGGTCTCACTCTCTGCACCAGGCCTGGGTTCAGGCAACTCACCTGCCTTAACTCATCTATTCACAACAAAATCGTTATCCACACTTTACAGATTTGCAAACATAGCTTGGAAGCTGGGCTCCTAGTCCCTAGGTCTGATCTATGGAAACAGTAACATCCATTTATTTAAGGTCCATTGCTTGATTTTACAGACCCACCTGGACTCCACCTCAGAGGATCGGGGGAGTCATATTCTCCCCCCGTAGTTCCTACATTGAGCCTGGGAATTTGTACCATCCCAACTCACACCCTTTACAGATGAAGAAACTGAGGCTCAGAGAGGGTGACTCAGTTTCTCACAATTGCACTGCTCTGCTGTGGGCTGTGAACCTGTGCCCCAGGGAGCACAGGGACTCTCCCCAGCCCCCTGTGAACCTGGGGCCCCACTGGCTTCTTCCCTGGCTCTGTTCCTGGCAGCCCGCCCTCCCTCCTCAGAACACCCTCCCCACACCTGGCCTTCATTCTCCCAGTCTCCACCCTCCATAGTCCTTCTCCCAGAAAAGGGGCCCAACCGGAAGCCAGCTCATGTCAGGAACTTCCAGCCACGTGAGCAGTCCTGAGCCAGGGATTCTGAGCAGCCGGTGGCTTTAGGAGAAACTGAAACTGGGCTTTCTGGGGGCGGAGTGGTCACTAGGGATTTAAAGAGCTGCCACTTCCTTGGGTCCCCAGAGGGCACCGGGAGGTCACAGCTGCTGAGGGACATCCAGGATCTGTGTGAGCCTCAGCCATGCACCTCTGTGGAAGAGAAGTGCTGCTGATGGGGCCCGTGAGTACAGGGCTGCAGGGGTGGGGGGTGACGGGGGGGAGGGGACTTGAGGGTCTCAGGGCCCAGGCCGTGGGGCAAGAGGTGGGATGTTCTCGTGCCAGCTCTGTGCTCCTGGGCTGTGTGACCTCTGGCAGGCTCCACTCAAGCCCTCTCTGAGTCTGAATTTCCTCCCCTGAACCATCGGGGGACAGTTCCCAAGTTGCAGGTGCAGCCTCGGGGTTAGAACTTGGACTTCCCACGGGCTCTCTCCAGACCCACCTCTTCTCCCGTGGTCCCTCCAGTCTCTGTCTTCCCATGACCCCTGCAGCCACGGGTTCCCTCACAGGTCTCCCCTCTTCTCTGACTGGGTCCTTCCCCGGGCTCTAGTCTGAAATGAGGGTGCTGTGGCCGTGAAGGCACCGGAGGCTGTGGCCTGGGTAGAGCTGGAGCCAGGAACTGCTGAGGATCCAGAATCCTTGGCCAAGGAGGCCAGGGTCTTGCCCGAGGTCCTGACCCACAAAACACCCCGAAGAATGATGGGGGCCTGTTGGGCTGTGAGGTCTTCCACTGCCCCCGTTGCCTCGTCTTTCCAGAGCTCTGGGCCATTGGAGTGAATGTTCACCTAAGTTCCAAGGTGCCCAGGTTGGGGATGGTCGCAGCTGACAACCTTGGAGTCCATTGGTCTGGCAAAAGGGACTCTCCATTCATTCGTCCCAGATGATTGCTCAGCTAGAACATGGGGGCAGGGGTGGTTCCTGTTTTGTCCCCCTGGCTACGTGTCCGGCCGACACACAGTAGATAAGTAATAGATTTTTGTGGAGTGAGTGGATATCAGCTTTGGATGTGAGCAGGACATAGACAGAGGGCCCCCGCCCTCAGGGAGCACTGCAGGGAGCACTCTGGGAGCAGAGCTGACCTCTCCCAGCTCTGGCTCCGAGCTGCCTGCCCTGTGGGTTTCTCTCCACGCCTCATAGTGGCCTCTGAAGAAGGTACCATAATGCCACTCTTGCACAGAGGAGGTGACCGGGCTCAGAGAAGTGAGCGACCAGCCCAGAGAGACATGGCTCGTGAGAATGTGCCATTTGAAGCCAGTTCTGTCCAGGTTTCAATCTCAGGCTCCTCAGCTTCCCTACTTGTCCTCGCCCCCACATATTCTATGAGCAGAGCTTATGAGGTGTGCGAGGCCTGCAGAGGAGTATGGGTGCTGAAGGAGCAAGAGGGGCTTCAAGGAGGACAGGTCAAGTCCCCAAGGGAACAACTTGGCTTTGCAAATGGCTGGCCAGAGCAGAGGGCAAGAGCCCTGCTGGAATCCCTGAGCCCTGTGTCCCATGCCCAGCAGGACCCACCAGATTGTCAGAAGCAGCTGAAGAAGAAACAGAAAAACCGGGTGGCTGCCCAGCGTAGCCGGCAGAAGCACACAGACAAGGCAGATGCCCTGCACCAGGTGGGGACACCCTCCATCTTAGACAACTTTCTGTTACTATAAGTGAATACCACAGACCAGATAATTCATAAAGAAAAGATGTTTGTGCTGGGCACGGTGGTGCACACTGGTGATCCCAGCAATTTGGGAGGCTGTAGCAGGAGGATTGCCAAGTTTAAGGCCACCATAGCTACTTAGTGAAACCTGTCACAAGGTTAAAAAAGAAAGAAGAAAGGAAGGAAGCAAGAAGGACTGTTGATATAGCTCAGTGGGAGAGTGTCTCTGGGTTCAATCTCCAGTAGTACAATTAAAAAAAAAAAAAAAAAAAAAGAGGTTGGTTTAGGGACATCGAAGAGCATGATGCCAGTTTGTGTGGAGAGCCTTCCTGCTGTTCACAAGTGACATGGCGGGGGACATCACAGAGCAAGATGGAGCAGAGACAGCTCACTTTTATAGCAAATCCACTCTCACCATAACCAAATAACCCACTAATTAATTAACCCATCCTCAGCAGTGGCCCTCGGTTCCACATCCCAAATACATGACTTGTCTCCCTCCTAGGCACCCTAAGGGCAGGGAACCATTCCTTTCCCTGCTACTCGCCCATCACCTAGAACAGGGTATAGCGCAGCCTGCAGAGCAGGTGAGAGGCCCTGGGATCAAGTCACCATCCAGCAAATGATAAGGCAGTGTGGGGACACATGGGTAGGGCAGCGCATCCATCTGCTGGGGCTGCATACACTGCAGGCTTAACCCGCAGAGATTTATTTTCTAAAGTCCAAGATCAAGGTACATGTTAATTTTCTCTGTGCTGAGGGCTCTCTTCCTGCCAGGGTGCTTGGGGGTGCTGTGGTCTTTTTCCACAGATGTGAGAGGAGAGTCATCTCTCTCCCTTCTCTCTCTCCCTTCCTCTTTTGGTGGTGCTGGGGCTCAAACCCAGGGCCTCACGCATGCCAGGGGAACTCTACCACAGGGCCACATCCCCAGTCCTCCTTCCTCTTCTTATAAGGCTACCAATCCTGTAAGATCCCTTATGACCTCATTTACTCTAAATTACCTCCTAAAAGGCCTATTTCTTTCTTTTTTTCTTTTGGTACTGGGGATTGAACCCAGGAGCACTTAACCACTGAGCCACATCCTCAACCCTTTTTTTGTATTTTATTGAGAGTCAGGGTCTCACTGAGTTGCTTAGGGCCTCGCTGGGTTACTAAGGCTGGCTTTGAACTGGTGATCCTCCTGTTTCAGCTTCCCAAGCTGCTGGGATTACAGGCATGCAGTACCATGCCTGGCTCTAAAGTCCTATCTCTAAACACAGTCACATGGGTATTGTGACCTCATCCTAATTTCAGAGGGACACTATTGTGAGTGGCCTTGGGGGCATAAAGAGGCGATGAAGGGTGATCTAGACTTGAGGGCTCCATAGGAGCTTTCCAAGTGGGTGAAGGTCAGAACATGCACCAGGGGCAGGTGGAGCACTGGCTGGGGTGGGGGGCACCCCCTGCAGACTGCGCACCAAGGAGCACCACGGGAAACTGTGCGTCCTCTATTTGCTCCTTGTGGAGACTGCTGTTGTGTGTCTTCCCTGCACCCCAGGCCCTGGAGGGAGATATGAGCCCCAGACAAAGGCCCCTCTCCCACCTCCAGGAGCTTCTGTTCTCACAGAGGCCAGAGTACAAGTAGCTGATCCATAAAGCGTCGGAGATGTTAGGTGGTGATAAGTCTGAAGCGGGAAAATAAATCGGAAAAGGGAAGGGAGAGGCGGTGGGTGATGGAGATTAACTAGGGAGATCCCCTGAGTAGTGACATTTGAACAGGCTGAAGGTGGCAAACAAATAAATGAATGAGTGACTCAATTCCTGGAGGTCAGGTGAAGGCTTTGGAGAGTTTAGGTGACCTGGTGATGTGTTCTAGAAGTGTCCATTCCACCCATGGAAACCACCACTGGTGGTGTTGAGGTCCTTAGGAACTCTCGAGTCCATGGCCTAAGGCACGTTTTTAATGCAAAACATCCTTACAACTTCTCCTTTTCAAGTGTCCCCAAAAGGGGACTGAAGGAAACTGTTGGCGTTACTCAGCCTTCAACGTGAAAATAAAATTCTTTCCGCGTTTCTGACATCGCTGTCATCACAGATGGCCATTTAGAAGTGGAAGTGGAAGTGGACGATTGTCCCAGCAGATTCTCAGAACCCGGTGTCTGGAAGAACAGAACCTTTTGAAGGCTGATTCAGAGATGTCCAGCAGAGCACACCTGTGCTGTCAACCTGGAAAACTGAACCCCGAATCCCTCGGTGCCTCAGTTGCCAAGCTCTGGGCCCCGGGGAGGCCTGGCGGTGACATTAAGTCACCTGAGTTGTCTAGGACAGAATGACTTGGAAGGTGCCACGTGAAAGCCACGTTGGGACTCACACAGGGTGTGGCGCCGAGGAGTGTCCAGGCAGAGGAGACAGGAAACATGTTGAGGAAATAAATTCCATCTGAGGGACAGGAGGAGAAGGAGCAGGAGAGAAGGCAGGACAGATGGCGCTGGAGGTTTGAGCAGGGGCTGCCAGGCTGGCGTCCAGGGCCAACACGGGGAGTTTGGAACCTGGAGTCTTGGGCCTTTGGAGGGTTTCGGCCTCCAATTAATGACAGTGCCTTCTTGGGGCCAAGAGAATTGGGTGGTTGGGGGCACACCAATGAGGAAGCCATTGGAGATCCAGGTAAGCGGGTGCAGCTCAGGGGACTCAGAGAGCGGGGTAGCTCTGTGCCCTGCCAGGGTACAGGATGGGGGCGTGGTAGAGGGCTGGCTCTAGCCTGGATATGCAGAAGGTGGCAGCTTCCTCTGGCATGAGGAGCCTGGAGGGGGATGGGGCTCACGCGGGCCCCGCTGCAGGCTGACATCCCCTCCTGGCCACTGCTTCTCCCCCAGCAGTACGAGACCCTGGAGAAACACAACCACACCCTGCGGAAGGAGATCCAGGCCCTGCAGGCTGAGTTAGGGTGGTGGACTCGCACTCTGCAGCTGCATGAGTGTGTGTGCCGCCTGGACTGCGCCTCCCGCCCAGCGCCGGAGCCTGCTGGCTGCTGGGCTTGGCCCCAGCAGCCCCTGGGACAAACCCCTGCCCGTGGGCAACATGGCTGCCTGAAGCAGAAGGGCCTGATGCAGACTCCAGTCTCCTCTTCCCCAGCTCAGCAACTTTCTCCAGGTCCACACTCTCAGGATTCCCCTGGCCTTCTCCCACCCCTTCTGCCTTTGCTGTCCCTTGGCCCGGCCATGGGGACTGCACCTCCTGCCCAACTGTCCCTCAGGCCTGACCTGTCTGCCTCACCCACTGGCTCTGGCCCGTTGGAGACTTCCTCCAAGCTCGGTGCCCTCGTGCCCAGCCCTCCAGCCCAGCCTGCCCCTCCACAGCCCCTGGGGCCGGAGCACCCCATCAGGGGAGGACTGGGGTCCTCTCCCCACAACCCTTCAGCTGCTCCAGGGCCTGCGTGTCTGCAGAGGAGGGAGCCTGTTCTCTCAGCCCCAGACTGGCAAGGGCCTGCAGTGGAGCCCGGCCCTCAGCCCCTCCTGGCCTTCCCCTTCCTCTCCTCTGCCCAAGTCCACTTCTAACCTGCTCCCAGGAACGGAGCTGCCTCTTGCTTAGGCCCAGGAAGCAGCCTCGGCAACCAGGTGCCTCCTTTGCTGCTGTTGGAAGGTTTCCTTGTTGGTTGACCAGCTGGGCCAGGATTCCCCTGGGGAAAAGGAAGCCATCGCTGACAGCCTACCGCTGCCGCAGCCCCTGCCACCACCAATATGTCATTCCAACCTCCCAGTCACCTATGAAACAGAGACGGCCATTCCATTGTTTCAAATAAGGAAGCAGAGACTCAGAGAAGTCAAGCGACATGTTGAACATTACACAGCCTGTCTTAATTTGTTATTTTTATTTTTATTAGTTTCTCACGCAGCCTTTCTTGAGACTCGAAACACTATCATCTGCTGTCCTGGTAAGATCCCGGACCAGGGCCCACGGGTCTGAAGTCCTGAAAACTGAGGGCTGGTATAAGGAGGTTTACTGCTGGGAGCAGAGAGGGCTCTCCCCTCTGCTGTCCAGTTCCCATGGCAAAAACCCGGCTGTCCCAGAAACGCTGCCCTGGCTGTGGACAATCCAAAGTTCACAGTGGGCGAGGAGAAGCCCAGAAGCCCAGGAGAAGACGCTTGCATTATCCCAGTAGTGTTTCCAGTGCCGAGAAACCACTGAGAGTTGGAGCCGATGGAGTTCTGGAGCGGCCCCTCTGGGACTTCCAGAGGCTGTACCCACAGCCATTCTGAGGCCTGGGGGAGACTCTGCAGGGCCACTCTCCTGGCTAATCCCAGGTAGCTCCCCGCCTCCCCTTCCCCAAGGCCTGGCCGGTGGACCTCAGTGATCCATTCATCTTACGCCCCAAGAGCAGGAAGAGAGACCGAGGGAAGTACCGGGGGCCGGCCCTGCACTCGAACCTAGCAACGGTGGGGCTGGTGTCTTCTCTGGCAGCACCAGGACCCTGCGCACCCCCAGGCCTGGTTACCCTCAGACCCCCTGAAGCAGCTTCCTCCTGGCTCTTGGGAAGGGACTGATGGCAGCACAGAGCAGGAGCCTGAGACCAGGTGGGAGCTCAGCTGGGGTGTCTGCTCGGAGAGGGCAATCAGATTAGGTGAGAGGGGGTGTCCCTCGCTCTCCAGGACAAGCACTCGGAGATGACTCTTCACCCAGACTCTCACACATGTAGCTGAGACACTATGTCAGGATTTAACACACCCCCAGGTGCTGGGCACAAGTCTTGGCACATTTGATGGCAAATAAATTCAAAAGTGTTTCCCCACTCCTTTTTTGCTTAGGCTAGTTGTTTAAAGCTCTGGGTGTGGTCTATGCTGCAGAAATTAAAAGGTCCTTTGGAAGAAGAAGGAATGGTCTAGAATCTTAGAGGTGGGAAATCCCTCATGAACCCCCTAATCTGATCTTCCTCTCATACTACAGGTGAGGAAACAGGCCCAGAGATGAGCTGGACTTGCTCAAGTGCATTGGTGTTTCTGAGCAGACAGGACCAATAGGGTGTGCATATACATGTGTGTCTGTGTATGTGTGTGTGTATGTATTTATGTACATATAAACACACATATCCATGGTGGGGGGAGTAGTTTAAGATATTCAAAATCTGCAGGGTGGGCTGGTAGGCTGGAGACACAAGAAAGAACTGGTGTTGCAGTTCAGGTTCAAGGGCCTCTGCTGCAGAATTCACTCGTTTGGGAAGATCAGCCTTTTTTGTTCTATTTAGGCCTTCGACTGATTGATTGAGGCCCACCCACCTCCATGGAGGGCCGTCTGCTTTACTCATAATAATGTCATTCTCATCCAAAAATATACTCAGCAGAAATACATAGAGTAATGTTCAAGCACCTGTCTGGGTACCATGACTCAGCCAAGATGATGTAAAATTAACTATCATACCAGGATCACGTAGCAAAGGCAGGTGTCAGGGTGACGGAGGGCAGCTGAGCTGCAGTTAGCAGAGTGGGTTCAGGGAGAATTAGAGGGCAGGAGGGAAGCCAAGATGCTGTTGATTGGAGGTGGGCTTACATCTGGGACAAGAGTTGGCATTATGCACTGTGGACCAGAACTTGATGGGGTAAGGGTACCGCAGCCTGGCTGGTGTCTAAATACCCTGAAATGAGAGGCACTGTGCTGTGTTTTAAATGGTGCCTATAATAACTCTGTGAAGAAAATGGGACTATCATCCCTGCAGTTCAGAAAAGGAAACTGAGAGTTAAATAACAAGCCCAGGAACACACAGTAGGAAAAGGTATAGATTTGGTTCAAAGATCAGAAGCATTTAGCCACAGACCTCCCATGATTTTTTTTTTTTTGTACTGGGGATTGAACCCAGGGGTGCTTAAACACTGAGCCTCATCCCCAGCCCTTTGTATTTTTTATTTAGAGACGGGGTCTTGCTGAGTTGCTTAGGACCTTCCTATGTTGCTGAGGCTGGCTTTGAAATTTCGATCCTCCTGCCTCAGCCTCTTGAGCCTCTGGGATTACAGGTGTGCACCACCACCACGCCGGGTCTTCTGTGTACTTTTATTGCAGAGCCTCAACAGAGGGGTCGGCACATGCTCATGGATATCGCCCAAGGGGGCAAAACTCTACTGTAAGCCCAAAACACAAAGGAGGGGAATGCTTTAGTTAATGTTGGTCCGCTCATCGGGGCAGCAGTGAAGAGCCGCTCAGAATAAAGAACGCTCGGAAGATTATTTAATGAGATGAGAAAATGCAACATATTAAGCAGGAAAAATAGAACATAGGAATAGAACTGTCACTATCGTTTGATATTATGCTCCCTCCCAAACATAAACAGAATAAAAGGAGTGGGAGATGTTGTAGATTTTTGAGAGCGATAAGTGCTGTATCTATGAATTCCCAAATTTGTAAACAGTGAGCAGGAGCGCAGAAGCCGCGAGGCTGAATATATCCTACCACTCTATATCTGGGCCTGTTGGTGTCTGTTGGTGTCTGTTGCTGCGGAACAAATTACTC
Organism: Marmota marmota marmota; assembly: GCF_001458135.2. NCBI lineage: Eukaryota > Metazoa > Chordata > Mammalia > Rodentia > Sciuridae > Marmota > Marmota marmota. Next base: position 67,226,595 of record NW_026000174.1, on the reverse strand, counting down.
CCAAACCTAGTGGCATAAGCAACATTCATTATCGCACAGTTTCTGTGGGTTGGGAGTCTGGGCATGACACAGGCTGTGCTACTATACTGGCTCAGGGTCTCACAAGGGGCTGCAACCAAGGTTGGCCAGGTACAGTCACCCCAAGGCTCCATGTGGGAAAGGTCTGCTTCTGAGCTGCCCATGTGGTTCTGCAGATCCTAGAAGGCCTATGTTGTGGTTTGGATATGAGATGTCCCCCCAGGAGCTCACGTGTGAGACAATGCGAGAAGGTTTAGAGGAGAAATGACTGGGTTGTGAGAGCCTTAACCCAATCAGTGAACCAATCATCTGATGGGATTAATTGAGTGGGGACTGGAGGCAGGTGGGGTGTGGCTAGAGCAGGTGGGGCATGGGGCGTGGCCTTGGGTATATGTTTGTATTTGGCCAGTGGAGTCTTTCTGCTTTCTGATCATCATGTGAGCTGCTTCTCTGCCACACTCTTCCATGATGATGACGTCCTGCCTCACCTTAAGTCCAAAAGAATGGAGCCTGCCTCTTATGGACCAATACCTCTGAAACTGTGAGCCCCCAAATAAACCTCTCCTTCTCTACAGTTGTTTTGGTTGGGCCGTTTAGTCACAGCAGCAAAAAAAGCTGACAAAACAGCCCACTTCCAAGTATGTCTTTTATTGACGATTACAGGTTGTTGGCTAGAGAAATCGGTACCTCACCAGCTTGGCGTCTTTGTAGAAGAGCTCAACCTGACAGCTGCTTTCCCTCCAAGAAAGAGTGAGGAAAGATAGACAATAGGAGGAATATGGAAGGCACAGTCTTTTAAAAATTTATTTACTTTTATTTTACTTCTTTTTGTTTTTCATTGCTAAGGATGGAGCCCAGGGCTGGGTGCATGCAGAGGCCTTATCCTTAGTCACATTTCCAGCCCAAGGTCGTCCTGAGCTGGGCCTGATGGCCCATGCCTGTAATCCCAGCAGCTCTGGAGGCTGAGGCAGGATCCTAAGTTCAAAGCCAGCCTCAGCAACTTAGCAAGGCCCTAAGCAACTCAAAATTAAGTGTAAAAAAGGGCTGGGGATGTGGCTCAGTGGTTAAGGGCCCCTGGGTTCACCCTGGTACCAAAAAAAGAAAAAGAAAAAAAAAAGTCATCCTACCATTTTTGCCATATTCTATTCATTAGAGGTAAGTCTCAGGTTCAGGTCACACTCAAGGGAAGGGGATTCCACCAGGGATTGTATAAAAACCTGGAGTCAGGCTCAGTGGCCAAAGGTCCTGGAAGCTGCCTGTCATGCTGGGGAAGAAGCAGCCCCCTCTTGGATCCCTACCTTTTCCTTCCATCACCAGCACTAGCAGAGGACTTTCTTTGGAGAGGTTTTTTTTCAGAAGGTGACAGTTTGGATCCCTTTAAACAGTGCCAAGGCTCCCAGCAGTGAGCAGCTGTGGGGTTTTAGGCTGCAGCAAGGCACCTCGCTGGAGATGGACTCTCACGCTAGCCTGGCAGCAAGGACAGTGCAGGTGTTCCCTCCCCAGAACGCCCTGTAAAGTGATGCGTGGACAGTCAGCACTGAAATGTCCAGCATTTGCAGGCCAAGGGTATCAGTTCTAGGGATCAGACCCACGGTCACTCTGTCACTGAGCCCTTTCTATTTTATTTTGAGACAGGGCCTCACTAAGTTGCCCAGGCTGGCCTTGAGCTTGCAATCCTCCTGCCTCAGCTGCCTGAGTCACTGAGATTACAGGCGTGCATTTCTGCTCCAGGCTCCGAGAGTCTCTACTGAGGAATAGTTGACATAGAAAGAAATACACATTTTTAATGTGCTCAATCTGAAGAATTTGGACATATGCAAATTATGACATCACAACCACAGTCAGGGTAACAGACATATCCAACATCTCCCAGTGCTTCCCGTGTCCTTTTGTGTGAGTGTGGTAAGGACACTTTATAAGAGATCCACACCTATTGTTAATGATAGGTGCTGTGTTGTACAGCAGATCTCTAGATCTTATTCATCTTGCATAACTGGGACTTTACACCCATTGAACTTCTCCCCATTCCCCCTTCCTGAAGCCCCTGCCAACTGCTATTGTAATCTCTGCCTCTTCGAGTTTGACCGTTCAGTCAACAACAGCAGTGTACTCACTGGTTGCCCCTTAAGATCACACCACCTGGCAACATGACTGTCTTAGTTTGTGAAAACTCTGAGGATCACACAGTGACAAAATTGCCTAACAATGTGTTCCTCAGAAGGTGTCCCCACCTTTAAGTGACACATGGCCGTATTCCCAGAAGTGGATCTTTATGTCTCGGAAAGCAGTCACTCGTTGGAGGACTAAAGTTTAAACCCACTGGAACTCTAAGCTCTTTCTCTTTCTGCCATTTACCTTAGTAATGGGTTTAATGGTGGCTTCCCAATAGATATGTCCATCTAGTACCTGTGGGTGTGACCTTATTTGGAAAAATGATCTTTGCAGATATAATTAAGAGTGTCAAGAAGTCATCCTGGATATCTGGTGGACCTTAAATCCGACGTCCATTAAGAGGGGGGTCAGCCATAAGAGGAGGAGAGGACCATGCAGAGAGGGACGAAGAGGTCAGGGATCTAGTCACAAGCGAGGAGCACCTGGAGCCACCAAAGTCTGGGAGAGGGAAGGAAGGCTTCTTCCTCAGGGGCTTTAGGGGTGGCCTAGCCCTGCCAACCCCTTGATTTCAGACTTCTGACCCCCTACTGAATACCTACTGAACACTTAGTGGATAGTTAACACTTCAGTTACTGGGAATAATATGTCAGTATGCCTGCTCCTCAGGTTCTAAAACTCAAATCAGTAAAGATAGATAATAAACTACAAGTGAAAAGTTTGGAGAGGACTGGGATGTGGCTCAGTGGCTCTGCTAAGCGCTTGCTGTTAGAACATAAAGGCAGGAAAGCTGACAGGATTGACTTGTTGAAGGAGCTGCTTTTCTGGAGAATCCAGGGAAGGGGAGGCATCATGCAGGCTAAGACCTGAATGATCAGAGGGTGCCAGCCATGCCCAGATCTAGGGTAAGAACGTCCCAGGCAGAGGACCCGGCATGTGCAAAGCCTGTGGGTTTGGAAAAAGCTAGGTGTGTTTGAGGAATAGAAAAGAGGCCGATGTGGCCAGAACTCGGTCAACGAGGAGAAGGAGAAACGTGAAGTTGGGCACAGGCCATGAAAATCACGGAAGCCATGGGATGAACCCGAAATCACTCCTACACAAATGGAAAGCCACTGGAGGTAACAGTTACACTAAAATTTTCAACTCATTTGAAAAATATTTCTTTATACTTCCTCTGCCAAGTACCGTCCTAGGCACTTGGGGTTAGGGAAGAAATCTGACCCCTGAAACTGCCTGCGCTCTGGACCTTACGTTTTAGTGGAGAAGTGACAGGGTAAGACGGGAAAAGAGGAATCCAGTGTTTCAGGGTGAGGACGTTGCAGTTTAAGCAGGTGCCCAGCAGGTTCGGCAGGAAGATGACATCTGGGCAAGGACTTTAAGGAGGCAAGTGCATGGACCATGGAAGACAAGGGAGAGTCACCAGGCAGAGGGACAGCCAGTGCAGGGGGGGAGGGGGGAGCCTGTGGAGCCAGCAGGCGGGGCAGCCAGGGGAGGGCGGTGGGAGATGGAGCCAGGGAGGCAGGGAGAACGAGGGCCAGACCACAGGCCACCACAAAGGTTTTGCTTTTTTTTCCTCCACAAAGCAGGGAGCCTGATATTTTATTGTATGTATGTATGTATGTATGTATTTATTATATTTATTTTTTAGTTTTAGGTGGACACAATATCTTTATTTTATTTGTATGTGGTGCTGAGAATCGAACCCAGTGCCTCGAGCATGCCAGGCAAGCGCGCTACCACTTGAGCCACATCCCCAGCCCAGAGCCTGACATTTTATTTTATTTTTTTTAATGGGGAGCACTTAATCGGTCTTCCAGTCCTGATAGGAGCTTGAACTGAACAACTGAAATAGGGCCCCAATTCTATTTTTTTTTAAAGAAAGAGAGAGAATTTTTTAATATTTATTTTTTAGTTATCGGCAGACACAACATCTTTGTTTGTATGTGGTGCTGAGGATCGAACCCGGGCCGCACGCATGCCAGGTGATTGCGCTACCGCTTGAGCCACATCCCCAGCCCCCCTGACATTTTAAAAAGATCAAAATTTTCAGGGGTGAGAGTAGAGGCGGAGGTGATAAGAAGAGGTCAGACTCGAGGCGTGTGTTATAGGCAGAGTTGATGGGATGTGCTTGTGGAATGCATGTGGGGAAAGGGAGGGAGAAAAAATGACCCTGAGATTTGGGGAGTAAACAACTGGTTGGAGCTGCCCAGGACCAGGAAAGACTGGGAGAGGAACAGTCTGGGGTTTGTGTAGAGGGGAGATCAGGAGCCCTGTTTTGTTCCTGTTAAATTTGAGATGCTTACTTGACATCTAACTAGATTAAAAAAATAATTTGGTGTCATAATCCCAGCTACTTGGGAGGCTAAGGCAGGAGGCTTGTAAGTTTGAGGCCAGCCTCAGCAACTTAGCAAGACCCTGTGTCAAAATGAAAAATTTAAAGGGCTGGGCATATATATAGCTCAGTGGTAAAGCAGCCCTGGTTGATTCCCTAGTACCAAAAGCAAACAAACAAACAAAAAATTGCAACTATTTGGAACAATATGAACCAACCTCACAAACATAATGTTGGACTGTAGAGGTTAGACACAAAAGAGACAATGACTTGCATGATCCACTTATATAGAATTCGAAATAGAAAACAAACAAACAAACACTAATCTGTGTTGCCAAGACCAGCCACAGCTGACAGTCTCTGGTAAGATACAGGGTGCCCCTCTAGGGTGCTGATAATGTTATTTTTCTGGGGCTGGGGATGTGGCTCAAGCGGTATCGCATTTGCCTGGCATGTGTGCGGCCCGGGTTCAATCCCCAGCACCACATACAAACAAAGATGTTGTGTCCGCCGAAAACTAAGAAAATAAATATTAAAATTCTTTCCAAAAAAATGTTATTTTTCTTGGTGTTTGTGGTGGTTACATGAATGTGTTCACTGTTTGAAAATTCCTTGAGCATTGATGATCTACGGTCTCTTCTGCTGTGTCTGCTGTGTCTTTCTGCTGTGTCAGTAAAGGGGCTGCATGCCAGGAGTATGACACGTCCCTGGCATGTAGTAAGTGTTCAATAAATGTTAGCTCTTAAGAATGAACGGACGGAGAGAGGGGAGAAAGGGTGGGGTTGTGACTCAGCCGTAGAGCACTCGCCTAGCATGTGTGAGGCCCTGGGTTTGATCCTCAGCACCACATAAAAATAAATAAAATAAATAAAGGAATTGTATCCACCTACAACTAAAAGGAAAAAAAAAAGGTTAAAAAAAAAAGAAGAAGAAAACTAGGGGAATCTCTTCCAAGTGGAATCTATTAACAATCAGAGTTGTAGACAGATCAGAGCCTGTGCTCAGAGATGGCTGGAGGGAGAGGAAGAGGTTTCAGGTCTCATACAGGGGACGGAGGCAGGAAGGAATCTGAAACCTTTCCTCTTGGATTAGTGGTTCAGTGCCTTGGAGACTGTTCCTTTGGGAATGTGAGTGTCTCTGCGTGCATTCATGTGGAATTTCACTCCATTTTAAAGGGTCCACAGTCCCTTGCTTTTCTAAGTCAGCGAATGCTGCATCTCCCTAGAGACGCTTGCCCTGGATAAGTGCATCTAGCAGCTCGCCCAGGTCCTAGCAGGCTCTTGCCCCTGTCTGTCTTGTTTATCTGATGATGGGGAGCAAAGCCTAGATCTTCTCTTGGTCATGCCCAGACCTCTGAATTGAACTGGGGGTGGGCCTGGACCAAGGTTCCATGGAGGATTTCTGGGTCCGCCTGAGCCTTGGTCCGAGTGAGTTCTCTAAGGAGCGCTCTTCTGAATGGGTCTCCCAGGTGGGAAGGCGGTTTTCCTTCCTGGGGTTCCTGCTTCTGGCCACCATCTGCAGCAGTCAGCTCCCGTGGCTAAAGGTAGAAAAGCCTCCGAGGTCTGGGCTGAACCTGGAGGGGTTTGGAGCCCTTGAGCAACAAAGCTACGCCTCACACCCCAGCGGTCACCAGGTTTCCCAGCCTTACTATGACCCGGACACCCAACACATACAGAGAGAATGAACGGGCCAACTGAGTGACAGTCTCCACCCCTGGGAGACCCCTCTTCCCCCAGGGCTGTCTCCAAGCTGGGTCACCTCGATTCCCCAGGCCCTGCCAGACCAGCCTCTGGCCTACCAGCTTCCTGAGCTGAGGGCTGTTGCCTGGCAGTAATTGGCCTGGGAAGCCCAAGGGGAGGCAGTGGGGGATGGAGAGAGGGGAGCCCCAGGTGCTGCAGGAAGTGGAGCTGTTGATTAAGTGGCTCCTTCCTTCAGCCCTGGAGACAGGGAGCCCCGGCTCTTAAAGGAGTCACACATGACCTGTCTGACTCTCCCCCGGTGAGATCACGGATCTGCAGATGTGGGCCCTAGCGCTGGCGACTGACAGGGACCCTTGATGCAGCCCTGCAGCCGCGCTTCACAGCACAGATTTGTCTTGTGTGCGGCTCCCAAGCTGAACTGTTCAGCAGGAGGGAAGCCAGTTATGGGGAACCCCCCTGGGATTCCCTGAAAGAAGGGGACCCCGAGAAAGTAACTCCAAAGCTACAGTCAAAGGGACCAGTTAATACAAAAGAAATCCCCCAAACGGTCAGAGGATCAGATGGTTGTGACAAACCACAGCAATGAGGGCCCATCGACAGTCCCCAGTCCAGGACTTGGCTCTGAGAAGCGCCTAACCTGTAATCACAGTCTTACATCAAAAATAGTCACCCAGGGGCTGGGGATATAGCTCAGTTGGTAGAGTGCTTCCCTTGCTTGCATAACCCTGGGTTCAATCCCCAGCACCACACACAAACACACACACACACAAACACACACACACACACACACACACACACACGGTCACCCAAAGGTGATCCTCGTGCCCCCAGCAGCAGCAGCACCTGGGAACTTACCTGTTCAACAGGAAATTTTCAACGGCCCTACTACCCGTCATCTCCTGGGTCAGAAACTTGGGGGCTGAATCCAGCAAGCCACAGCCCTTTAGATGATTTGTTTGTTTTGGTGCTGGGGATTAAACTCAGGGGTGTTTTGCCACTGAGCCACACCCCTGGTCCTATTTGTTATTTTGAGACAGGGCCTCACTAAATCGTCCAGGCTGGCCTTGAACTTGCAATCCTCCTGCCTAAGCCTCCTGAGCTGATGGAATTACAGGCATCACAGGCAACATTATAGCTTCCAGCAACCTTTAGGGGCACCCTCAAGTTTGAGAACTACTGGGATGATCCGACAGGGCTCCAGAGCTGGGTTACCCTATAAATGTCATATATTGCATATTCATTTATATTCATCAAACATTTATCAGCACCTTCTATGTGCCAGACACCCTGGCAAGCAACACAAGAAGCCCAGAGAAGGACAAAAATATAGCGCCCCCTGTAGGCAGACTGATCAGTGAGTTCAAGGCAAGGCAGAGAAAGCCCTGGGAACATGGAGCACAAGCTTCTTCAGGATGTAGCCCCAGCCTCCCTCATGAGCCTCATTTCCTGCAACTCCACAGCTTCAATCTTTTTGTTTTGTGGTGCTGGGATGGAACTCAGGGCCTCTCCCACCGAGCCACACCCTCAGCCCTCAGCCCTTCCTCCTTACACTGGAGCAACTGCACTTCTTGTAGACACACAGATGCAGCCGACTCATGCCATCCCTTTGTCTGGACTACTCTCCCTGTGCCTCCTGCCCATCTCAGGACCCAGTGCAGGCATCTTCTCCTCCAGGGAGCCCTGGTGACTCCTGGCTGGCTGGTATCATCCTTGAGGTCCCCTAAGGCCTGGAGCACAGGTGTCTCTGTGCCCTTATGCACTGAATTTTCAAATCTGCTTAAGGGCTAGGGCGGAGCTCAGTGGGAGAGCCCTTGTCTAGATGTGCCAGGTCCTGTTCTGATCCCCACTACTGCAAAAACAAGCGAACAAAAAATTGAGCCAGGCACTCAGGATAGAGTCCAGGAATTCAAGACCAGCTTGAGACCCTGTCTCAGTAAAAGAAGATAAAAAATAGCTGGGATCTGGGGCACATGCATCTCAGTTACTTGGGAGACTGAGGTAGAAGGATCACAAGTTCAAAGCCAGCCTCAGCAACTCAGTGCGACCCTGCCTCAAAAATAAAATAAGGGCTGGGGATGTGGCTCAAGCGATGGCGCTCTTGCCTGGCATGCGCGAGGCACTGGGTTCGATCCTCAGCACCACATAAAAGATGTTGTGTCCACCGAAAAATAAAAAATAAATATTAAAAACAACACACTCTAAATAAATAAATAAATAAATTGGAAGGGAGGATGTTAAAAAGGAGGAGGGAGTGGGCAGCAAAAATGGAGATGCTTCTGGAAGGTGGCACCTTGTGTAGGCAGAGAACCAAATGCTTTCCTCCAAATGAAACCTGAAACAGAGGAGGCCATGCCCCATCAGCAGCCTCTTGCCCCTGATTGCTGGCTCTCCAGATCTGCCATGTGTGCCTTTGATTGAGTTGTCATCTGCTGAGTTGCCGTTAAAATACTCCAGTAGGTCAGGCTAAGTCAGAATCCTTTCAAGTCTCTTCAGTAGTGTAAGTTGTTTCCAAGTCGGGGTACCCGTTTATTAATTTTTAGGAATCCCAAGAGCATGGGAATAGGTGCTCAACCTCGTGAGTCTTTAGGGAAGTGCAAATGAAATCTACTCCTGCATACCATTACACAGTTACCAGAACTGCAAAAAAAAAAAAAAAAGAAAAATTAATGGAAAAATATCAAGTGCTTCCCAGGACACAGAGCAATGGAAACTCTCACACTCTGCTGGTGGCGACGCAAAATGGTACAGCTGCTCAGGAAAACAGCTTGATGGTTTCTTATAAAGTTAAAAATACACTTGCCATCTAATCCAGTGTCCCATTTCTAGGCTCTTACTCTAGAAATATGAAGACAGAAGTCCACACAACAACCTGCATGTGCCTTTTGTGTGTGTGTCACTGGGATAAACGAGGGGGGCTTTACCACTGAGCTACATCCTCAGCCCTTTTATGTATTTATTTATTTATTTTGAATACAGGGTCTCCCTAAGTTGCTGAGGTTGGCCTCACATTTGCGATCCTCCTGCCCCAGCCTCCTGAGCCTCCAGGATTACAGGTATGCGCCCCCATGCCTATCTGTAAGTGCACATGGAGAGAAGCTCTATTCAAAATTGCCAAAACTAGAAAACAACCTAAATGTCCATAAATATGCAAATAGACAACCAAATGGTGAATAGCCATGTAACAGATACCACTTGCAACAAAAAGGACTGGATTATTGTTATATCTAGGTTGCCAGGGGATAGGGGTACAGTAACTGCACTTCTTATAGACACACAGATGCAGCAGGACTGAACTATCCTTCCTGGGCCTCCTGCAAATCTCCTGATTCGACAGCTTGAGGGAATTCACGGGAGGAACTATTCTCTATTTTTACCTATCCTTGAATAGGATGCGCTAAAAATGTTTGGCATGCGTTAAAAATCATAGAATTATATATTGAAAGGAGTGTCTTTTTCTGAATGTCACTGTGTCCGTGCGCTGCTGGGGATTCAACTCAAGGCCTCATGCATGCTAAACCTGTGTTCTGGGACATCCTCACCCTGTTTCTGTATGTAAACTTCAAAAACTTTATTAGTAGTTTATAGAAAAAAGAATCCCTAGGGACAAGGCAAATCTACCCCTGGATAACATTACACAGCTACGAGAACTGCGAAAAAAAAAATTAATGGAAAATATCAAGTGCTTCCCTAGGGACAAGGACCCCAGAAGTGGGGGCCCCTCCCCATGTCTTGTCTGTGGTCGCCAGTGTCTGTCCCACCTCTACCTCTTAAGCAGGGTCAGCCAGACCCAATACCCTTTCTGAGTTGCCCACAAATCAACTTCTATGTCTGGCTGATGCCCCAGGCAGTATCAGAGGACAGATCACACCACCAATCTCCCCATGGAGTCTGACCTCAATGTCATCTTCATGACGGCAGGTGACTCTGTCTTGTTCACCATGGTATCCCCAGGGCCTAGAACAGTGCTTGGTAAGTAATAGTTATTCAATAAATATTTGTTGATTGAATAAATATTGGTTATTCCTTTAACTCTCTGGCTTCAAACTGCAGAATCTAGTCTCTTAAATATTCACTCCAGCCCTTCCCTTCTCTAATAATCTCCCTTGCTCTTACTCCCTACCTGGTACTCCCACCTGAAATTCCTGCTCAGGTATTGCCCGGGCCTCTCCTCTGGCCCAAGGATCTCCTGTTGTTTCAGTGAGAATTTCTCCCTCTAGTGGCATCCTGTTACTGCCCCTCAGCCAGAGCCCCATGAAGCAGCCATGGCTTCATGACAAATGGCCATGGGCCACATGGACTGAAAAGCCACCTGGGCTCACAGGGGCAGCCCTCATGCCTGGACTGCAGCGAGTAACGGTTTGTGTCTGCCAGGAGGTACTTTGGTTCAATCTTATTCTAAGTGTTGATGTGTTTCTTTTACATCACTTGAGACCACATAGTTGTAGATGACAGAAAGTAGGATTGGTTATTTGGGGTTGTAATAATGCCCTCTGGTCAGAATCCCCAGCCTGTTTATTTCTCTGCAGGCTGGTGGGAAATAAGTGCAGGTCTAAGTGCAGGTCACTTCCTGCCAGGGGCCACTTCTCCTCAGAGTTGCACACATCACACAGGTGGCCATTTAAGACTCTCCATCTTTCCCTTCATAATCTGAGGCACAAGTAGCATCCAGGTAGGCAGATTGTGAGACGCAGGCTCTCCTGTCCACATCTGAAGAATGAACTTAGAGATGAAGGTACAGAGAAAACGAGGCTTTTAATGATGGTCTTGCAAGATCCGTGCCTGGGTGAGTACGCACATCCAGAGCAGTGACAATCAGCATTTTATTCCCTAGTGTGCAAGGTCCCTTCCCTGGTTCCTCAATTGCTAAGTACTATGGGGGTCTTTACTGTCTCCTATTGGGTTATTTAAAGAAATGTACCTTCAGGTGTTGAAAGGACACTTGTATAGTCCACACAAAGTCCAAAGACCACGCCACACACCAGAAACTCACACAAGAGACTTATTGTCAGTAGCACAAGGCAAACCGACAAGGCTGTCCCTCCGAGGAGAGCAGCAGCGTGTGGCACTCACGGGGCAGCTTTATAGCCTGCAAGAGGAATTTCATAAGCTGCTTAGGAGCTGCATCATAAGCTGGGGTGGGGCTGATCATTTAGTGGGCACATGTTCTTATGGGAAGTTAAGCAGCTTTGCCTCAGAATCCAAACTTTGGAGCCTCTAGATACAATGGCTCCCGACCTAAAATGGCGAATCTGAGGCCAATATTGATCTGAGGCCAATAGTTGTCCCCACCTCCCTTTGTTCTCTTGTGCTTGGGAAAGCCTTCTAGGAGTGAGTGCATCTTGGCACATACTCACTCTGTTTCTGCTCGTCAGGCCAGTCCCTTGCCCCTCACCTCCTGTTTGTCAAGGGGTGGTGACTTTTCCATACTCTGGTGTCAGCTACTTGTAACTTTCCACTCTGGTCTCCCTGCTGCTTTCATTTCTCTTCTTTAAAAAATATTATTTTTAGTTGTAGTTGCACATAATACCTTTATTTTATTTATACCTAGTGCAGAGGATCAAACCCAGGGCTTCGCACTTGCTAGGTAAGCACTCTACCACTGAGCCACAACCCCAGCCCCTTTCTTCTGCTTTTCTTACATCCCAAATAATTTTACATTTAAAGCTAAATACTGTATTCAGAAGCCTGGGACCTTCACCCACCCAAGAAGGGTCCTTCTTCTAGTTCCCAGGATGATGACTACCAGTGACGCACACCCAACAGCGGCTGGGAGATTGTCCTGTACTGAGACCCAAGTCCTATTGACTTGGGCAACTTTTACTCTGTGCCAGGCAAGGTCACACCCAGGAGCTGCTCCTGGCCACAACTGCATTAGTCTCAGTGCACACAGTGTACTCACTTTTCAGGGAGTTGCTATGGCGAGGGGGCAAAATTGCGACGTATGCAGTCGAAGGGAGAAATAAAGAATTCTACACGCTTCTGCCCCTTTCAATGCTTTATTCACTCAAATTACTCAACACAATTTCACTCTATAGGTTCTTAATCAAGAAAACGACAATCCTTAATGCTAGGCACTGCAATAGACATAATCAATTCACAGCAAACAATTCTAGATTAATTCTAAGCACTGCAAACACACTTAATCATGACAGGCTCATGACAGACATTTCCTCTGCAGGCTAAGTTCAAAAGTCTTAAGCCTTAGGCTTTGTGTCCAGCAGATGCACACTCACTCAGACCACGGTGACCAGGTCCAGAACCAAGGCAGGCTTTTCCTGCATGGAGTGGACGACCAACTGGTAGAGGAGAGGGTCGTAGGGAGAAGGTGAGGCAGTAGGGTTTGAGAGCAGTGAGGATCACACAGAGGGTCAGGAAACAATGACAAGTGATGGGATGTCAGTCCAGGTCCTCATCAGGCTCTCCAGCTAGAGTGCATCCTTGTTTCGGCTGGCTGAATCCCTATTCATTAGCTCTATTATTTATATTAAATTTTGGGGCTTTTCACACTCCCTTGTAATACTTATCAGCTACCAGGGATTTCTCCATGATATCATTTACCTCGGGGTTTGAAACATCTAGTCTGGTGGTCTCCACCCTTATCTTCTCACCTTTCCCTCTTATCAGGCCAGTACAGCCTGCCAGGGGCTTCACTCTGTTTATCAGGGTGAGAGGAAGTGACTTGTTTGAGGCCATATTGGAGGGATCTGTTGGATGTGCCTGGTGAGACTGCAGGTTTCAAACTGGAGTTTTTAAAATGGAGTTGTTTAGGCTCAGGCCTAAGGCCATCCTCACAGTTGCCAACATTTTTTTTTTGGTACTGGAGATTGAATTCAGGGGCACTTGACCACTGAGCCACATCCCCAGCCCTATTTTGTATTTTATTTAGAGACAGAGTCTCACTGATTTGCTTAGTACCTCGCTTTTGCTGAGGCTGGCTTTGAATTTGCTATCCTCCCATCTCAGCCTCCCATGCCGTTTGGATTATAGGTGTGCACCACCATGCCTGGCTGCCAACATTTTTAAATTAGAAGATTTCCTATGAAAATACACCTCCAGCTGCTCTTAAAAAGTCAGACCTGGCATGAAAAAGGGACACTTCCCCCAGGCTTTCCTTCAGTGGGAGACTGGATGGCAGATGCCCTCTTTATTTTTAATTAATTTTTGTAGTGCTTGGGAACAAACCCAAGGCCTTGCAAAGCTAGGCAAGTGCTCTACCAACTGAGCTACATCTCCAGCCCCAGGTGCCCTCCCAAGATCCAGTTTCCTCTCACTAACCCCCCACTCCACCCCTACTTCTTTCCTTTTCCTGCCTTGTTTTCCCAGGCATTTCTACCACCCATAATTAAATGTCTTGATTGTAAAAATATTACCCTGACCTGGTCTTCTACTGCCTAGAATGACCCAGCTGAATTTCTATGGGGTCCTAATCTTGTTTATTTTTGATCACAAGTCTGCAGGCCAGAAATTCCCTCTTTGGGTGGGCTGGCTGAAACCAGCTGGATCCAAGATGGGACCCAAGAGACCCCACATTATAATCCCATGGGTTTGCTAGACCACACCCTGCCCCCAGCACCTTGACAGCTGACAACTGCCATGGCTACAACTGTAAAAAAACATAGAAGGACAGAAAATAGGTGGCACCTGAATTCCCAGAAAGTCTCAGCCATTCCCCCTTTATTACCTTATCCCTCCCCCTGTTTCTTTTTCCCTCTATCTGTAACCTCTTGACTCCAAGGTCAAGAAGTTGAATTGAGAATGTATCTTCCATTTCTCTATCTTGGCCAAGAAGAAGCCTGCCTTCACTGCTCAGTCAGACGTTTCCTGTCACATCATGTCTTGATGATCCGAATGAATCTCTGGCTTTCAAATGCCTGATTCCCAAATTGGTTCCAAAATTCCAAGATGGAAAAAGGACCGTTTGTGGTCAAAACAACAACAACAAGAAAAAGATGTACAAGATTTACTACCTGGGAATGGGAGTAGGACTTTATAAAGTGGTAGGGAGAGGCAGTCCACGAAGAGGAAACCGCACGGGCTTATATATGTGGCTGCAGAGATCACCCAAGTGCACAGGTCCGTCATCACCAAGCCAGCACGCCCGGCAGATGTGGGAGCCAAATTACTTGGTAATTCACAACACAGTCAGAACTTATCAATAGGAAGTGGAAGGGAAAGTTCCTCCGTCTTTGTAATCACACAAACTGTGTTCAAGTCCTTGTTCTCCCATTTCTGGGTGTCCTTCAAATTGGGGCGTGAAGTTCTGCCTTAGAGCACGATGGTGAGGATTAAGACAACAGGCACAGGCAGTGACTTGCACAATGCATTGCACACAGGAGCTTCCCCCCCACACTCCCTGCAGCCACTTCTACCCAACAGGACTCGCCAGGGACCTAGCAGGCAAGGTGGCTGGGGTGACGGCGCATGCCAGTTTGCAAGTTCAACGCCAGCCTTGGCAATTTAGTGTGACCGGTTTCAAAATTAAAAAGGGCTGGAGATGTGGCCTCAGTAGCACAGCACCCCTGAGTCAACCCCCAGTACTGCGGACACCACACACAAAAAAGTCGGTGGATAAGGTTAGGAGCAACTGAACCACGTCTGGACTACCTGATCTGACAGGTGGGACACGTGCAACTCCAGCTGGGCTTCCTGCAGGGGCTCTGCTGGCGCACGCGCAGACCGCGATCAGGGCGCGCCCGGCGTGGGCGGGGTGAGATGTCCAGCTGCGCATGCGCATAGGGCCGGGCGGACGCCTGAGCGACTGAGCATCGAATGTGGCTTGGCTCGAGGTCGGCGTCCGCTCTTCTCAGAGAACGTTTCTTAGCCGATATTCCTCCGTCCGTGGCCACTTTCCTGAGGCGCGACGGACGCCTAGTCAGTGCGCGAGAGCCTAGTTGAGCTCGTAGCTGCCGGGGGCTGAGGTAATGGCCCGCGGCCCGATGCCCCCGCGAGGTCGGCTTTGTGACTCTTTCCTTTTCCCGCGGCTCGGCCTCACCCTCGGCAGCCTCCTGAGAGGTCACCCTGTCGCCCCGGGGATGCTGCAGGGCGCCGTGGGCAGCGCGGGCACGGCTGGCGAGGGACCCGCGTGCTGCTGCCCACCCAGCCCTCNAGATAATTTGTTACCATTTCATTTGTTTTTTTTTTTTTTTTTTTTAGGAGGGGTCACTTAGCTCACTGGGAGTCACCGTGGACTGTTACCTCCCCAAGAAGTCACCAAATTGGGCATCTTCCGAGGCATCTTGCCAATCAGATCCACCTTTCTTCATCTCCACTTATATCACCATAGTCCAAACCACAGTAAGCTTCTCCCTGAAGCTGCTAGAGTCTCCTAGCTGGTCCCCTCTCGTCTCTTGTTCTGGGTTGTTTCCCACATTAACAGCCTTCTGGATGTGTCTTCTTTTTTTTTTTTTTTTTATATATATACCCTTCAGTGCCTTCTGATTTCTCTTAGGATCTGCTGCACAATTTCAGCTTATGAGGAAGGCTGTCATCCTTTCTCTCTGCTTTCTTCCTAGATGATCTCATCCATTTCAGTAGCTTCAAATGCCTTCTAAACACTGATGACTCAAATTTATATTTCCATCCTGGTTTCCATCCCTTGCACAAAAAGAGTCTTCCTCCTTATCATAACCATTTGGATGTCTAATAGAGCTTCTCAGACTTAACCAAAACAGAGCTATTGATTCTGCACCCCAATCTTTTTTTTCCTAGAATCTTCCCTGTCTCAGTAAAGGGTATGTACCACTATCCAGCTAATTGCTAAGAGTCATCCTAGAGTCCCATAAAAATCTATGAGTTAATGTAAAATGCACCTGAAATTCAACCATGACTTATAAAACCCCAAGTCCACGTCAATAGCATCTTTCTCCTAGAATACTACAGCAGCTTCCTAACTGATCTCCCTGTTTCTGATCTTGTTGCCTTACAGTTTTCTTCCTTTTAGCAACCAGATATTTATGTAATTTCTAAAACAAACCATTTCTCTACCCTTTATAAAGCCCTTAGCATAAACTCTGGGCTTTTTACAATGACTCATAAGCTTTGCATGGTCTGGCTTCTGCCCAACACACTGACTTTGTCTCCTTCTACTCTGTCTTCATTCTCTAATTTCTTGTCACACTGACCTTTCTGTCCCTTAAAGTGCCCATCACAGAGCATCTGTGCTTGCTGTGTTTTCTACTTGGGATGCTTTTTCTCCTGATCTTTGCATGGTTGTTTCTTTTCCATTATGGCCTCGTCTCTTGTGATCTCTGAAAATCCCTCACTGGCCACATTAAAGCAGTCTCCTAATGACTCTACTTTAAAAGCCTATTTTAAACCAGGTGAGGTGGCACATCCCCATAGTCCCAGCATGTCAGAAGGTGGAGGCAGGAGGATTGCAAGTTTGAGGCCAACCTCAGCAACTTAGCAAGACCCCCATCTCAAGATAAAATTAAAATGGCTGGGTATGTGGCCATTTTAATGGAGTGCCCCTGTGTTCAATCCAGGTACCAACACACATATCCACAAAATATGTTTTTTTCATACTACTCAAATAATTTAAATTTTTGTGTGCTTATTGTTGTTCTCCACACCTCCTTTAATGTAAGCCATTAGAGATGAAAAATCACATCTCTCTTGTTACCTACTATATCAGTTCCCAGAACAGAGCCCAGTGCACAGTAGGTTCTCAAGATGTATGACAACTAGCTCACAGCTAATCTGACTCAGCACGTGCACACTATGTTCTAGGTTACTGTACTTCTGAGTGTCCCATGCTTTCCCCTAACTGAGGACTCTTGTACATGCTGTTTCTTGTTGGAACCCAGACCCCATACCTACTCACCATTTGTGCCTCTCTACTTGATGCTCAGAAATGAATCCCTTAAGAGTGGGCTTCCCAGCTGGGTGTGGTAGCACACGCCTGTAATCCCAGCAGCTCGGGAGGCTGAGACAGGAGGATTGCAAGTTCAAAGCCAGTCTCAGCAATGGCAAGGCACTTAGCAACTCAGTGATACCCTGCTCTAAATAAAATACAAAATAGAGCTGGGATGTGGCTCAGTGGTTGAGTGCCCCTGGAGTTCAATCCCCAGTCCAAAAAAAAGAAAAAAAAAAAAAAAAAAAAAAAC
>NW_026000174.1:67175186-67208790 GCF_001458135.2 Marmota marmota marmota | reverse complement strand
AAAATGAACAGCATGAATTAGAATAATGGTCAAAATTGGATAAAAAAAAAAAAAAAAAAAAAAAACACTGAGCATGGAGCATAAGTGCTATCTGAATCTGTCCCGCCTACTTCAGTAGAAAATTTTGGATCATTTGAAAGCATTATGTATAAATTAAAAGTGCTTTATAAATAAGATATTGCGGGGGGCTGAGGGTATAACTAGTGGTAGACCATTTGCCTGGTGTGTATGAGGCCCTGGGTTCAATCTCTAGCACTGCAAAAGAAAGAAGAAAGAAAGAGGGTTGTATTTTGTTTTTTTCCTGGGTAAGCCCTATTCGCTGTCAGATCCCTGTGGTCTGATGGCCTTTCAAAGTGCAAAACTTTCTGTTTCTTTTCAATTATTAGCCTAATTCATTATGCTGAAGTGGTAAAATATGAAGAATTACAGCTAATGCTGAGTCTAGGTCAGTTTGTAAGGTAATATACAGGGTCTCACTAAATTACCTGGGTGGCTTAGAATTTGTGTTATTTCTGCCTCAGCCTTCGAAGTCCCTAGGATTACACGCCTGCCTCACTTCACCCAGCACTTTGTTTTCTTATTAATTTCCTCAGAATCTACCATTGTTTCATGCCAAGAATAAAGTATATGTTGGAGGCTTCTTTTTACACTTCCCTGTATCTTCTGCCACTAAGACTATTGAGGTATGTATATTAGAGGCTCAGTTTATAGCTTGACGTTGTAAAAGATGCTTCCTTTCTCTTCAACTGAGGATATTCTTTCCACCACTTGCCCTTTTGAAACTATTGATACTGCTTTTTTTTCCTTTTCATTTAGAAAACTTGTAGATGGACACAATATCTTTATTTTTATTTATTTATTTATTTGTTTGTTTTAAATATTTATTTTTCAATTGTAGTTGGACACAATACCATTATTTTACTTATTTATTTTTATGTGGTGCTGAGAATCGAACCCAGAGCCTCACACGTGCTAGGTGAGCACTCTACAGCTCAGCCACAACCCCAGCCCAATTTATTTATTTTTATGTGGTGCTGAAGATCTAACTCAGGGACTCACGCGTATGAGGCAAGTGCTCTACCACTGAGCCACAACTCCAGCCCTGCTTCCTGTTCATTTTTAATCTTCTCCCTACATGTAATCTTTCAGGGCAGGTCACCCAGTGGTATAACTATAAAATAAAATGTCCCTCACTGCCTGCAATTTTACATCCAAATGCCTTTTGGGTTTCTGGGGTTCGTAGGATTCTTAGTGAGTTCAGGGTGGTGTGAATGCTAATGCAGTGGTTGATGATTTTCATGTGACAAGTCACAACTGCTAGGTGAGTCTTGAGATGAGGAACCACTGCTTTTTTGGATAAAGAGCACAATCCTGGATCTATTGACCAAAGCACGTTTTTCATTAACTTTTAGGGTTAAGATGGAAGTAGAAGATGCACTTAGGTGTGAAGAGTAATTTAAGAGGTTAATTTAGATTCATTTCTGGTTTATTGAGATGTCCACTAAGACCTTTTGATTTCATGTGAGGGTTCTCTTCCTATTAAGTTTAATTACTCTCCCTCCTCCCCCAAACAAAACCTGAAACAGGTCCAAGGGCAAATCTATTCCTGCACGAATGCCAGTGGCATTTTAAAGGTTACATCTTACCAGAAAGGGGGAGAAAACCTTTGAGAAAACAGAATGATGTCAGTAAGCTTGGAAGTAGCCTCATCAATCTCTTTCTATCTTGTATCTTAATGCTTTTGTTTAAAAAAAAATTTCTTGGGCTTGGGGTGTGGTTCAGTGGTAAAGCACTTAACTAGCAAGAATAAGTCCCTGGGTTCAACTCCTGTACCCACCGCCCCCCCCCCCATGCAAAATATATACACATATATGTGTGTGTGTATATATTATATGTGTTATATATTACATATACACATATATACACATACACACATATGACTTCCTTATTGGGTAACCTATGTGCTAAGTACTTCAGTGAGCAATTATACATGCATTATTTTATTAGTTATCCTTATCACCCTACATTGTGAAGAAACAGAATAGTTCTTTTGAAAATGGAGCTTGAAGACAAAAAATGTGAATATAAGAGTTTACATTCCAAATTATAATTCTATGAACCATTCATCAGAAAAGTTCATATTTTGTTTCAATATCTCTGTCCAGAATGAATTTACATGGGATCGTCCTTAGTCATGAGTGTGAACAGGTTGTAGATTAAAATGACAACATGATAGGTTGTAATGGGAAAATGCAGAGACCAGAAGGGTTGACAATCTTGAGGGACTATTCCTGGGTCCGTACTGGATTATGTGACTTTGTGGAAGTTGTTACTTTCATTTTTTTTTCCCCTTGATACCAGGAATTGAACTCAGGGTCACTTTACCACTGAGCTACATCCCCAGCCCTTTTTTAATTTTTATTTTGAGACCAGGTCTTACTGAATTGCCAAGGCTGGCCTCAAACTTGCAATCCTTCTGCCTCAGCCTCTCAAGTAATGGATTATAGGTGTGCATCACCATGCCTGGCTCTGTGTGTCTTTTAAATCTAATACTTGAGTATTTTCTTTCTTTTTTTTTTTTTAAGATTTTTTAGAGTTGATGAATCTTCATCTTTTTTTAAAAAAAAAGTGAGAGAGAGATAATTTTTAAACATTTATTTTTTAGTTTTCGGCGGACACAACATCTTTGTTTGTATGGGGTGCTGAGGATCGAACCTGGGCAGCACACATGCCAGGCGAGCGCGCTACTGCTTGAGCCACATCCCCAGCCCAATACTTGTGTATTTTCAAGGAAAGGTTCTAGGCTGGGATCTGTCAGATTTTTGCACTGAGGTTAAAGCTAATCAACTTTGCTTTCTTGGATTCACTTTTCTTGTAAAGCATTCAGAAAGAAACTCTTCAAATCTATCATAATAGCTGGTATTTTATATTATACTCCGGAATTTGTGGAGTAGCTGCTTACCACATTATCTTATTTAATTCCTTCAACAGTCCAGGGGTAGGTGCAATTCCCATTGTAGATGTAGAAACTAAGAAATGAAAAGACTAATTGATTTGCTAATGACTAATGAGGGGCAAAAGTAGAACTTAAGCCTTGGTCTTCCAATTTTAAATCTTATGTCTTTTGCACCATCCCATTCTTCTATAATTTCTCTTCATTTACTTAAAAGCCATCATGATTTGTGGTCACCTAAAAATGGGTCTAGAATCTGACCTTTTTCTGCAAGGTAATATCAACTCATTACTGGGACATAATGTCACTATGGCTACAGTAAAAAATGTTGGAAAATAATCCTGTGAAATCTTTGAACCATTACTACTATGTTGTTGTTTTGGATTATGCTGTCTAATCTTTATTTTCACATGAGGTAATTAGCGTGTGCTGTTTGTTTCTGAAGTGGGCAGCCAGCAATTAACAGGAACAGGCCCCAGCTAGAAGTAGGTTGTTTTTTCTTCTTTCAAACAGCCAGCTATGGTGTGTAGCACGTGACATTTCCTCTCTAGATTGTCACATCCAGCAAATGTTCTTCATTTCTTTTGCTCTGATGCCCCCAGGCCCCAGGTGACTACATCTTAGAAGAACTCTGAATAACAGGGCTAAAATTCTGTGGCAGCAACTAAGTCTCACCAGGTGGCTCCCTGCCTACTACATAGAAAACTCATTTGGCACCAAAACTATATCAAATCTAGATTTGAGCTCCTGCTATACCCTGGACAAAGGGCATCAGCAAGTTTTTTTCTTAGGATATAAACAATATTTCCACTCCAGCGACTTTGGACTTGGCATCAACTACTTTTTAGTTTTGACTGCAATTTTAGTCTAAATAGTCTCATGAATTCTGGCTCCACTCTCCTTTCATTCTAATCCCACAGAGCCGAGATCAGACCCTGGAGTCTCTCCTTACTGGCAACCCAGACTTAAACTTTGGAAACTATGGGAAATTCCATTCTTTGGGCCCAAAGATCTGCTGACTTCAACATACAAGAGTTTTCCCTGCAAAGTAGAAATGACATTAGGGTAATATGAAAGGAAGAATAATGGAAATAGTCCTTTATGTGTGAATGATCTTTTACTACTTGCAAAATTATTTTGTTTATTAACTTGTTTTTCCTCCTAATATTCCCCAGATATTCCACTGGCAGAGTAGTTAATGGATCTATACTTAAGTCTGAATCCAGATTCCAATATTCATAGCTATGTGCTGGTCACTTCAACTCTCAGTGCCTCAGTTTCCTCATTTATCAAACTTAGACTACTTAGCTCATAATTTTTTTGTGAAGATGAAATAAGATAATATATACAGCAATTAGAATAGGGCATGGCAAAAGTTGTTAGCTGGGTACAGTGGTACATTCCTATAATCTCAGCTCCTTGGGAGGCTGAGGTGTGAGGATTGCTTGAGCCCAGGGAGTTCAGGGCAGCCTGGACAATATAGTGAACCCCTGACTTTTAAAAACAAAGAAAAAAAGTCATTGTTGTTTGTTGTTGTGTAAGAAAACCAAGGCTCAGAGAAATTAAAGGGGTCACTGGATCTGAGATTCAAACTCAGATTCATCTTACATTGTACCTATTCTGTTTACTCTATCTCAGCTCTCTCTGAAATCAATACCTTGTGTTGTATACAGGTAGCTTTGATCCTTTAGAATTCCAGACCTCTTTCTCTACTCATTATATTTTCCCTTTTAATAATTCTCTAATATTTCTACTTCATTTAGGCTACCATTTGGAAGCAATGAGTTTAAAACCTTTTACCTACCCATTTCCAGAGACGAGGTTTCTTCACGCAGGACCCAACGTGTACAAATTCAAAATCAGATATGGCAACAGCATCAGGTAATTTTCAAGATAGGAGGTTAGCCTGTGTAAGCCCAAATTAGTATATTCTTCCAGGCTCATCCCCTCTTTGTCTTCATTCTGTTCAGGAGACTGCCGTCCAGTCCAGTTGTTGGATTAGCATATTATAGGATTCTCTGTTATGGTTTGGATCTAATAAAAAGTACCTAACTGAGTAAAAGGCAACCCACAGCATGGAAAAAAATATTTGCAAATCATATATCTGATCAGGGTTTAATATTCAAAATATATAGAGAACACTTACAACTAAACAACAGAAAAATAAACAATCCAACTAGAAAACAGACAATGGGCTTGAATAGGCATTTCTCCAAAGAAGATATACAAATGGCCAGCAGCTTATGAAAAGATACCCAATATCATTAATCAGTAGGGAAATACATATCAAAACCACAATATACCTGCCAGCATGGCTGAAAAAAAAAAAAAGCAGAAGGTAACACTGTTGGCAAAGATGTGAAGAAATTTGGAACCCTTGTAAATTGCTGGTGGGAATGTAAAATGGTGCAGCTGCTATAGAAAACAGATTGGCAGTTTATCAAAAATTTAAAACATAATTACCATATGACCAGCAATTATATTCCTAGAATTGAAAACAGAGACTCGTATAACTTGTACAATGATGCTCATAGCAGCATTGGTCACAGTAGCCAGAAGGTGGAAACAACCCAAGTGTCCATCAGTGAATAAATGAATAAAAAAATTTAAAAAATGGTATATATGCACAATGGATTATCTGTAGTCCATAAAAAGAAATTGCAAAAAAGAATGAAGTTGTGATATACGTATAAGGAGGATAATTTTTTGAAGCATATGTTAAGTGAAAAAAAAGTCAATCACAAAAGGACAAATATTGTATGATTCCATTTGTATGAAATGGAAATTCAGAGACAGAAAGTAGATTAGAGGACATGGGGGCTGAGAGGAG
The DNA here is from genome assembly GCF_001458135.2 of Marmota marmota marmota. NCBI lineage: Eukaryota > Metazoa > Chordata > Mammalia > Rodentia > Sciuridae > Marmota > Marmota marmota. Next base: position 67,203,007 of record NW_026000174.1, on the reverse strand, counting down.
GGAAGAATGGAGACTTAATGCTTGAGCAGTGTTTCTGCTTGGGATGATAGAAAATTTTGGAAATAGTAGTGATGGTCATACTGTTTCCGAAAGCTCAATCTTTGTCCCCAGTGCCAATCCAATAACAAGGATACATTTTTTTTAAACATTTATTCTCCAGATGTAGGTGGACACAATACCTTTATTTTTATGTATTGCTGAAGATCGAACCCAGTGCCTCACGCATGCTAAGCAAGCGCTCTACCACTGAGCCACAATCCCAGTCCCAAGGATACAGTTTTGAGAAAAAGGAAGAAGAAGATTTATTGCTTTGCTAGTAAAGGAGAAACACAGGGACTCCTGTCCCAAAGGTTGTGATTCTGCCCATCAGCAGGAACAGGGGGCTTTTAAAGAGGTGACTCAAAGGTTATATTCCACACTTTCTCTGTGGGAGTTGTAATTCACTTGTTAATTTGGGAGATAGTCATTTCTGATATCTTCTGGTGCCATCCCCCAAATCTGGATTACTTCATTCCTGTGGTGGGTGTGTACTCTGGGACAGATAACTCTACTTGGGATGGGGAAAAAGGTAATCTTATCTCCCTTGAGATTAGGGAGGGGGAGAGATTAGGGAGGAGAGGGGAGAGAGGAAGAGAAAGAAATGTCTATTTTTAAAATAAATTGCAGGGGCAGGGCAGCAGGGACTATATTCAAAGCATAAAATGGACCACTGTTACAATACCACATTGTAGAAGTGATACCAGTGAGTTATATGCTTCAAAATGAACAAATGGTAAATTTGTTAAATGTATTAATTTTAAAATGATATATCCATGAAGTTTTCATGTGTTTTTATTTTAAAATATTTTCTAAAGTGAAAAAAAAATGGTGAGAAGATTGGCATCATTTTACATTTCTGCAAATATATTAGTGTCTGAGACTGTTAGCTGCATTACCATATCTACTTCCACATTCAGTCTGTTGCATTGTTTTTGTTTTTGTTGATATTTAAAAAAAAAAGACCAACTCATAAATTTGTAGTTGGGAAAGGTAGGTAGAAACATAATAATAGCCCTTTCAAATCATCATAGATATTCTTCTTTGATCCTACATCTAAACTTGATTGAGTTGGGGTATATAGCATGCACAGGGCTCTGGGTTCCATCCCCAGCATCACAAAACAAAAACAAAAACATGGACAAGTGGTAGTTTGTGGTTTTTTCAAATGGTAGGGTATTTTTCCCCCTAATGTTAGTTGCAATGTGAAATCTGAAATTATAACAGTGAACTTTTTGAACTCTTATGTTAAAATCCATTGGCCTATCTTGTTTTTGTTTTTTTAATGAATGTTGTGTTTAGCATGATATTGTAATATGATGAATTCCATTGGTCATTTGGTATTTTTTAAAATATTTTTTTAGTTTTAGATGGACATAATAGCTTTATTTTATTTGTTTATTTTTCTGTTGTGCTGGGGATCAAACCCAGTGCCTCGCGCAAGCAAGGCAAGTGCTCTACCACTGAACCACAACCCCGGCCCCTAGAAAGTTTTGATTCACCGACCTCCTCAGATCTTCTAAAAGTTGACACGTTTCATTATATAATATAAAAAAAATTAATGTCACTACCAATCTTATCAGATTGACACTGTCAAACTTACAATGGTGAATAGAAGTTTTCCAAAATTCAAAATTTCTCTTGAGAGCCCCAGATATACCATTGACAACAAATACTGTCAGTTGTTTCCCTTGAGTTGACATACTCACTTTATTCATTTTTGAGAAAATGTCTATCAAACTCCCAAGTCTGAATAACAACCATAGTTTGTTTGTTAGCTGATCATTCAAGTAAAATATAATTTCATGGAAAAAGCAGCTCATTCAGTTTGACAACTTAAAGAATCACATGAGTGCTTTTCCTCAAGTCAGCCATTATATATTGAACCTGGTATATTCTGGTAAGCAAAAGAAAAACTTTATGCATACTTCCTGTGTTATCACATAACATGTTTTAAAAGATACTGTCATGTACTGTGTATGTCAAAAAGCTAAAAGAAGTTATTTTGAATGTTTTCTCTATAAATAAATGATAAATGAAGAGATGGATATGTTTACTCTGATTTAAACACTGTACAACCCATACATGTATCAAAATGTCACATGGAACCCCATAAATAAGTACAATTTTTGTTTTTATATATCAGCTAAAATAAATTTATATAAGTTTGAAGATAAAAAAAGAGATGTAGTCAAGGGTTGAGGTTTTCTATAATTATTTTTTATTGCTTTCTCAAGGGTATTATATGAAACTGGATTTTTTTCTCCCATGTGGCAGTAATAATTACTGTGATTGCTGGTACAGCTTAGTGCAGTTAGCTAGATTTGTGCCAAGGCACCAGCAGTTTTGTCACTGTTGCTTTTGCATTAATGTACGAATGAAAAATTGTAAAGGCAAATAACATTTTAGTAGTAGTATAAAAGTAGATTTGCTCTTAGACACGCCTCAAAAAGTTTTTGAGGACCCCTAGGGTCCCCCCAAACCACACTTGGAGGGCAACTGGACTAATGAATTATTAGCTGTCACAGCAGGGATTTCAGATCTCGGCAGGTCAACCGAGAAGACATTTTGGTACTTTTTACCATGCTCAGACCACACCACCTAGGTGATCATTTCTTCCCCCTGAGCAACAGCCTCAGCACACACAACTGTTATGTATTCATGTCTCTTCAGCTATTTAAAGAGTAGACCAAAATCTGTTCTTGCCAGAGCTTTCCTTGTTAGTCATCATTTATCTGTTTACCTTCTAGAGGAGAAGAGATAGAAAATAAGGACGTCATCATCCAGGAGCTGGAGGTGAGGAAAGAAGCAGACAACTTCTGGGAAAGTTATTCTTTCCACCAAGGATACATCCACATCCAGACTTCTAATTATTTCCTACAAACTGAGTCACAAACTCCACTTGGTAACTTGGCTTCTCCTCCTACGTTTCCTCTGCAAAGAAACTTTACTGTTTTTCTAGGAAAATTTAAAGCCCATATCCTTTCTCAATTCTAGTTGAATTGTCAGCACCTTTGAGGCTGAGAGTTACTTTGTTTCCACCAGAGTTCCCAGACACACACACACCCTTTTGTGGGGGCTGGCACATAGAAGACTTCAGGAGCCCTTCCACCTTCCAGGACTCTGGGAAACCTCATCCCAACCACTGCCTGGTACTTGACGTCCAGGAAATTCAACTGTAAATACATAGATAAGGTTGCTGTCTTTATTTTAATTAGAAACATTTGCAGTTGCTTTATTCCCATTTCATTTTCATTCCTTTTCTACCCAGCTCCTCTAGTTTTAGGCTTTCCAGCCAAAAGACAACTGAGCAGGTGGGCAGTTTTGTAAATTGGTGAAAGCATTGGATGAGTTGGAATTCTGGGGGCTTTAGAGTCTAGTCCTGGTTTAGTCACTTTATTAGTGTGTGACCCTTGGCAGATCATTTGCCAATCTGGATTCCAATTGCCTCATCTGTAAAACAAGAGGTCAGAACTCATTTATCCTCTTCTAACTTCACAACTCAGGGATTTAGGACAAGTGACTTACTAAGATGTACTTCCACATTGCAAAGAATTATAATTTATTAAATGCACTTTACCACAGAACTCCAAGAAAGCATATCTTTAAGTCATAGCCTTAAAAGTTCCTGTGGCTCTCAAGCTACATGTTAAAAGATACATTAGGATTTTACAAGGCCTCAAGGACATCATTATAAATAACAGTTATTTCCATATAGAACCGTGAAATTTTTCTGCTTTTTAAAATTCTGAGCAGAGCAAACTTTATGTTACTTTGCTTCAATTAATTTGGACAGAGAAAAGCTCAAGACAGCATAGTGGGTGGAGGGAGCACAGACTTGAGAACCTGAATTTGAAATCTAGTTGTTCTATTCAAACATAGGTATGTGACTTGAGGCAAGTTACTTACTCTTTCTAAGTCTGTTCCCTTACCTATCAAATAAGGTTAATAAGTGATGCCTATTTTCAAGATTGTGGTAAGGATTAGGAATAGATGTATGCAGTGCCTACCAGTAGCCCTATAAGTAGTAGCCAGAGAGTATTTACATATATTTCTATATTGTATTAAGAATTTCAGGGGGGGCTGGAGATGTGGCTCAAGTGGTAGTGCGCTCGCCTGGCATACGTGCGGCCTGGGTTTGATCCTCAGCACCACATACAAATAAAGATGTTGTGTCCGCCGAAAACTAAAAAATAAATATTACAAATTCTCTCTCTCTCTCTCTCTCTCTCTCTTTAAAAAAAAAAAAAAGAATTTCAGGGGGCTGGAGTTGTGGCTTAGTGGTACAGCACTTGCCTGGCATGGTGAGGCCCTGGGTTTGATCCTTTAGCACCACATATAAATAAATAAAAGATCTATTGTCATCTATTGTCAAATAAAAGATGTACTAAAAAACGTAAAACAAAACACTTTTTTTCAAGGTGCTTTTTACATCTTCTCTTTGTCTTACTTTCATTAGTTTGGGGGCAGTGTTATCACTGTCTTGCATTCATTTATTTATTGTCAACGAATATTTATTGAGAGGTGATCTAGTCTAATGGTTAAGAGTGTGAGCTCTGAAGCCCTGCTGCTTGGGCTTAGATCCTGGCTCCATCATTTCCAACTGGCTAAATCTTTTTTTTGTTTGTTTGTTTTTAAAACACACCCTGCCAAGTTTTATTAAAGAAAAATTTTACACATTTTACTTTTCACCAGTCTGTTCTGGTATGCTTCTAATGATATCAGAATCACCTAGAAAATAAAAACAGTAATTTTACAATACATTTAATGGCAACTGGTAGTAAGAAAATTTCTGTATTTTGTTTACATGTTCTTTTAGACAAGTCTGCAACTTAGTATTGATTATTTGCAAGTTACCCCACTAGCTGTACTATCATTTTTCAAAAGGTGGATCAAGATAATGTAGAATCATAGTCATAGTATGGTCATACAAAATGATCATATTGTAAATCAGATTGGGTTTATCACCAGCACTTATAAAACCAGACCCAGGGAAAGAACTAGGTCTGGGGACACCATGCATGGCCTTAATATAGCAAATGTTTAGCCTGCCCTGATTATTACAAAAATCAGAACAGCGAGAATATTTGCAGACCAACTGGTAAATCTTGAATAAGTGTTTTTCACCTCTCTTTATCTCTGTTTCTTTATCTGCAAAATGGGAATAATAGAGCTGCCTATCTCATAGAGAGTTTATGAGTGTTAAGTTGATACATATATATAAACAATCACTTGCCATAGTAATTATTGAATAAAATTAGCTGTTATAAGCAAGACACCATGCTCCTACAGAGAATACAAAGATAAACAACAACAGTTTCTTTCTTTTGGGGGATGAGGGGGTACCAGAGATTGAATCCAGGGGCACTTAACCACTGAGCCACATCCCGAGTCTTTTATATATATATTTTTTTTGAGGCAGGGTCTCACTAAGTTGCTTAGAGCCTTGCTAAGTTGCTGAGGCTGGCTTTGAACTTGTGAGCCTTCTGCCTCAGCCTCCCAAGTCACTGGGATTATATGTGTGCATTACTGAGCCCAGCCAATGACACAGTTTCTTACTTCTGAGAGCCCAAACAGGAGGAAAATGAGGTTTGGAGAGGTGAAATGACAGAGCTGGAACTAAAATTCACTTTTTTCCTGTAGAAATCCAGCAGTCTTTTTATAATATCCAAGTGTTTAATTAGCATAAACTAATAATCACCGTTAACTAGAAACTAATCAATTAAGATTTAAAGAGAGTAGAAGAAAAGGTTTGATTTAAGCAGAAGCAAAATAACTATATATTGATAAATATTGGTATTATTCATTTGCATATCCATTTGTTAAGAACTTGTTCTGCATCACCTCCTATGGTAGACACCGGAGAAGGGATGCTAAGATAAATCAGTTGTGTATTCAACTTCAATTAGATCTCCCTTAAGGAAAATAAAATGTGTGTATGATGTATGTGAAATGTAATAGAGGCCCCAGGCTAATTACTGTGAAGTTTGGGACAACAGTTAATTACAACTTGAGAAAGCTTTCTGGAGGAGATAACTTTTGAACTGTACCTTACAAGAAAGGTAGGATAAGGACAGGTGTACTGATGGGTAGAGAGCCCATTTCAGGCAGAGGGAACAGGAAAAGGACAGAAGTGGAGAGACAGAAGGCACATTTAGGGAATAGAAAATAGTTCAGTTTTGTTAGAAGACAGGGTATGTGAGAAGCAGTGAAAAATATAAATGGAAAGATTGGATGAGATTTGACAGTATTGAAGTCATTTCACATATCTTTTTCAGGATTCCATCCGTGCAGTCTTGGGAAACTTGGACAATCTGCAGCCCTTTGTTACAGAACACTTCATTGTGTTTCCCTGTATCCTTTCTTTTCTGGCTATCATGAGCTATAGCTCCCATTGTAGATTCCAGTGGAAACAATAGAATCATATGCAGTTTGGAGGGTGGGTCATGGAAAGGGGTGGGGAATCTAGTCCCTAAAGTAGTCCTCAGGGAATGCAGCTGTCATCTGTCCTCACTCCTCAGCACCATTTCCCAGATAAAAGCAAGTGGGAGAGAGTTTCCCACCTGAAATTCAAACATGGAGAAATCATCTTGATCCCCTACCCTTTTGTTTTCACTCTATATGTGGAGATGAAATGGTTTCAAGAAAACCTGTCACCTGGTAAGTAGCATGAGAGGACTGAGGGTGGCAGAGAAGAAAGCCATTAGCAGTACAAGCTGAATATGGTGAAAGGGTCTGCCAGACTGGGCCCCAACTGCCTTGAAGAAGCCGGGATCACGTTCTCCAAAGCCTGGTTCAGATCCATGGCTTTTGATACTTAATAGCTGTATGACCTTTGATCAATTAGTCTTTCTGTGCCTCCTTTGTGAAATGGTGAAGAAAAATACTAGTACCACTTCACGAGTTGTTAAAAAGATTGACGATATAAATACTGATAGGTGGAATATACAAAGTCAGACTCAATAGAAGATAAGTCTTCTATAAACACTTTCTTAACTTTTGAGTATCCAGTGACTCACCTTAGTGATGTCTTAAAGGTATCTCCCAGTTTTTAATCTCTGAGGGCCATGGCTAATTTTATTTATTGAGGGACAAGAAAACACGTGCTAGTGTGTTTTAAAAAGGGTGCAAAGGCCTTGCTTCAAGTATCTCTCTAATTCATTTGTCATTGATGCCTAAAGTCACAGTTTTTCTTTTATAATGAGGATTATCCCCTTTTAAGTGATATATCTTTAAAATATAATGTGAATCAAACCCATTTCAACTTGTAGATGACAATCCTTCTGGAGTAGTGGAGGATGAGAATTTGAAGATACTGTTTCTAGGGAAAGTGGTACCAGGTGGAAGGGAGAAGGGTACATGGGGAGGTTTTGTCTGGGGCCAATTCTGAGAAATAAATAGTAGCCAGAAATTTAGGCAAAACAAGTTTTGATCCATTATGACATTTAAATTTCCTATTGTAGGGAAACCAATAAATGACACTCCTCTTGGATTGGTAAGTTTGCCCTTTTTGTACAAAATTAAAATCACTGTAATCACCTCCCATTTTCCCCAAAGTGCTGCTTTTGACTTCCTCAGACTTTGCTGATTGGTCACTGCCTGGGTCCCATCAGAATTGTAGGCAGGAGACCCTATATGTCCCCTTGGCTAGATTTCAGAGACCATGTCTCTAACAGAACATCTATCTATCTTTGCTACAAAGCTGTTGATAAAAGTTGCCTTTGAAGGCTGAGACTATAGCTCAGTGGTAGAGCACTTGCCTAACATGCAGCCCTGGGTTCCATCCCCAGCATTATCAAAAAAATAAAGTTGCCTTTGGCAAGTTAAAGATGGGGACCTCCTGGGCCTGGAGTTGTGGCTCAGCAGTAGAGCGTTTGTCTAGCACATGCGGGGTGCTGGGTTTGATCCTCAGCACCCACATAAAAATAAATAAAATAAAGGTGCATTGTGTCCAAATAAAAAATATTAAAAAAAAAAAAAGATGGGGAGCGCCCTTCCATGATACCCTCTTGAATGTGAGACACTCTGGAAAAGGAGGCTCACAGAAATCTGGTTCTTCCCTGAAGCTTCTAACTGAGAAGAGAGCAGCAGGAGCCTCCATGAGGAAACGAGGACTTGTGGAAGAGCCAAGCTCCCCCAGCAGGACAGGGCTGCACAGGTCAGTGGCAGGGTCTGGGAGGCTGACTCCTCCTAGGCAGGCTTTGCCACCTGGGCTGTAGTGGGTTCTGTTCTTGGGCAAATCACTTTCTTTTGGGAGGTTTCAATAGTACCTGCCTATTCCAGTGAGTGGGCTAAGGAAAGGAAGCGAGTTGATATTTATGATGTAATTTGAACGCATTCCCTTTCTCAGTAAAGTAGGATTGTTCTGTCCAAGATGAAGGCTGAGAGGAAATACAATTGGATCTGTAGAACTGACTTCAATGCAGTCAGTATATAACCAAAAGCTTGGTCCTCGTCCTTGACACCAATCCAGTAATGAAAACAAGGTCTTGAGAAAAAGGAAAAAGAAGGTTTATTGCTTTGTTAACAAAAGAGAAACACAGGGGATTTCCTCTTCCAAAGGCTGTGATTCTGCCCATCCTCAGGAACAGGGGACTTTTAAAGAGGTGACTCAGAAAAAATGAGATTAGGGAGGAGAGATCAGGAAGGAGAAGATCAGGGAGAAGAAAATTGGGGAAAAAGAAAAAAAAAAACATGTAAGTTTCAAGTAAACCCCTGTTACAAGTGAATGCTTACTATGGCAGCATTATAGAAGGCCCAGTCGAAGGGCATGAAATTATGAAGTCAGAACATTATCCAAAAACAAAAAGAGAGAATAAAATAAAATATAATTATTCTGTTTTACTTAGTGAGCAGCAAGCTCTTAGAACCTTAAAGATAGTCCAGAGAGAAATATAAATGCTTGCAAAAGGGTTTATATCAATTATTAGGGTGAGTATCAATTATTAGGTGAAGTATCAATTATTACATATCACTTGTTGGTGGAATGTTGAGTACATCAGTTATGAGGTGGAATGTTGAAGTTGCTATTGTGAAGGCTACTTATGATCATTTAATTCTCAGGGATAAAAGGAGTCTGTAAGATAGTTTGGTCTTCCTTATTAGCATCCCAGAGAGGCCTGCTGGAATAGTCCAAGGTGTGGTTTGCTGCCCAGCCCACAGTGCTTTCACCCGGGTTCAAAGAAAGCAGTTGCTCTTTTCCTGGGACCATGTGGGTTCCTAGAATAGACCACAAAGGAGCTGCCCTGTGCCTTCCAGGTGTACACGTTGGAAGAGCAGAGCTAAGAGTTCCTTTCCAACCTAGGGCGATGTGAGGGTACTCGAGGGAATGAAGCTTTGCTGTGTTCCATTTGAATGAATTTTCCACAGAGATGAGGCCTCAGATTTTCCCTTTCTCTGGGTTTTGATGCTCAATCAAGTATCTCAGAATCTAAAAACCTACTGTCAGTCACATTTTCCCTTTTTCAAACCTCATATCCTTAAGTGTCTCAAATGGGATTCTACTGTGAATTAAAACAGCACCCAAAGAAAATTTGGCCACACAATTTTTCCTGCCAGCCAGGAGTGGTATAAAAATAGCCAACCTGCTGAAATATTCATTTGGGCCACATTTGCTAGAATGTGGTAATGTTGTCACTGCCAGTAACATTTTCTGGGCTTTTTCCCCCACTCAGGGCCAAGATAGGGACTTCTAGTCAAGAAAGCAGCAAAAAGAAGCCCCATATGGAAACCAGGAAGGTGAGCACCAAAATGGAGGCTTTGAGGTTCCTGGCTGCTCCCGCTCTTCTGCAGGGCAAGTTTCCTGTTACTGCAGATGGAACTGACTGAGCGCATTCTCAGGTTTCACTGTCTGCAGAACAACTTTCAGCGATTTCCCCCTTGCCACAACCCATCCCCAAAGTGGCTGCATAATATACATGTGGATGAATCCTTTTGTTAAAACATCTCTCTTCTTAGCTTAGAAAGCAGCTGCTTGTACTTTCCTGTTGAAGTAAGAAAATAGGTCTGTATTAAATAGAGGTGGAATCCAGGGTAGAACTTTCTCTTTAGAAAACTTTTTGCTTTCATCTACACTGGAGTCTGAGTCTGGGCATGTCTAATTTTAACAGATGAGCTAGACATTTATCAGCATTGGAAATTGGTAAGAGAAAATCTCTGAAGCAGTGATGTGCTGGCCCCTGACCATTTGGTTTGATTCTACTTATGGAGTCTGTTCCCAATTTGAATATTCATATATCTGCTTCTCCTCCATTTCAAGGCTTTTTTCTCATAATAGTCTCTAAAGTAGTGCCCATTTTTTAAAATATTATTTTTAGTTGTTGATGGACTTTATTTTATTCATTTTTTATATGCAGTGCTGAGAATCAAACCCAGTGCCTCACACATGTGAGGCAAGTACTTTACCACTGAGCCACAACCCCAGCCCTAAAGCAGTGCCTTTTTACATTTCTTTCCCTCTTTAAATAGCTATTAGCTGTTATACCTGCCTTATAGATCTTTCCTCTTTTCTTTTCACTTCATGTGTCCAAAGTAGCTCTGACCCTAAGTTTCCAAACACTACCAACTCATTTCCTTCACCTTCCCAGGACCTATAACATGATCAGCTATTGAGCACATGTGCATGAATTCAACGAATTTTCATTGTGTCTGCTGTGTGCCAAGTGCCAGGAATATCGTGTGCTCCCCTAAAAACACCAGCAGTGTCAGGCCAGGCGGATAGTTACTTATAGATAGGCCATGTGCAGGGGAAAAGGAAGCACAGGGTACAAAGAGAACACAAAGTTACCATGAAGGAAGGGTTTCCAGAGGAGCTCAGAGGAACTGAAAGAGCTCTGGCTGAGAGAGAAGAGTGCAGGTGTTTGGTGACTGCAGCCAGCCCACCTCGAGCTTAGAACACAGGACCAGAAATGTTACTGGACAGGCCAGCAGGATCATGGAAGGCTTTGAGGTCACCTTCAAGATCACAAGAATTTCCTAAAACCTTTTTCTTTTTTTTTAAGTACTGGAGATTGCGCCCAGGGGTGCTCTATCACTAAGCTACAGCCCCAGTCCTTTTTACTTTTTATTATGAGACTGTTTCTTGCTACATTACCCAGGCTGGCCTGAAACTTGTGATTCTCCTGCCTCAGCCTCTTGAGTAGCTGGGATTATAGATGTGCAACTCCCTAAAATTTTTTTTTAATATTTTAGTTGCAGATGGACACAATATCTTTATTTTGTTTATTTATTTTTATGTGGTGCTGAGGATCGAATACAGTGGCTCACACATGCAAGGCAAGTACTCAACCACTGAGCTACAGCCCCAGCCCTCCCTAAAACATTTTTTTTTTTTAAGAAAGAGTGAGAGAGAGTGAGAAAGAGGGAGAGAGAGAGAGAATTTTAATATTTATTTTTTAGTATTTGGCAGACACAACATCTTTGTCTGTATGTGGTGCTGAGGATCGAACCCGGGCCGCACGCATGCCAGGCGAGCGCGCTACCACTTGAGCCACATCCCCAGCCCCCCTAAAACATTTTTAAAAGAAATTTTCTTCCTTTCTGCAGTACTGGGAATTGAACCTGGGTCTCACACTGAGATATAAACCCTCATCCTGCAATTTACATTTCTAAACCATTATTCTGTCTCCTGTTTGCAAGATATTATATTATGTTATGTGCTAGAGCACATACAAACACATGTAAAACCTGGCTTCTTCTCTCCAGGAGTTTATAATGTGTATCGGGGAGGGTTCTAGCCCTCTGCCTCTGGGGGTCCAGGACAAGCCCCAGTTGTGCCATAGCCAAGTGGCCCACTGAGTGACTTTGGGAAGAAAGTCGCCCCCCTCTTTACTTCCCATCCTTTCTAGAGGTAAAAGGAAAAAGGAAAGAAAAAAAGAAAAGAAAGAAATGAGAAAGTACAAGAAGAGTACATGAAGCTCTGGGGAACAAAGACACTTTATACAACCAAGATAATTATTATTAAAGGAACGTTTCCCTCACTCCCTACCCTTCGTACCTTCCTATTCTTAGTTTGACACATCATCTCCCTCAAGAACTGTACCCACAGCTTCTTACTCAACATAATTACCTTTTCAACCTGATTCTGGGTTTAGAAAAAAACTGAGTAAAAGAAGCATGTTTATTGATTTTGACTCAAAGCCCAAAGACAGCCTCCATCACAGACCCTGTTCCCAGGGAGAGGATTTCTCCTAAATTAAAATGATCACAGTGACTCTCAGTGTAAGTCAGTTGAGCTGGAAAAATTGAATTTGTGCCTATGTCCAATGCTTGATATTTTCTCTCGCCTCTGGGGGAAGTTAGGGTACAGGATCTCAGCCAGTGCAGCCTGTGCATGCCTAAACACATTGGGAACCTGCACAGGGAGAGCTTAGCTGAATACAACAATTATCTCATGAACGGTGCTTTGGATTTTGGGAAGAATAAGCAGGAAAGGTAGATCCCTTCCCTTTGCTCCTTCAGACCCTACACCTAGAGACCCAGACGTTGGAAGGACAAAAAAAAGGTGGAAGTGGGGGTGTGGATAAACATAGAAATGGCCTAGAAGTGAAACGGACTGGTGCTCATAGCTTGTTTCCCCCTCCACTGAAGCCACTTCTCAACAGATCCAACCCTGGACATATAGAGGTTCAGCATGCTGTTCTGCTGGAGGTCCCTGATGAAACCCTCAGTCTCCTTCAGGCTGTTTTTTCTCTCTTACAACTTTGCCTGGGAAAACCTCCCTCAAGATCACAAAGGAGCTCACAAAGGCCTCTGTCTTGTCCTCACAAGTCTTGTCTCCCTGGCTTGGAGCAGACTCTACCTCTGTCCCCAGGCCTTTGCCCTCTGGACCCTGTATCAGCCCTAATAGATGCCACTCTACTGGGGCTACTCCATATAGCAAAATTGAAGCTCCAGAGCATCGTTTCATCAAACTTGTAAGAATTATTTCCTCAAGCCAGAAACCAGAGCCAGGCCCTCTAAATCCTGTCACCACTCTGTCTAGAAAAAGTAAGAATGGTCTATGTCCTTTCTTTCTAGAGTTCCCTGTCACTTTTTGGGGAATATGACTTAGGGGGCTGCCACTATGGACTATATTTGAGGGGTTTGTGAAGAATCTCACCTCATAAAGATCTATTGTTCTAACCTGAAGTTTATGGTTGGGGTGGGGGGCCAGTCCTGCATGTCCTGAGGTCTTCCCTGAGCCTACCTCCCTGAGCCCATTCTGCTCTAGAATTCACAGTGTCACAGCTCAAGAACATGGGCTCTGCTGGACTCTCTCAGACACATTCCCAAAGAAAATATATGCACCATGTTTCTGACTCTCAGGGTGTTTACTTAGAAATGCTGTGGTCCTGGAAACAGGTTGTAGAATGTCTTCTTCAGAGTGCAGAGGAATTCCTATCAGGCTGTGGCACATGGAGAAAGATTGCACTGTATTGTGCTGGCTGCTAAAGCCATCACCTGTTTCTGCCGGGCCTGGCACTAGTCATGCTGATTGCATTTACTCTTTATTGGTACTGTGCCCTTTACATCATGTCCCTGTCCAGAGTGCTGTGCTCTCACTGTCCAGATCCTCACCCCCAAGATGAGAATCCCGCTCATCCATGCAGGCCCCATCCAGACGTCACTCTCCCTATGAAGCCTTGACAACCGCTACCCACTCTGCTCATGTCCTCCCCAGCAACCAGGCCACTCTAGAGACTCATGGGGTAGCTTCAGCATACTGTCTTGTGGCAAATGGTTTATGGGTCAGTTTTATCTGACAGTTATACAGTTCTCCAAGGTAATGGTAAGGTTGTCCTGGTTTCTGAAGCCTCGATATTGTGTCAGTAATAGTGGGAACTCTCCACAGTAGGGAACAGTAAGGTAAGCCCAGCTTGGCTTGTTATCAGCTCTTAAATTTTGTGGTTTTAGACAGACAATGGTTAGGGAGCTGAAATGAAAAAGGACAGTCCTATAGCAGGGAGTCTCAGACCTGCCTGGGCAGCCAGAAGCCAGGCCCCGGTGCTGATGTGAAATCAGTTCATCAGAAAATAGCAAGTCAGATCACCAGCCATATAGGAGTAAAACTTAGGACTTTTCTTGGTCTTCTTTTTACCAGAACAAGGAAAGAAAACCCCAGCAGGAATGGCAGGCGAACCTAGATTCTGATACCGCTGATGCCCAGGAACAGGGTAGGTTCTGGGAAGTTCATATTTACCTTCCTTTAATCAATGTCCTACCCTTCTAGTGCTCTGAGTTTGTGCACATTCCGTGTGGTGTTCCTCTCACCCTTAGAGGCACCAGTGATTGTCCTCCAGTGGGACTGACTTGGAGTAACAGGATCCTCCTCCCAGCTCCCGACGAAGGTGTGAGGGAGGCAATAATGTGTGCTCTTCCTCTGCTTCTTTCTTTCCATCTTTCTTTTTTTTTTTCAAGTTATGGATGGACACAATACCTTAATTTTATTTGTTTGTTTGTTTGTTTTATGTGGTGCTGAGGATTGAACCCAGTGCCTCACACATGCTAGGCAAGTGATTTACCACTGAGCCCCATCCCCAGCCCCCTTCTTCTGCTTCTGATAGTGAAGTTGCAGTTCCAAAGTGTTTCTTTTTAAAATTTTTTTTTGTAGTTGTAGATGGACAACATGCCTTTATTATATTTGTTTATTGTGGTGCTAAGGATCGAACCCAGGGCCTCTCACATGCTAGGCAAATGCTCTGCCACTGAGCCACAACCCCAGCCCCTCCAAATGTTTCAGAATAAGGTGGGAAGTGTTATGGAAAAGTTGGAAGAGATGTATCTCCTTTTTCTGTGCAACTGGAGAACCATCTTGGGGAGCTCTTTCTCCCTTCCCCCTCAGGTATTAGTATTAACACTGAGGGCACAGACCGGGGCTCTGCAAGACCTGGGAATGCATATGGAGGTGTTGCCCTTCCGACTTGCTGATCCTTCGCCCAGCATGATGATTCAGTGTGGACTGTAGTTATCCTAGAAGCAGGATATAATGCGAGTGAGTTACTTGGCAAGTTGTCATTCTCTGTGAAAACATACCAGCCGTGGTGGATAGCTGGGGAGTTGAGCTGGGTAAATATCTGTGGAGCCTGGCTTTGAAAATACTTCAAGGTCAGACTAGCATCTTATTGAGCTGAGATGAAATTGGAAAGGTCAGAGCAAATAATTCACCTGGTTTTAAAGAAATCCTGGCACGAGGCTGTTCTGTTTCCTAATCGCGTGAAAGTAGCCCATGGACCAATATGTTTTTCCTGCCTGAGTGTTTTCTTTACAGGTTCTAAAAAGGAACAGAGTCTGCCAGGGCCAGTTGTCCCACCATTACAGCAAAACAACCCACCTCCACCTAAAGAGCTAGGAACCAGTGGCTTCTTTGGGTTTCTAAGGTAAGGAGGACTTCTTTCCTGCCATCAGACTGAGATCCAGCATCCAAGCAGTGGTCTAGCTCCAGAGCTGCCTCATTGAGTCTTTCCGGGGAAATGAGAGTAAAAACAGATGACTTGCAGAAGTGTCTCAGTGATCTCCAGGATAGATTGTGGAAATGAGATTGAGGACGTGGGCCCTAACTGGGAATTTAATACCATCTCATTCATTTTTGTGCACCTCACCCCCATTCTAATGTACTAAGAATAAGGCCTGGCTTCACAGACCTTGCTTGAATAGAGACTATTCATGTTTTATGGGGCCATTCAGATAATACAGTTTCCAAAACATTTCTATCCTTCCCTCTGAACCTAGGTTGTCTTCAGAGTCTTTTTTGTGGAGAACAGTTAGCAAATCCCTCCCTGTCTAGGGTTCAGCCATCCCTTTGCAATTCTTTTTCCTTTATTTCTCCCTTCTTCGTGTAATTAATTTAGCTACCTTCTCAAATGCTGTTCTGGACCTGAATTTCCATTCAGTGATTCCCCAGAGCAAAATGCCCTGGCTAATGAGTCATTAATGGGAACTGGGGAGAAGGGAAGGAGATCTCTAGTCTCAGCCTACTCTGCTCTTGTTCCTGCAGCACTGTCTTCCCATTTCGATATTTCTTCAGAAAGAACAGCCAGTGAGCCTTCCAGACTCAGCAGCAGGGAGAAGCTCCTCTCTAACAGCTCCTCCAGAGCTGTTCCTCCTCCGACTGCATCTTAGCAACACCTCAGTTGTGGGGATGATGGCCCCTATCTGAGCCCTCTTGTGGGTTTTTCTTGTCCTTCATCCCTTATAATTTTTTTTTCTTTAGTTAAGACATCAAGGAAAAAAATGGGGCTTTCTAAAATACTATGATATAAGAAGTTCAGTGCCCTGAGGTTCCAGTGTAGGTCCTTTGCCTCCAGCACTTAAGATCCTAATGCCAATAAATTATTCATGAAGAGCTATTGATTGCATTTGGTGAAGCAGATTAAGAGAACAAACTTCTCTCAAGATGCAGAGAAGCAATGCATGAAACTTGCCCTGGACCCCTGCTGCTGGCTACAGGATGACGTTGGATGGAGGAGTCTTACCTGATTCCAAACCTTAAGCTCCACTGCCAGGGGTTAGGGAATGAGGTTGTGCAAAACTCACTGTCTGGAACCCTGCTGCCCCAAAAGAAAGGATCTCTTTCCCAACTAAGTTGGGCCCCAAGGAATAGCCTCTCCACAGATAAAATGCTTCCCACCTGTCTATCCCTGTGGTGCCTTGTTGTTAGCACAAATTAGTTTATCAGATTAATTGGAAGCCAGTCCAGGTAGGGCCCCTGGTAAAGGCAAGGCTACACATATACTGTCTCCAACCAACCGGCCAGTCTGGGACAGTTTAGACTTGGGTGACCTCAGAGAACCAAAACAACTGATGGAAATCTAAGGAAACTCATTTTAGCTCAGAACAAAAGAGTCACTTTTTAACTCTTAGAGATGTCCAGTATGACAGGGCTGGGGATGTGGCTCAATGGTTGAGTGCCCCTGAGTTCAATCCCCAGTACCACAAAAAAAGAAAGAAAAGGCGGGGCGGGGCAGGGGTCCAGTATGAGAATGGGCTACCTTGTGAGGTAATGAGCCCTTTCACCTGGAGTCATTAAACAGCTAATTATCTGTCACATGCCTGAGGGTTGCTACACTGTGTGGGAGAGTAGGAGCATAGGAGCAGGACTGTTGAGGTCCCTCCATGTCCCCTTGCTTGGCTACCCCTAACATTGGTGGGGAGAAAAGAAGAGGTAGGTTGCTGTGGGAGGGAGGGCCCAGAACTCGAGCAGAGGTGGCACTGGATAGAGTGGGGACTTGAGGGTCAGCAACACTGATAACACCAGCTCCTTTCAGATTGTATTTGCAGCCCTTGCCTTACTGTCCCAAACATGGCCTCCTTGACAGAGCTACAAAGGGTACAGCTCCAAAATCTGGAGATCTGAATACCCATCATGACCTGGACTAGCAGACAGTGTGGCCTTGGGGACATTCTCACTTGGAAAATGAGAGGGGGAGATTTGATGAGTTCTTAGGGGCCATCTAGCTTTGGCAGTCTGTGTGACCTGCCTGCTCTTTCTGAGTAGGTCACTGAGGCAATGGCCCTGACTGGGGCTTCCCAGAACCACCACAGCCTTCCTTTTGGTCTCTTTCCTGCCCCAATCTCTGGCTCCTGCTAACTAGGGTATTTTCCCCCCAACTTGCCACATTCTTGCCCTAAGTTTATTTTAGCACTATTGGATAGTACAGCAGAAAACTTGGGTTCTAAATCAGCCTGGACATTAACATTAGCTGTGTGACTTTTAGTAAATAACTTCCCTTTTCTGAGCCTTAGAAACCTTGTCTGTAAAACCAGAGCTGGACTCAAATAATCAGATTTCCTGGGATTAACTGGCTTAGGCTCTTTGGGGAGTCCCATTGCTGTTATTCTAGGGTCTAGAGAGCCCTCTACCCCAAGCTCTGCTCTGTAGCTGGCCACAGGGTGGAAGACATCGCTGACACTGGAAGGGAGGCTTTGAAGGGGACTCAGTAGACCCAGCCCCCATGGCTCTGCCTGCCACCAAGCCCAGCTCCAGAGCCCCCCACTGGCGTTTCACTTGTCCATAAGAATCTCCTGCAATCTCTTTCCTTTGTAGTCATAAAAGAAATGGGCAAGGCTTGTTTTAGGAGTTTTTTAGGCTGGGGTAGTGTCCTGACCAAGTTCACACAGCAGAGAGGACACAAGTGACCACAGCTCAACTGAGTCTTGAGCCCTCTCCCCGGGTGCACATGCTGCACCCTCCCCCAGCTCCTGGGCTCTTCTCCACACCTTACTTCCCCCAGTCCTGGACCTCAGAGCAAGGATCTCCCAGGTGGACTGCTCCAAGGGCTCAGCCCAGGAGGCGCCTGAAAGCTGATCTCCAAGAGGGCGTGGCTCTGAAACAGGCAAATAAAAGCCTAGAGAATTGGCACCAGACTCTAGAGCAGCAGGAGGCGCCCAGAGCCTACAAGCAGCAGTTCCTGCCCTGCACTGGTGAGCTTGCCGAGGCAGGAGGAGCTCCAGAAGGCGGGAGATGCAGGCAAGGGCCCTGCAGGCCAAGATGGGGCAGGTGGAGGGAGGAAGATGTTTGCAGTCCAGATGGTGAGGATGATTCCAGCGCAGAATCACTGCAGAAGGCTGGAGGATGGACACACAAGTCCCATCCAGAGTGACCCACGCAGGGAGGCAGAGAGAAAAGACAGCCCCCTCAGGCATGTCTCACCTGTCAGAAAGACCAGCCAGCTCACTTACCTGCAGGCAGGAGCTATTTAAAGAACTCTCTCTCCCACCTGCACACCCCCTTAGAGACTTCCACCCACTGTGCTTCAGGTGCCCATGGCGTCCCCCCAAGCCCTGCTCATCTGCCTGCTGGTCCTGGCAGTCACTGAAGGCTGGGATCAGGAGGCAGCCATCCCAGGTTGCCACTTGCACCGTGAGTAACTCTGGGACCAGAGAGCTAGGAGTGGAAGTTCTGGGTGGGAGCAGAGCTGACAGACTGGACGTGGGCAGGCAGCACCCTATAGAGGGACGCCCGGGGAGGCATAGATAGAGTGCTGGGGCTCGCCTTCCCAGAGGCACAGTCCACTGCTCCGTTTCCTCTCAGCCTTCAACGTGACAGTGCGCAGTGACCGCCAAGGCACCTGCCAGGGCTCCCATGTGGCACAGGCCTGTGTGGGCCACTGTGAATCCAGTGCCTTCCCTTCCCGGTACTCTGTGCTGGCAGCCAGTGGCTATCGACACAACATCACCTCCGTCTCCCAGTGCTGCACCATCAGCAGCCTGAAGAAGGTGAGGGGTGCTGGGGAGGTGGAGACAGAGGAGGTGGGGTTGAAGGTGGCCCGGAGGGTCCAGAACGTGGCTGGCTCCCCTCCACCACAGGTAAAGGTACAGCTGCAGTGTGTGGGGGACCGGAGGCGGGAGCTCGAGATCTTCACAGCCAGGGCCTGCCAGTGTGACATGTGTCGCCTCTCTCGCTTCTAGTCATTGGAAGGAGTTCCCATCCTGCTAGTGACTTGCTATCGAATTTTTTAAAATGAGGAGCTGCTCCAGCTCTGACCCTCCTGAGTTTGTGATGTCACCTCCCGAGAAGAGGGGTGTTTTTGCCTCTGCCTCGTCCCTGCCTGTCCCCCTTAACCAGTCCTCGTCATGCCCCACCCCTAAATAAAGCAAGCAGTTGTTCAGTTTCTCTCTTTATTACGTCTACCCCCAGCCAGGGGAAGGAGGATAGACCATGGTTACTGTGACCCCCTTACCCCAGGACACTGTGAATCTCTTTTTGCCTGTGCCCTCGCCCCTCCCCCTGCCCAATAAATAAAAAGGGGACAAGGAAGTACAGGGCAAAGGACAGGAGGGAAGGAGGATGCCCCAGGGCCAGGACAGTGCCTGTGTTGAGGGTGCGCAGGGCAGAATAAATAGATCATGGACCCCATGGTGGAGACGAGGAAGGACCTCATGCCGGCCCAGGGCAAGGGCAGGCGAGGCGCCCAGTGCCCTTGTCCTAGGCTGGGGGCAGAGCTGTATCCCCTGCAGCCTGAAGCCCTGCATTGCTGAGCAGGGGAATGTCCCTGATGGCAGCTTCCCAGCCAAGCTTGCCCTGGTCAAGTCTTGCCAAGAGGGCCTGAGAGTTCTGCTGCCAAGACCACCATCTTGTCCTCTTGTCCCCCAGTGAAAGCTGCCCACACAGGGCTGGGCAGGGAGTCCTCAGAGCCCACTCTGGCAAGGCCAGGGGTAGGTGTGTGCCTCTCTGGGCCCCTGGGCAGGAAAAGGGATGGAGGGACTGACAGCTCTGGTCTGGGTTTAGCTTCTCCCCTTCTGGGAGCTCTCTAGCTCTGACCCCCACTGGCAGCCACCTGGGGTGTAAGCCGTTGGAGAGGGGCCTCCCTGGCCCCCTGTAGCCGGCGTAGCCGCAGCTCCTCCAAGCCTTGCCATAGCTCCTGCCGCTCCCGGGCCTTCTGCTGCTCCCTGGGGAGAGAGGATAAGGCAGCTCCCCCTACTAAGGCCCCCACACTCCATCCTCCACCCTGCCCTGCAAAACGGGGTGGGGGGGCACAGAATCATATTCTGTCCTTTAACTCTAGAGAAACCCTCTGCTTAGGAAAGAGCTGAGGAGAGAACACGCCCAGCCTGTGGTCTAGGAGCTGCAGGGCGTCAGAGCAGGAAGAACAGTGGACGGCGCAGTGGGCAGCAGTGCAGGGACACGAGGGAGGGACTTGGAACTTCTGACCACACTGGGTTGGGGGTCTTCTGCCGACCTCAGGGTGTAACCCGAGGGTCAGATTCCTTCCTGCTTTTCTCCCCCTCCCCCATGCCCAGCGCCCAGCACTCACTGCTGCTTCTCCAGCTTATAGGAGGCCGTGAGCTCATCAAATAGCTTCCCGTTCATCTCCATGAAGGTCTTGAGCACATTGTAGATCAGAGACACGATGGTTCTTGGTGTGGTCAAGGACGGGGGTTGAGATGATTACAACACCAATTTGACCCACTTCCCTGCCTGGTGTTCTGCCTATCCTGTTCCCCACCCAGCACCCTGCTTCTCTGCCCATGCACCCCCCCACCCTTGGCCATCCTCCGCCACTGTCTCTGATCTTCTCCAGCTAGGAGCAGCCCCAGAGGCCGGGTTGGCTGTGTTCCCAGTGTTTAAGGGTGAAGTCAAAGCCTGGGCACTCACTGATTCCAGTGCTCCTTGGAGACTTGGTAGAGGGTCCCAAACACAGCAGGCAGCACAGTGTGGCAGTTGTCCTCAATGAGGCTCAGGATATACTCATTGTTCCAGAAATACAGAGCCCGCTCTGCAACCTGACGCAGGCAAAGTGGTACAGAGAATGCCTGGTAGTGGCTTCTGCATGGCAAGGACGGGCATCCATCCCTCCCTAAAGCCCAGGCCCCTTGACCTCCACAATCCCCAACCCCAAGGGCTCATTTGATCCACTGGGGGAAACAATGTGGTGAAGAGAGAAAAACACACAGCACCACGTTTGGGATCAACACCCAGGCAAATCCTCACTGACAGACTCCAGGCCACCCACAGGACCCTGGGAGGAATCCAGTCTCCACCTCAGTTGTCTGATCTATAAAATGGAGCTCATGATACCTACCTCCACTGGACTATTGTAAGAACGAAATGAAATACCAGACTGTTTAGTGAAGGTAAGCTACTGGAGTCACTGTAGGAAGAAGTGACGTCCATAGGGTTAGGGTTCATAAAAATGAGAGAAGACTGGAGACGTAAGTCAGTGGCCAGAGCACCTGCCTAGCTTGTGCTAGGCCCTGGGTTTCATCCTAGCACCATGGGGAAAAATTAAAAAGACTGGAAGAGATTCTATATACATGCAGAAGAGCAAGAGTTACAATAGCTGGGATAATGAGGGAAACCTGGCTGGGTTCTTAAGTGGGACTAATGAAATATAAGGGGATGAAGCCTGTAATCCCAGTGACTTGGGAGGCTGATATAGGAGGACTGCAAGTTCAAGACTAGCCTTAGCAACTTAGTAAGATCCTGTCTCAAGGGGCTGGGGATGTGGCTCAAGTGGTAGCACGCTCGTCTGGCATGCGTGCGGCCCGGGTTCGATCCTCAGCACCACATACCAACAAAGATGTTGTGTCTGCCAGTAACTAAAAAAATAAATAAATAAATAAATATGTTTTTAAAAAAAAAAAAAAAAAGATCCTGTCTCAAAACAAAAATTCAAAAAGGAGGAGGATGTAGCTCAGTGGTACAGTACTCTTGGTTTCAATCTCGAATCAGAAACAAACACAACCAACAAAAATACTAAGGCCACTAAGATAAGTGATAATACTCCATCCTGTTCTGGCTCAGTTTATCATGTTACAGTCATGATCTCTCTGATCCTCATTGCTTCCCAGTGAAGAAACTGTTGTTGGCCCATTTTACAGATGAGGAAACCTAAATCATATTCACAGTGGGAGGTGATATGCCCAAGGCTCTGCAGCCAGGAGAAGGAGATCTGAGGTTTGACCCTACATCTTCTGACCCTAACCCAGCATCTCCCTATTATCAGACCCAAGACTGGAGGAGAAACTGAGGGGAGAGGGAACTATGTCAGGTAAATGGCCCAACCTTCTCAGACTACAGCACTGCCTCCACCCCACCTGTCCCTGCCCCATACCTGGAAATGGGGGCTGGATACACAGCGAGCCACCTGCTTGAAGAGGGGCTCCTGGATCTTCACGAACTGGGAGGGCTCGATGACATCAAGAATCTCTTCCATCTCCCCCAGAAACATCACCTGAGGGGACAGAGTGGCAATAGCTCACATCTCCCCAGACACACACACACCTACCTGCCTCTGCGAGATGGCCCCCAACCTCCCTTTGGTGGGCATCAAAGCCCTCTTCATACCTCTTTCTGGGTGCAGGTTTTGGGCCAGTATTTGAGCAGCCCCCGGATCACCTGTAGGGGTTGAGGCAGAAGAAAGTCAGACCTGCAGAGTGAGGGGCCCACCTTCCCCCAGAGGAACTCACGTGCTCTGTCAAGGTGGCGTCCTTCTCCAGGAACTGCACCACACAGTATGCCAGCTGCCGGGCGTGGGGGGAGAGGGAGGAAGCCAGAGGTCATCTGGGGCCAGGTACCACCACCGGGCGCCCATCAGATGCTCACCCACCCACTGCCTCTCACTCTGCTGGCCCAGCACTGCCAGCCTGCCTGGGCGGTACCTGCCAGGGAGCTGGGAATGCACGATGACCTCACAGGGGAAACGCTCGGCAAACCAACCCTTATAAATTTTGCAAAAGATTCCATAATAGAGCTGTGCATCGCAATCTTTGGGCTTATGGAGGGAGGAGAGTTTCGCTGAGCTTAGAGCAGGTAGAGGGAAGGCCTGGGGGGATGTCTGAGGTCGGCCTTAAAGGGCCAGTGGCAACTCCCTGAAGTGGATGTCTGAGGTCGGCCTTAAAGGGCCAGTGGCAACTCCCTGAAGTGGAAAGAATTAGTGAAGACAACCAAGGTGAGATAGGATCCCACCGGTGCCAGGCCACTTCCTGGTCCTGTGGGCAGCCCTGACTCTGTCAGAAGTTCTGTTGAGGCAGGGCCAAGCCTGGGCCTCACCTGGGCGTGAAAGACAGACAGTGACTTGACGGAGTGCAGGGGGATCAGGACGCGAACAAGGAACTGCTTGTGCTCAGTCTTCAGGGGCAGCGCAAAGCCATTGATGATGCTAAGGAGGGGCCGGAAGAGAGGAGCAGGGTTCAAGTGACCAGGTCCCCAGTCCCTCCTCCCAGAACCCTGAGCTCTAGCTGAGGTCCCAGGACAATCACCTTCCTAAGATCTCTAGCAGCTCGGCCACACCATTGAAGTGCTCCAGTTCATAGATGAATCTGTGGGAGGAGAAGAATGTGGAAGGGCTCGGAGCATGGGTGAGCCCATCACCCATCCTACCTACCCACCCACCCACATTCACACCTGTCCAACTCTCGGACTCAGAGGCCATTCTCCCTTCCCAGGGCCCCAGACCCGGCCCCCTGAGATCCACACGTACCTCAGCCCAGCCACCTCTGCCAACCTCATCTCTCTGCTACAAGGTGCTCCTGTTTGCCTCCCCCCTGGCCCTGGCACTCTTTACCTGATCCCCACACATCCAGCAGGCACCCAGCCTACGACCTTCACTCTTCATACGGGTCAACCAAAGAAATGACAAACACTTAGAGCATCTACTCTGGACCTAGTAATTCACAAAATTCTCCTGAGAGGTAGGGCGTATGAGAGCCATTACACAGATAAAGACATTGAGATTCAGCGACTAAATGACACTTGCCCCAGAGTTAATAAGTGGGAAGTCTAATGGACTCCAAGCTCCTGCAGGACCTGGATCATGTCTTACCTCCTTTGTTGCTAATAACAATAAGAGCTAATGCTTCAGAGTCCCTGCCTTGGGTCAGGAACTATTCTGAATGTTTGAAGACATCCCTTCATCTCTCCTTGGGCCCCAAGTTAGTTTAAGCAGTATCCCCATTTCAAAGTTAAGGAAATTAGGAGAGCTTAAGTGATTTGCCCAAGTTCCCCCAAATACTGGAACCAAATTCAAACGCAGACCATCTAACACTAGAGCCTTGAGCTCAACTACACGGTCATGTGGGTCTCTAACACCCACTGGATGTTGGTGTTCAATACATATTTGCAGAAAGAATCTCTCCAGGTCCTAAGGATCAATATGGTAAGGATCAAAAGATCTAGCTCTTAGGCTCCCCTGGTCTCAAAAAACTGCTCTCTTGGCCTCTTTTTTCCCATCTATGAAATGCAAATAAACATTCATCCTCTGCTGACGTCTCAGCCTTTTATAATCACTATTGGGTCATGGGGAAAGAACCTGATAAACCAGAATCCCACACAGACCCCACAGCCTAGGAGGGCCTCAGTCTTCTCCCCAACTGGTCCGTCTCCCTCCTTCCCAGGGCTTTTCTCAGGCAGGCAGCAGCTACTCACCGGAGAAAGATATGGTTGCACTGTTTGCGGATGTAGGCCCGGAGACCCAGGAACTTGCCGTAGACGCGGTGCAAGATGGTCTTGAGGTACTCACGCTCCCGGGGGTCCTCACTATCAAAGAGCTCCAGGAGCTGAGGAACACAGGGTGTGGGATCAGGTGAGAGGTCAACACCAGGCGGCTTCCATCCTGTTGCATGGCCCTCAGAGAGCCTGCCCCTGCCCCATGGTACCACCCAGCCAGGGCTCCCCACATTACCATCAGGACAAATTTTTGATCCACATATCTCTTGGCCACGGAGGGCTGAAAGTCTGGACTCTCCAAGAAACGCAGGAAAAACTCATATACCAGCTAAGGGAAGGGACAAACAGAAAGATCAATCCAGCCACAGCCTCACCCACTCAGCCCACCCTGTGACCTTCATCCAACAGTTTAGGGGCTAAGCAGACCCTCCCTGACTAAGCTCTTCTGAGGTGTGGACCCCTGCCTGCCCCACCCTTCACACCTGCAGATGTGGCCAGGAAGGCTCAAGGTTGGGCTCATCCTCTTCAGGGTCAAATTCAGGATTCTCACTGGGTGGCAAGGTCCGGAAGATATTCACTGAGATCTGGGGAGCAGAGTCAGGGATGATTCCCTGAAGGCAGAAGCTGGGGAGGTCCCTCATCCAACGTCCTAATGGGTCAGAATTGGCACCTGCCCCAGCAAGGTGCCCAATTCACTCCTCGGGCAGGGGCAACAGTGAGGGAGACATGGTTGCCAGCAGTAAGCCCACGGGCATTCTGGGCAAGAAAAAGGAGATTTCCGGCTTGGTCATTGAAAGAGACTTCATAGGAGGGACACCACCAGAGCTGGGCCACAGAAGTTAAGTGACACGGGGGACAGTCGCTCCAGGCCTCGCTTGCATAAACAAAGGTATGGAGGTAGGATGTGCAAGGAGGCCCCGAGTGGGTTCTGGGCAGCAGTGGGGTTCAGGGGAGACAGAGGACATGGGCTCTGAGGCCAAGCTGTAGGGTGTAGGGTTTACTCTTAGCACAGGGTCTTACAGGTGGGTCAGTAGGGGTTCATGTATCCCCCCAGCAGTCCCTCAGAGGCTGGGCCCGGTGCTCACCATGCGGATGATGTCTGGGTAGACAGGCTCGATGAGGACGCCCCGGGTGCTCCCCACACATTCCACCAGCTCATTGAGTGCTGCCCGCTTCACCTCCTTCCCCTTTAGGTCAGCCACACAGTCCAAGAAGTCAAACATCACCCCACACTGGGCCAGCTTCCGGCTCAGCAGCTCATGCAGTTCAGAGGCTGGCACATCTAAGGAGGGACAGACAGGGGGGCTGAGCTTGGACCCAGCTGCCAGGGCTCCTAATCCCTAGGGCCAGCTTCTGATGTCCCCAGACCCCATGCTCTAATGCTATCTCCTACTCCCTGCAGAGAATAAGCATCTCCTGTCCCATCCTCCACTCCTGGGGGTCAGGGGTCTTCCTCATTTTCTCTTAATCCAGGTTCAGAGACTCCGTAATGTTAAGCAAGACCACAAAGCCTGGTTATATGGGCTTTCCAAAAATAGCCTCTGCCTCCCTCTCCTAGGTGGCACCCTGTTCAATGAGCCAGAAGTGGAGAGGGGCTCAAGGGTGAACGTGGGGACTACATGATGATCACCAGGAACCACTCCAAGCACCTGCCCCAGGACACAGACAGCTGGCTGGGCTGATAGTGGCCTCCTGGAACCCAGGCTGTGTGCCCCACCCTTGGCCCTGGCCTGCCCCCCAGAGTGGCACCACCTCCGGATGCCACACCTCCAGGGATGACAGGCCAGTCAGGCCATGCGTCAGCAGAGGGCTGAAGGGCTGGGGGTCGGTTCCAATGGTGGAATCCCAAACCCAGCAGGACCATCCAAACTCCCTCTGATGGCTGCTTCTCCTCCCACTGCCCCCATCCTTGCTGGTCCCCTCATGGGCTCAGGTACCCTGACAGTCAGCAGCTGGCTCACCTTTGAGCAGAGGCAGTGGAGTGAGCTCTTGCTGGTTGCTCTGATAGCGGAACTGAGAGGAGCTGTGGGAGCGACGGGGCCGGGCCCTACGCAGGGAACGGCGGGAGAAGCCATCCACCTTGTCAGGTGGTGGCACAGGCGACAGCCCAGGAGATGAGGGGCTGGTAGGGGTGCTCGCAGGGGGCAGCTTCGTCTCCATGGCAGGCAGGCAGCAGCTCAAGCTTTCAGAGCCCCTGGGCCCAGAGGATGCTGGGTGAGGCTGAGTGGACTAACTTGGGCCCATTCTGTTGGGGGGGGGGCACAACCACAGTCTTGGGCCCCCCCCCAGGGCCTTAGGCAACTGCCCAGTCCTGGGGGGCAGGCAGGGTGGAAAGGAGATGGCTCAGGCCTCAGGTCCTTCCTGGGAGTCCAGAAGAGTCCAGTCAGGGTTCCCACTCTGCTCTTGTGAGAAGGAAGTCAAGGCAAGAAGGTCAGCAAGAGATGGCCTGGGCTGCTGCAGCTGGGTGCCCAGTCTTCTTTTCCCTCCAACCCCTGGCATACCCCCAAATAGGGGTGCATCCCCTTCCCACCATGGACAGGTCCCTCCCTTCTCCCTGACTGAAAGGCTCCAGGGCTCTAAAATAACCCTTCCAAAACAGGGCCTATTCCCCAAGCCAGCCCCTTACTCAGATTGGGGGGGGGGGCATTCCTCCTCCCTAATCCCTTAGAGAAATGGGAGATCCTGCTCCACTAGTGCGGGCCACCGTGGGCTCACCCAAGAATGGGGACCCCGTCCCCATGCCAACCCTTTCTAGACCCCAACACCCTCCCCAAAACTCAGCTCCTCCTTCCTGGCCCTGCAAAAACCTCATAGAGCAGGGACACTCACTTCTCAGAAGCCCAGACTTTGGTCGCGGACCTCCCGGGGCTGCCCGCGGAGGAGCGGGGCGGAGATTCACGGCTCCTTCGCAGCAGTTCCG
>NW_026000174.1:67168693-67175161 GCF_001458135.2 Marmota marmota marmota | reverse complement strand
GGCTGCACGGCCCCGCGTCGGGGCCGGGCGCACGGCGGGCTCGGGGCTGGCCCGGGCAGCGCGCGGACCTCTGCTGACGTCCCGGACTCGGGTGCCGCGCGGCGCAGCGCAGGGGGAGCCCCGGCTCCGGGCGCACCGGCACCCGCCGCCCAGCTGCTCAGGATGACATCAAGTCACCTCCCCCCTCCCGGCCCGCACCTCCCCGCGACTGGGGGGGCTGCGTCAGGAAGGACCCGGGGCCGCTGGGAAATGTAGTCCCCGCCCCGCGCTTAAAGGGAGCGACCAGAGCGAAGGGGTAACACCTGAGGGCGGCCTCCGCGGCAGGGGCTGAGGCTCTGGAACCCGGAGAACGGAATGGGACGGGCTCCAGCCGGGGCTGGATGCCTGGATTCTGCGTAGGGAAAGAGGAGGACGCAGGAGTTTGCACCAGGAAACTGAGAATGATGCCAGTACGCTGGCAGGAAGGAGGCCCAGCGCGCTATAGCAGGCCGGAGAATTTGACCTGGGCCATCTGTGCTCCCAGGCCATCCTCATAAAACCCCCGCCCTCGCCCCCGAATGGCCTGGCACTTCGAAACCCTCTGTAACCGGCACTGGACCAGTTAATAGTCCAATGTGCCCCAATGCCTGCTGGGAGGGGTGTGGTTTGCCAGAGGCTGCTGGGAAATGCAGTCCATCCTAAGGCCTGCAGTCCCCCTCCCATCTCTTGCTGTCTGCGGTGACATCATGGTCTGTGGTTTAAAGGGCCAGTCCTGGAGTGGCAAAGCATCAGAGCAGGTGCTCCTCCGGAGCTGCCACCCACCCCAAGCAGCCTGACTTCCCAGGTGGATGTCTCCAGCCATCCTGTCCTCAAGATGTGCTGGGGAGGAAGGTACAAAACCGTATGGCTTGGTATCCAAGGCACAGCTAGAATTCCAGAAGTTTGATATTCTGGACAGAAGTTCCCAGTCTGCAGTCCTGGGCTCCCTTACTGAAACCTGGGGTCCCCACCTTCTCTTTATTTCCCCGAACTGCTGTGAAATCTCCACCCTGAAGTTTTGTCTGGATGAACAACTGGTCTATGCTGAGCAGCAGGAGAGGGTAATGAAGCTGGACAATGAGGTCAGGGAGGTTCTGGGGCCTTTTTAGAGTCTGTGCCACCTTGCTTTGAGCCCTTGTGACCATTCCATGCTACAGAGGAAACCTGGGTGCTCCAGAGATACCCACCTTCTAGAGCAACAGAAGGCAGAGGCCTTTACTAAGGGCCACAGTTTCCTGGGTGGGATCCAGGACCTTATCCCTGGAGACCTAGACAGCGCCCCCCTTGCTCAGAAATCTTCATCAGCTTTGCCCTTGGTGTCTTCATCTGCAAAGGGGAGTCCCAAATCTCTCTGCTTACTCACCTCCAGGCTCAGAAGGCAAAGACTTTCCCATATGCACAACAAATGAGAGGAACAGACCCACAGAGCCTCCTACTGCCAGGCGGGGAGCTGGAGGTTCAGGCAAGATTGTCTTGCCCAAGGTCACACAGCCTATCATCAAAAGCAGTGACCAGGACTGAGGGCAGAGGTGCACTCCTGTAATTCTAGCAACTGGGGAGTCTGAGATAGGAGGATCACAAGCTTGAGGCCAGCCTTGGCATCTTAGTGAGAACCCTGTCTCAGTAATCATAATAATAATAACATTAAATTAAAAGGGCTGGGATGTAGATCAGTGGTAAAGTGTCCCTGGTCCATCCCCAGTATGCCTCTCCTCTAGAATACAGCCACCAGGGACCAGGCCTCCACCTCCCAGCTAACTTCAGCCTCCCACTGTAGACCCCTGTACTATGGTCTGAAGGCCAGGGTAACCATGGAGGGTGGGGGCTTTGTCCAAAGTAGGTGCTCTGTTTGAGGATTGGGTACGAAAAGGGCAGAAGAGAGTCATAAGATTCTAGAAGTGATATTTGTTTGGGGGGGTATTGTGTATGTGTGTGTGTGTGTGTGTGTGTGTGTGTGTGTGTGTGAGAGAGAGAGAGAGAGAGAGAGAGAGAGAGAGAGAAAGTATATATGTGTGTGTGTCTGGTGCTGGGGGTCAGCCTGGGCCCTCTCCCATGCTAGAAGCACTCTGATGCTGAGCTACCCGCCAGCTCCAGAAGTGACATTTGAACTTGGTCTCAAAATAAGCACAATGTCAACTGGGGGGTGCAGTGTTAAAATTTTTTTTCTTCTATTTTTAATATCTCTCTTGAGATGTCATAGACATACCGTAAAGTTTACCAATTTTTTAGTTGTTTAATGGGTATATTATGTCAGTATTGCCAGATGAAAAAGGTCTGAGGATGGCGTACACAACAGTGTGAATATACCTAAAGTACCAAACTGTACACTTAAGAACAGCATTAATTAAGGTGAGCCAGTCATGGTGGTGCCGACCTATAATCCTAGTGATGTAGGAAGCTGAGGCAGGAGGACCATGAGTATGGGGCCAGCCTCAGCAATTTAGTGAGGGTCTAAACAACTTAGAAGACCCTGTCTCAAAATTAAAAACAAAAAGGGCTAGTGATATGGCTCCGTTGTTGGCACCCCACCCCCAGGTTCAATCCCTGATACAAACAAAACAAAACAAAAACAGCATAAGATGGGAAGAAAGCTTAGCATGGTGGCACACATCTGTAATCCCAGCAGCTTGGGAGGCTGAGGCAGGAGGATAGTGAATCAAAGTTAGCCTCAGCATTTTTTTTTCACACAATACCTTTATTTTATTTGTTTATTTTTATGTGGTGCTGAGGAGCGAACCCAGGGCCTTGTACGTACCAGGCGAGCACTCTACCTCTGAGCCACAACCCCAGCCCCAGCCTCAGCAATTTATCAAGACCCTGTCTCTAAATAAAAAATATAAAAAGGGCTGGGGGTGTCGCTCAGTGGTTAAGTGCCCCTGGATTCAATCCCTGGTATCAAAACAAAAAGGCTGGGAAAAGTTCTTTTATTTTATTTTTTTTTTCTTTTTCTGTACCAGAGATTGAACCCAGGGCCTTTCACATACTAGGCAATAACTCTATCACTGAGCTACATCTCTATCCCTTTAAATTTTTTTTTTTTAAAGAGAGAGAGGGGAGAGAGAGAGAGAGAGAGAGAGAGAGAGAGAATTTTAATATTTATTTATTTTTTTTTTAGTTTTCGGCAGACACAACATCTTTGTTTGTATGTGGTGCTGAGAATTGAACCCCGGGCCGCACGGATGCCAGGCAAGCGCGCTACCGCTTGAGCCACATCCTCAGCCCTATCCCTTTAAATTAAAAAAAAAAAAAATANTGCTTTGCCACTCCAGGACTGGCCCTTTAAACCACAGACCATGATGTCACCGCAGACAGCAAGAGATGGGAGGGGGACTGCAGGCCTTAGGATGGACTGCATTTCCCAGCAGCTTGGGAGGCTGAGGCAGGAGGATAGTGAATCAAAGTTAGCCTCAGCATTTTTTTTTCACACAATACCTTTATTTTATTTATCCATTTTTATGTGGTGCTGAGGATCAAACCTAGTGCCTCACACATGCTAGGCAAGTGCTCTACTGCCAAGCCACAACCCCAAACCCCTTTTAAATTTTTTATTTTGAGACAAGGTCTCCCTAAGTTGCCCAGGCTGGCCTCAAACTTATGATGCTTCTACCCCAGCCTCCCCAGCAACTGGGATTACAGGCACATGCCACTGTCCCTGGTAAGATGGTAAAGTTTATATGGCGTGTTTTACTACAATTCAAACAAAATGTATCACATTGTGATATATGCAGTGACGGAAATATATTCAAAACAAAAGAAAATATGAAAAAAACTTCATCCATTTTAGTTGTAGGATTCAGTGGTTCCTGCTTTGTTTCGTTCAGTCTGGGGGTTGAACCCAGGGCACCCCACCATCCTGGGTACATCCCCAGAACTTTTTTTTTGGGGGGGGGAGGGAAACATGGTCTTATTAAGTTGCCCCAGGCTGGCCTTGACTTGGGATCCTTCTAGTTCAGCCTCCTGAACTAGTTGGGATTATAGGCGTGTGCCACCCTGCCGGTCAACTCAGTGGTGTTTAGTATACTCAGATAAGAACTTCTTTTCAGGTGCATCAAGATCTCACTGTATCTGATTGCCTCTGAGCTACCCTCAATGAGCTCCTTTGGCCTGGACCCCTGTTCTTTGCCATTTCCTGGAATCCTCCCTCCAACCCCACCCAGCCTTGTGTTCTAGCTTATCTTCCTTCTAGAAAACTCTTCCCTCTGACAAAATCCAGGCCTCCATCAAGGGCCAAATCAAAAGCCACAACTCTTTCCACACCCATCCTGACCCTACAGGTGGGATCCCGAAAGGTAGGCTTCCCTAGGGAGATTCTGAAGTCCCCTGAAGCCTAGAGCACCTTTGTTGTGTTTCCACCTTATCTAAGGTGCCCCTCCTAGGACCCCTTGGGCAAAAGCCTGTCCCTCCCTGTTTTCCCTCTGGGGAGGAATCCTGGCTGCATCCTTCCCCAGACCCCTTGAGTTTCCTGGGAAACTGGATCCTGGGATCCAGTATTGTCATCCAGTAGAAGTCCTCCGATGTGGTTCCGGGGCCTACGTATTTGGGACAGCTGGGACCTGAAGTGGGGCCTGGGACTCCATCCCAGAAACACCCCAGCGGGGACCTCAACACCACCTTCCCTCCCAAGAGGCTACTGGCTCTTTTATTCTGCCAGTATTTTGTGTTCACTGATTTGCTTCCGGCTGCTCCAGGGCCTAGGCTCGGTTGGGCACCACTCTTTGGAGTTAGTTTTCTTTGGAGCTTGTGGTGAATTATCTGGGGAAGGTGGCAGAAGGAACTTTGTGTCCCCTCTCTGTCCTAGTGCCGTGCTGTGGCTCCCACACTGTACTGGGAATTGGGCTCAGGGGTGGACTCCCAGGCACTTACTCCTAAGAGGCACATGTGGTAGCCAATCAAGTTACAATGAGAGCAGATGTGAGCACAGCCTGGCCCTGCCACCTCAGGGAACACTGGGACTAGGGAGTGATCCTGTGTCCCACTGCAGGTAGTGCTCCCAATCTCACAGCAGGGGAGTCGTGATTGCCCCTGCTAGACTGGACACTTTCCTGGACTCTTGGAGAATATACCCTTCTGTGCCCAGCGCCTGTGGTACAGTGGAACTCATTCATTCAGTTGCTCCACAGGCACTTGGGCATGCAGCCTCAGTTTCCTCTCCCACAAAATGGGGGTATACGTAATGAGCTTATGGAGAAGAGCAGAAGAAATAATGTGTGTAAGGTCACGAGGACAGAGAACATCACATGATCTCAATTCATAGGGTCTATTGTTTTTATTAGTATTCGTTTAATAAACAACTGATGAGCACAGCCCTGCCCCTAACCTGTCATGGAAGACAGAATTCTCTTGAATCATTCCACAAATACCTTTTGAATGGCCATGTCAGCCCACTTCCCCCAACGGGGCCTTCCCAATGTCTCCTGGAATCTCTTGGAGGCTGATCCTCAGCCTTCTCCATGTAATGAGCCTACTATCCTCACCAAAGGGTACAGGGATAAAATCCAGGCTTACAGAAGAGTGGTGACTTGCCTCAGGACACCAAGGCCTGGGATTGGGATCCAGATCCCTGACCCCCTGGGCCAGGGTGGTTGGTCACCCATGCTTCCAGCTGACTTTTGGCATTAGACTTAAATAGATTCCAACTCCTTAGTAAAGCTAAAATAGAATAATCATTTATCAGAGGACCCCTGAGGTCTCCCATGATGGAAGAGTCAGCAAAGTTTTTCTGTAAAGGGCCAGAAAACAAATATTTTGGGCTTCGCAGGCCTCTGCTTCAAGTGTATGACTCTGCCAATGCAGCTAGAAAAGAGCACAGAACAGCATTCGAAGAGAGTATGGCCATATTCCAATAAGATTGTATTCATGGACACTGAAATATGATTTTTCATGTCATGAAATGTCAATTCTTTTGATTTCCCACCCCACCCCATCCATTTAAAAATGTAAAAACCGTTCTCCACTCACAGGCTGTTCAAAAACAATGAATGCCTCTCTGGAACGAGGTAGAATCCAATCTTTATTGATTTTAGGATTAGAGATATGAAAAGCTATTATTATTCTAGAGAGGGCCCCAAGGCCTGACCACCTGCGGAGAGAAGGGTGGGTCAGCTAATCTTCTGTGGCACATTCCTTGGTGAGGAGTGGAATAAAAGACCTTCCTGGTGGACCCAGCAACCTCCCTAAACCTGTAAATTGATGACAATAATCACTACTTTAGAGAGTTAAGAAGTTTAAATGACATACAGAATGGTAAAGGGTTTCATAAAACGCAAATGTTTGTTCACTTGTTTCCACAGAAGCATGCTACAGATACCACGCTGACTTGATTCCTCTGAAAGCCTTCTACGAAGTTTGATGTGATACTGTCCCTTTAAATTCTTCCCAACCACCTAAAGTAGTCGGACGAGTCGGCACATGCGCATTCCTCTGCGGGACCGCCCCCCCCCCCCCCCCCCC
>NW_026000174.1:67155237-67168677 GCF_001458135.2 Marmota marmota marmota | reverse complement strand
ACCTAAAGTAGTCGGACGCAGTCGGCACATGCGCATTCCTTTGTGGGACCGGCCCCCCCCCCCCCCCCGCAACCTACAACAACAGCCTTCTAGAGTCTGTAGAAGGGAGGTTAAAGGTCCACCCACACAGTATTTATACGCAAGCGTAAATCATGATTGAGGGCACTATATCATGCCGAGAGCCCAGTCCCTTTTTCGCTCCCGAAAGCTCCTCCCCCTGCGGCCAATCAGCGGGCCTCGCCCTTTCCAATGGCCAATGGCAGTGAGCATGGGGGCGTGGCTGGACAGCTGGGGGCGCGGCCTGGCGCTGAGAGAAGCGGTGGGGCAAGCCGGGGGCTCTAGTGAACAGCGCAGCCGGACAGGGTTCACCGGCTGGCGGCAAGCGGAGGCGGCCGGGGCCAGGCGGTCTCCGAGATGTCACGATGGCTGTGGCCATGGTCGAACTGTGTGAAAGAGCGGGTCTGCCGCTACTTGCTGCACCATTACTTGGGGCACTTCTTTCAGGAACACCTCAGCCTGGACCAGCTCAGCCTGGATCTGTACAAGGGCAGCGTTGCTCTGCGGGATATCCACCTGGAGACCTGGGTGAGAAGCCAGGCCCGAGCTCGGGAAGGAGCGGAGGGTGGGAGCGCAGCGACCTGAGGCTGCCAAAGGATCAATTCCGGCCGAAAGAGCAGGCACCGGCGTGAGAGGCCAGGGGAGCAGGGCCCTCTCCAGGAGTCGGAGGCACCCCGCTGGTGGCTTCAGTTCCTTGCCAGAGCAATAAGCTGGAAGGGAAGGAGTCCGGGTCTCCACTTCACCGGAGGAGAAACAGGCTAAGGGAGGGGATGTCGCTTGTCTGGAGAATGACAGCATGGTCACTTTGAGTTTGGGGGCTGAGTTGAGGGTGATACCTAGGGGCTGGAGTGGGTGAAAAGGAAGCCCAGGAACGGGGACTCCCGTGTAGGGGGCCAGGGCAGCGACAGATTTGGGCTGAAGCAGCTGGTAGGAAAGGCTGTCGTGGTCCAGAGCCCTGTGGGGGCACTTGTGGAAAGTGCGCCCCGACCTCCTGACCCCAGGATCCTGGGCCGGTGGGTGGGGTTCGCCTCCGGATGTGGATGTCAACAACGGCGTCAGCACCCGTGTTGATCAACACCTCGTGTGACTCTGCCGCTGTCTACTTCCTGCTTTAGGGAGAGTAGGAGGGACCAAGCCTGGGTTTAGGGAGGGACTTGGGACCCATCATCTCTACCTGGAGGGCAGCCCTCTAGGAAGGATGTGAAGGTCTGGCCTTGGGCAAGGAGGAAGTTGAAAGAGATGCTGGGGAAGCCAGAGTGAGCCTGGGTCTTGTCCAAGGCTTGAGGCTGGGGGATGGTGGGTGAGGGGCCCCTGACTCACAGCTCAGCTGACCTGGGGAGTAGCCCAGGAGCCACCAATTAGAGGCACCAGTTTAAGGCTGGTACTGGGTCAGCCCTTAAGGTCCAGAGCAGCAGGTCAGGCGTGGGGGCAGGGCCTTCTCATTTTTTGGCTGGCCCCAGGGATCTGTAGTTCTGGGAAGGAAGAGCTAAGGCTTAGAGGTGGCCAGAACTTGGGAGCAAATAGGGGAGTGGGGAGCTGAGCCCTGAGTTGGAGGCACTTCCCAGCACCCTGTGGTCTGTGAATTCCAGTGCAGGTCTCCTCGGATCTCTGAACTTGGCCTCTTAGGTTGGCCTGTAAGATGGCCCAGACCTCTGAACTTCCCCTTCTCTTTTCAACAACAGAAAACACCCCTATTCCTTTGTGCCCTGCCCTCTTGTTGGGGACCAATGGGACTCCTAGCTAGCCTGCTTTCCTCCTGACCTGGGGAAAATGCAGGCACTATATTGCTAACCAGGTGCTCAGCCTGCAGCTCACCTTAAAGGCCCCCAAGAGGCTACCTGTCTGGGAACTCAAGAGGGATAAGGAGAGAGGCCCAGGTCCCACCCTCAGTCCTCACAGTACAAGGGGTGACAAGTAGTCCCTTCTTTCCAGACCTCAGTTTCCCCATCCATTGGCCTCTAGGTAGGAAATTTGGACTCTGTGGCTCTGTTGGTACCTGTTCATTCACGTGTCAGGCAGACGCTTACTGAAGCCCTCTCTGGTATTAGCATCCAGAGCACCTGGGGTCGCAGGGAGAAGGCAAGTGTGCTGCTGCCCTTGAGGAGCTCCCAGGCTGGTGAGGGTGCAAAGCCAGCACAGATGTCTTCACTAGGGGCTTAGCCTCGTGCCTCAGAGCTACACCATGTGTCTGGGGTTCAGAGGCTCCTTCCCACCTCAGGTCAGCCCTCTCCTGGACATTCTTCCCTTGAACTCTGTTTGCCCAAGGTGAATGTGGGGTGCTGCTGTTCTCTCTGCCAGGCCTGTGTGTGTGTTATCCCCATGTCTAGAACATATACCCATGGAGCCTTGGCATCTGCACATAGAAGTTGCTCAATAAACTTTTTTTTGGTAGTAGATATTGAACTCAGGGGCACTCAACCACTGAGCCATCACTAGCCCTATTTTGCATTTTATTTAGAGACAGGGTCTCACTGAGTTGCTTAGTGTCTCGCTTTTGCTGAGGCTGGCTTTGAACTTACAATCCTCCTGTCTCAGCCTCCTGAGCCACTGGGATTACAGGCGTGTGCCAGTGTGCCTGGCCTCAGTAAACAATTTTAACTTCACATAGAGGGAGACATTTGAGCTGGCTCAAAGGGTTGAGTGGCTTTAGATGATGGAGCAGGCCAGGAGCAGGGAACAGCATGAGCCAAGGTAGGGCCTTGTAGATAGCACATGGAGGGACAGGGAAAGCTGAGTGCTCTGTGTGACAGTAACTGGAAAGGCTGTGGCTGTCAGCTGGATGTGGGGTTTCACTCAGCCACTTTATCCCCTGCTTGTTTCCAGTCTGTGAATGAGGTTCTGGAGTCAATGGAGTCGCCACTGGAGCTGGTGGAAGGCTTTGTGGGCTCCATCGAGGTGGCTGTGCCCTGGGCTGCGCTGCTCACTGATCACTGCACCGTGCGCGTGTCAGGCCTCCAGCTCACCCTGCAGCCCCGCCAGGGACAAGGTGAGGGCAAGGCAAGGCCAGGGCCGGGCAGTCTGGAGCTGACCGAGCGCATCTGCCCTGAGAACCTTTTCTTTCCCACAGGGCCAGGGGCTGCTGACTCGCAGAGCTGGGCCTCCTGCATGACCACAAGCCTGCAGCTGGCTCAGGAGTGTCTGCGGGAGGGGCTCCCTGAGCCCTCTGAGCCACCACAGCCTCTGGAGGGACTGGAGATGTTTGCCCAGACCATTGAGACTGGTGAGCAGACCCCTCCGGAGCCCATAGGACAGGGGGCTCAGGCAGTAACCCTGCTGCCCAGCTGGGAGACGACCATCTTGTCGCCCCACCTGATCCAAGACCACCCCCCACCCCCCAGTGCTGCGGAGAATCAAGGTGACCTTCCTGAACACTGTTGTGAGGGTGGAGCACTCACCAGGTGATGGGGAGCACGGCGTGGCTGTGGAGGTCCATGTACAGAGGTAGGGGCCAGCCACATGGGGTGGGCTCGGGGGTGGGGGGAGGCTGCTGGATGGTCTTGCCCTGGCCCCCGTCCCTGGTCTAGGCTCTTGGGAAGTGGCAGGGCAGGGCAGGGTAAGGCTGGGCGGTGGTGAAGTTGTAGGGGTGGGCTGTGTTTGGAGCCTGGAACTGTCGTCCAGACCTGGAGAGACTGAGCCCCAAAGACAGGTTAGCTGCTGAGGGTCAGAAGACCAAGGCCTGGCCTGAGCCCCCAAGGTGGACATGGTGGTCCAGGATGGCCACCGTGGGCATGATGGGCAGCTCTGCAGGCTGGGCTCCCCAACCCATGCCCCTAGAACAGAACACTGTGTGGAGAAAGGGCTCCAGGCCTGGGGTGGCCAGGACAAGGGCTGACCCTACACTCCCCAGACTGGAGTACTGTGACGAGGCAGTGCGGGACCCAAGCCAGGCGCCACCGGTAGACGTGCACCAGCCACCAGCCTTCCTGCACAAGCTGCTGCAGCTGGCAGGGGTGCGTCTGCACTTCGAGGAGTTCCCCCCGCAGGTGGGCTGATGATTCCCACACCCTTGAGCCCCCTCACCCTGCTCCCATCCCTCAGACCATCACCCACTTTTCTCAACTCTCTGCCTCCAGGTAGAACCGCCAGAGCCTCCCTTGCAAATCGGCAGCTGCTCAGGGTACATGGAGCTGATGGTGAAGCTGAAGCAGAACGAGGCCTTCCCAGGCCCCAAGGTGGGTCCCAGGCCCCGGGGTTGGAGCAGTATGTCCCATCCCAGACTCATCCTTAGCAATGCTGCTCGTGCCCAGGCCAGAGGGACGATGTCAAGCGGGCGAAGTTATTGCTTTCTTTGCAACTAGAGAAACCGAGTCCCAGACTCAGTTGTGGCCAGGTTCATCAGCTAGTTGTTAACAGATGTTATCCTCATCAGTGTGGCATCCTGATTCCCCAGGGTGAGGACAGGGGGGCGGCACATGTCAAGGGGGCGGGTGGTGAGTTTAGACTTCATGGCTGTCCCTTTGGCACCCAGTTGGAGGTGGCAGGACAGCTGGGCTCTCTGCACCTGCTTCTGACCCCACGGCAGCTCCAGCAGCTTCAGGATCTGCTCAGTGCTGTTAGCCTTGCAGGTGAGGCCTCTGGGCGGTCCAGGGGGTGGATGGCAGGGAGTGCCAGCCAGGTTGGACTGAAATGCCCTCCCCTAGACCCTGAAGGCCTGGCTGACAAGCTGAACAAGAGCCGCCCGCTCGGTGCTGAAGACCTGTGGCTGATCGAGCAGGACCTGAACCAGCAGCTGCAGGCGGGTGCTGTGGCCGAGCCTCTCAGCCCAGAGCCCCTCCCCAACCCTCTTGTCAACTTGGACGGCACTG
Source organism: Marmota marmota marmota (assembly GCF_001458135.2). Taxonomy (NCBI): domain Eukaryota; kingdom Metazoa; phylum Chordata; class Mammalia; order Rodentia; family Sciuridae; genus Marmota; species Marmota marmota. The sequence goes on along the minus strand of NW_026000174.1, from coordinate 67,163,815 downwards.
GTGGGTGCAGGGCAGATGCAGGGTGGAGGGGCAGTGTATGTGGGTGCAAGAGTCCGGGGGCCCAGCTTCTGTCCCTCACACCTTTCACCTTGTCCCTAGACCTCTTCTTTTCCATGACTGGCCTTACGAGCAGTGTGACCTCAGCAGTCTCTGAGCTCTCCCTCTCTGATGTGGACCTGGGCTCCTCTGTGCATAGCAACATGGCTTCCCGCCGACTCTCTGCCCCTGCCCCCGCAGCTGGTGAGTTGAGTACCCTGGACAGCCCTCCAGAGGTGAGGAGGGCTGGAAGAAGCCTGGATGCCTAGGCTCTCAGATGCATGTAGTAGACCCCAGTGATGCCTGGAGACACCTGCCACCTGTGATGTGGCTCCCCAGAGACCTAATTTGGGAAGCTGGTGATGTAATGGATGGGGCCTTAGGATCTAAGTCAGCACTCTTGGTCAAGCATTTAAGCTCTGAGACTGATATATAAAGATCTGGATGTTGTTTGGTTGGTGTGAGAGCTTATTGTGGGTCAGGCACTGGGGTGGGTGCTTATCATACCAGTGAATCCTTCTAGCACCTTGAGGAGGTAAATAGCCTGGGCGGAGGGCCTGGTGTACAGAAGGTATTTATTGTCACCTTTGCCTGACTGAGCCCCCTGCCAGAGCTATATGGTGAGGCAGATTTGGCCCCCCCCCCATATTCCAGCTTGGCCAGTCCATAGTCCAGCTTGGCCAGCTCTGTGGCTGACTCTCACACCAGTTGGGGTGCCTGCAAGTTCCCAGGAGCCCCTGATGAAACCTCTGTCCCCTCAGGCAAGGCGGCCCCGACACCCATTCCTGACACCATGCGCCCTGATTCGCTGCTGAAGATGACCCTGGGGGGTGTGACCCTGACTTTGCTTCAGACTTCTGCCCCATCTTCTGGACCACCTGACCTCGCCACCCATTTTTTTGCTGAGTTTGATGCTGCCAAGGATGGGCCGTTCGGCTCCCGAGAATTCCACCACCTCCGGCTGCGCTTCCAGAAAGCCTGCCCCTGTAGCCATGTCCGGTATAAGCCACAAGCCTGAGGAAGGGGCCTGTAAAGAGACTCCTGGAATCCCCAAGCCCACCCTCTGATGCCTGTCTTCTTCCCTGCAGGCTCACAGGCACAGCTGTGCAGCTGTCCTGGGAGCTGCGGACCGGCAGTAGGGGCCGGCGGACGAGCAGCACGGAAGTGCACTTTGGGCAGCTGGAGGTGCTGGAGTGCTTGTGGCCCAGGGGCACTTCGGAGCCCGAGTACACAGAGGTGAGGGTGGAGGCAGGGCCTGGGGGTTAGGTGGGCTCCCAGGCCTACCTGACCCTCTTCACCCGCCATGTCCCATCCCAGATCCTGAGTTTCCCCAGTAACATGGGCTCCCAGGCCTCAGCTCGGCCCTGTGCCCACCTGCGCCACACACAGACTCTGCGACGGGTGCCCAAGGTAACCACCTCCCATCCCGGGCTGAGAGGCTCTGTTCTTCCCAGGGTCATGGACCCCGTGCTCCGTCCATGCTGTCCCTTAGCCTGGTTGCTAAGAGTCTCAACATGGCTGCTCTCTGCTGAGCCTCTGAGGTGGGAGGAGCAAATATTGGGTGGCTTTTATTCAATAAACCAGCGAGTCGTCCAACAGGGCAGGGTATTGAAAGTCCCAGTCTCCTTGGGCCCCTACCAAGCTCTTCCACCATGGGGAAGGGCTCAGGTTTTGTTTTTGTTTGAGGAAGCCCCTTCCTGTCCTGCTCTCACCTGCCCTGCTGCCCTCACCAGTCCAACACTCTTGCCCCTACACAGAGCCGGCCCCGGCGCTCCATTGCCCGCCATTGCCACTCAGAACTGGCCCTGGACCTAGCTGATTTTCAAGCAGATGTGGAGCTGGGAGCCCTGGATCGCCTGGCTGCCCTGTTGCACATGGCCACCACACCCCCTGAGCCCCCTGCTGGCCTTCTGGTGAGATATCCCAATGAACTGGGATGGGGAACAGAGCTCTGATCCTCTGGCCTTTGACCATAGTATCAAGGGCCCTGGCATCTCTGACGCCTGACCCTTCTGCAGGCAGAGCCTCCACCAGCCACTGAGCAGCAGACAGTATTTCGGCTTTCAGCACCCCGGGCCACACTGAGGCTACGATTCCCCATCGCTGACCTGAGGCCCGAGCGGGACCCTTGGGCAGGCCGGGCTGTGCGGGCTGAGCAACTGCGGCTGGAGCTGAGTGATCCTCAGTTCCGGTCAGAGCTTAGCAGTGGGCCTGGCCCCCCAGCCCCCACCCGCCTGGAACTCACCTGCTCTGACCTGCATGGTAAGAGCCCTTGGGAACAACACCCGGGGCAGGGGGCCTGGGCCTTGGGGAGAGGTGGACTTGGGGCAAGTGGGTCACAGTTAGAGCAGACCCTGGCACAGGCTCTTACCAGTTTTTGGGAACACTAGCGTGACTATCCCTGGCCTCCTGGGCAACAGGCAGAGGGGACCCTTTATCCGTGGGCTACTGCAGTCTATGAGTGTCTGACCGGACCCAGCAATGGGGAAAAAGTGGAGAGAGGTCTCAGTGATGATCCTCACCCCTCTCCATCTCCTCCAGGAATCTATGAAGATGGAGAAAAGCCACCTGTCCCCTGCCTCCGTGTCTCCAAAGCCCTAGACCCCAAGAGTACTGGACACAAGTACTTCCTCCCCCAGTAAGTGGAGTCTCTGGAAGGAGCAGCCGGAGGGGAGGGTCCTGCCACTGGAGTGGCAGGAGGCCAGCCGAGGCCCGGGTCCCAGGGGCCCTACAGGCCAGTGACAGGCCTTGGCCCTGGCAGGATAGTGTTGACCCTGGACCCCCAGTCCAGTAGCACACAGTGGGAGATGGCCCCAGAGAAGGGAGAAGAGCTGGCGCTGTCCACCGAGAGTCCGTGTGAGCTGCGGGAGCCCTCGCCCTCGCCCTTCTCCTCTAAGAGGACCATGTATGAGACGGAGGAGGTGAGCCTGCCCCGCCCCCTCTTCCCTGCCCGCCCCACCTGCAGCGCTGCCTTGGGAGCCACCTATGTGACTGTGGTTCAGTGACAGGACACCCTGGGGTGGACATGAGGTGACCCAACACAAGTGTGAGGATTTTGTTTCTTTCATGATTTCAGGCCAATAAGGGACTCTGAAACACCCACCTCTGCTCAGGGTAGGGAGGGAAGCTCCCTGGCAAGGGCAGGCCCGTTGGTCGGGAAGATCAGGCCTGCAGCCTGCTCAGCTGTTGTTGGCAGTTTATACTCGGGCCTCCGGGTGCTCTTTGAAGTTGCTGAGCGAGGGGCAGCAGAGGGACTGTTCTGTGGGCCACACTGCCTGTATTTGTGGCAGGCCAGGCCTCTCCGTGGCTCTGACGGCTTGGAGTGTTGCCTGCAGATGAATTTTCCCTTTTGGGAAGTAGGCACAAGGAGTTCTGTCTCAAGGGCCCTTGTGAGGGTAAAAGAGTCTGTGCCCTCAGAGCAAGGTTGGCATGCCATTAGCGCTGGTCCCAGATGGGCATCACCCATTCACACAGAGAAGGGCTCCTGTGAGTGGATAAGTGAGTGAATGAGTGATCTGGAGTAGGGACAGGCCCAGCCAGGCTGAGATGACTGTCCTGCTGGGGGTCTCTTCACCCTGTCCAGATGGTGATCCCTGGAGACCCTGAGGAGATGAGGACATTCCAGAGCCGGACTCTGGCGCTGTCCCGCTGTGGCCTGGAGGTGCTTCTGCCCAGCGCCCACATCTTCCTGCCCAGCAAGGAGGTCTACGAGAGCATCTACAACAGGTAGCAGCACGGGGCAGGCGGGCTGGGCCGGGAGCCGGACTCTGCCCACCCTCACCTGTCCTCCCCCCTCCCTTCTCAGGATCAACAATGACCTGCTCATGTGGGAGCCCGCGGACCTTCTTCCCACCCCTGACCCCGCCCCTCAACCCCCGGGCTTCCTGGGCTCCTCCGGCTTCTGGCACGACAACTTCAAGATGTGCAAGTCAGCCTTCAAGCTGGGTATGAGGGGTGCTCTAGCCGGGCTGACGGGAGGACCCCACGTGTGGGCAGGGCTGGGCCAGCCCTGCCAGGTCTCCATCCCAGCAGCCACCTTAATCTTGCCAGACTCTGACTCGGATGATGAGGACACCCACTTCTTCTCAGTGGGGGCCTCAGGTGTCCACCAGGCCCCTGCCCCTGAGCCCCGACGCCGTCACTCCCAGAGTACCTTCTCTACGCTGGTGACGGTGCTGAAGGGTCGGATCACAGCCCTCTGTGAGGCCAAGGTGAGGGCAGCCCTGGCAAGACAAGCCCTTGCTCCAGACCCCCGTGACAGGGGGCAGCACAAGCATGGCAGCTCCAGGGCAGGGATGTGGAGAACAAAAGGCCAGGTGGCCACCAGCACCCACCCGCCACCCAGTTCCATTGTGCCTATCAGCAACTTCCTGACACCCCCCTCTGGGTGAAACCATGCTGGGGGGGTAGGTGGGAATTTGGTCCCTTAGACGGAGCAGGAGGCAGGGATCATTCTCATATGTCAGAAGAGGCAAGTGCTGGCAGGTAGGCCTCTAGGTGACACTTCTCCCAAGGCCTGAAGCCACCGAACGAAGCAGGTGGCACAGGTGGGTGCTCTGTCTCTGCAGGATGAAGGTGGGAGGCGGCTGGAGGTCGCACATGGGGAGCTGGTGCTGGATGTGGAACGGGGCACCATCTTCAGTGTCTCTCAGTACCGCGGCCAGCCGGGGCTCGGCTACTTCTGCCTCGAGGCTGAAAAGGCCACACTCTACCACCGAGGTGTGAAGGGTGGGGGGCTCTCAGGGAATGGGGCCCCTGAGCAGAGTGGGTGGCCAGTGGCCTTGGCATGGGCTCAGTGAGATCCCTCTGCAGCGGCTGTGGACAACTACCTGCTGTCCAGTCACCTGGAACTGCCCAGCTTTACTCCCCCAACCCAGCTGGCCCCAACCATCTACCCCTCAGAGGAAGGGGTGACTGAGCGGGGAGCCTCAGGCCGCAAGGGCCAGGGCCAGGGCCCTCCCATGCTGTCTGCCGCTGTGCGCATCCACCTGGACCCCCACAAGAATGTCAAGGTACAGCTTTTCCTGACTCCACCTTCCCGCCTGGCTGGGCAGCCACCTCCTCAGGGCCTGCTGGGGTTAGGCTCCCCACTGCTCTGACTGCTCCCCCCCTCAGGAGTTCCTGGTGACACTAAGGTTGCACAAAGCCACCCTGCGCCACTACATGGCCCTACCTGAACAGAGCTGGCACTCCCAGGTGAACAGAAGGGGTTCGCTTGGCCCAGGACTCTGGACTTTGGATTGGGTGGGCGGGTCAAAGGGGTTGAAACTGGTGAGGGATACCAGCTGGGCTGGAGCTGACCTTGGCTGGACCTCCTAGCAAGGGGTGTGGTGCACAGCTCAGGGGCAGCAGGTGGGTGCTGGGTAGGGGCCAGGACAGGGAGGTATTGGAAGAGGGGGCTGTCTCGTGCTCATTATCCCTCCCTGGTCTGGCTTCCAAAGCTGCTGGAGTTCTTAGATGTGCTGGATGACCCCGTGCTGGGCTATCTGCCCCCAACAGTCATCACTGTCCTGCACACACATCTGTTCTCCTGCGCCGTGGACTACAGGTACCCAGGCTGGGTGGGCGTGGGTCAGGGCCAGAGCCGGGCTGGGGAAGGAGCCAGGGGCAGGCTTCAGGTGTAAGGAGCCTGCCCCAGCCCAAGTATGTCCCCTAGGCCCCTCTACCTCCCTGTTCGTGTCCTCCTTACTGCTGAGACCTTCACCCTCTCCAGCAACATCGTCATGGACACATCCACCTTCTTGCTCAGGTACGCAGGCTGCCCCACATGCCATCAGTCCCACCCCAGTGGGGCTGTGGCTGTCAACCTGCTCTGTGTCCTCAGGCCCATCTGGGCCTGTCTGTTCAGGTGATGGTACCTTTTGCAGGAATATGAGTTGTTTCCATCTTCTTAGAGTGGAGCTGGTTGCCCCAAATCAGATCCTTACAAGGGATACTGTCTGACCTGGTGATCTCTCTTCTAGGGCTTGCCTGAGGATAAGAGGATAAGAGAGGTAGAGTTCAAGTCTCTGTAGTGTAACAGAATGGTCCAAACTAGGGCTGGGGACACAGCTCAGAGCACTTGCCTGACGTGTGAGGCCCTGGGTTCCATCCTTAGCAAGGCAAAATTTAAAAAATAAAAGTTCAAACTTAAACAATCTAAGTGTCCCCAAATCACCACTGAATAAATAAATATGCTTCACCCCTGAGATACTGTGTAACCATTAATATAAAGTTGAGGAATAATGTTAAAAAATATTTAAAAAATGAGAGTTGGGGGTTTAGCTCAGTGGCAAGATGCTTGCCTAGCATGTGTAAGGTTTGTTCCTGGCCCTACAGGTGGGTGAATACACACACGCACACACACAAACACACATATGACTGCATAGAAAAGACTAGAAAGAAGCATACATAGCCAGGCGCAGTGGTGCACACCTGTAATCCTAGTGGCTCTGGAGGCTGAGGTGGGAGGATCATGAGTTCAAAGCTAGCCTCAAGAACTTAAGCACCTGGCCTGTTTTATTTTATTTTTCTCTATATATTTATTTGCCAGGGATTGAACCCAAGACCACTTAACCACTGAGCCACATCCCCAGCCCTTTTTTAAAAAATATTTTTTTAGTGTAGATGAACACCATACTTTCATTTATTATTATTTTTTAATTTTTTTAATGTTTATTTTTTAGATATAGATGGACACAATACAATGTCTTTTTTATTTTTTTTATGTGGTGCTGAGAATCGAACCCAGGTCCCGCCCATGCTAAGCGAGCGCTCTACCACTGAGCCACAATCCCAGCCCCAACTTTTATTTATTTTTATGTTGTGCTGAGGATTAAATTTAGTGCCTCACGCATGCTAGGCAAGTGCTTTATCACTGATCCCCAGCCCATATATATAAATATATATAATTTTTTTTTTTTTAGAGAGAGAGAGAGAGAATCTTTTTTACAGATGGACACAACACAATGCCTTTATTTATTTATTTTTTTATGTGGTGCTGAGAATCAAACCCGGGTCCCACCTGTGCTAGTCGAGCGCTCAACCACTGAGCCACAATCCCAGCCCCCGTTTTTATATTTTATTGAAAGATGGGGTCTCGCTTAGTTGCTTAGGGCCTTGCTAAGTTGCTGAGGCTGGCTTTGAACTCATGATCCTCCTGCCTCAGCCTCCTGAACTGCTGGGATTCCAGGCATGTGCCACCACACCTGACTAAGGACTTGTTTTAAAAGAGCAGTCATGCTGTAGAGGGAAAAGGACCCCTCCCTGCCTCCCTGCCCAGGTTTGTGTGAGGCCCACGTGAGGTGGTGGAGCGGGAAGCACCTTGAGAACTCCGAGTGTGGCCCTCCACAGCGCCTGCCAGCCGACAGGGTCTGCAGCCCAGGCTCTGCCCATTGTACAGACAGGAGCACCAAAGCTGGAGGGCTCCTCACACAGCAGCTTCTTGTGGGCTTGGGTCCCTCTGCCTGTTGCCAGGAGCCCCACGCTTGCCCATCTGCCATGAAGCTGCCGCTGCAGTGGCTCCTGGCCCTTCTCAGCCCTGTTCCCCACCAGGTTCATCCTTGACGACTCCGCCTTGTACCTGTCCGATAAGTGTGAGGTGGAGACCCTGGATCTGCGGCGAGGTGGGCAGGGCCTGGACTTGGCTCCCTCCCCTCTGAGAGACCACAGCCCCCGCTATACCCAGAGCAGTGAGGTGTCCTCACCCCGCGGCTGCCCGGGTTTTCAGTGCACATGCGCACACACAGGGGCCACAACCAGGTGCACCTGATCCTCCCCCTGGTGGTGGGCAGGGACTGGCTGGAGGGAGACCATAGGAACCTGTCGTCCACCTCCTGCCCTCAGATTATGTCTGTGTCCTGGACGTGGACCTCCTGGAACTGGTGATCAAAACGTGGAAGGGGAGCACTGAGGGCAAACTGGTGAGTGTAGCCTTCACTGGGGCCTGAGGAGGTCTGAGGGGGTCACATGGCCTGCCCTGCCCTGATGGCTGTATTAGCACCTGCTTAGGAAGGTTCAGGCCCCTGGTTGCCCCACACTGTTTGCTGAATGGACAAGGTTTCAGCCCATCACCCAAGGGCATCTGTGAGGAGGGCCCAAATGGGGTCCTGGGACACCGACAGCCCTACAGGGCCCCAGTTTCCTCCTCTGTTCAGTGAGAAACAGGCCCCTTTGCTGGACTGAGGTCGGGGCAGAGGGCGTGAGGTGATGGGTGGTTGCGCTCCTGCTCCCAGGGCGGCCTCAGCCAGGGCCCCGTCACTCTGAGTTTGCACATGTGCTCAATGGGTGTTGCACAGGCTGCCACCTGAGGGAAGGCTGGCCAGCGCTCCCTGTGGCACGGGCAGACCTGTGGGCCCTCCCAGGATGGGCCCCAGGTGGGCAGTGGGGCCTGCACTGATGCCACCGCCCATCTGCCCACAGAAGCAGCCACTGTTCGAGCTGCGCTGCTCCAACAATGTGGTTCACGTGCACAGCTGCGCCGACTCCTGCGCCATGCTGGCCAATCTGCTGCAGTACGTAATGAGCTTAGGCGACCTGCACCCCCCACCCCGGCCCCCCAGCC
>NW_026000174.1:67145664-67155195 GCF_001458135.2 Marmota marmota marmota | reverse complement strand
GGGGGTGGGGGATCCCTGGGGACTCCCTCCTGTCACTCATCACTCCTCCCTGCCCGAGCCAGCTCTCCGAGAGCCCTGCCTCCCTGCCCTCGTGCCCACCAGTGGAGACAGCGCTCATCAACCAGCGGGACCTGGCTGATGCCCTTCTGGACACAGAGCGCAGCCTGCGGGAGCTGGCCCAGCCTTCAGGTGGGCTGGGGACACTTTGGGACAGCAAACACAATTAGGTACCCACAGTGGCATCTCTCTAAACTGGATTCTGTCTCCCATAGGTGGGCCCCTCCCTCAGGCCTCGCCCGTCTCAGTCTACCTGTTCCCAGGTGAACGGAGTGGGGCCCAGCCCCCTTCCGCCCCTCCTGGAGGCTCCGCTGGCAGCTTAGGGTCCCGCTCTGAGGCAAAGGAAGAGGAGAAGGAAGAGGAGGGGGATGGAGACACCCTGGACAGTGACGAGTTCTGCATCCTTGACGCTCCTGGCCTGGGCATCCCGGTGTGTGCGGTGGGGGCTGCCTTGTTGCCACCCTTCAGGCTCAGCCCTTCTGGAGCCCCCTCAGTGAGAGAGCAGGCAGGGACAGCCTTGGCGCTGGGCTTGGAAGGGACACGTGGGTTTCCAGAGGAAAGGAGGCCTGGCATCCTGAGCAGAGGGACTGGGACAATGGGGGATGGAGGAAGAGGAGGGGCGGTTAGCAGAGCAGGGGACCATGTGGCTGCCAGGCCAGTAGGAAGAGCCAGGGAGATGTGGACTCTTGACCCTTCCTGGTCAGATTACTGAGACACAAACTCTGGGGATGATAGCCCAAGAGGGCCATCTTTTGTCAAAAACAGGTAGAAGAGGAGAGGGAGATGTAAGGACTGGGGAGAGACTGAGGGTCACCGCGCCGGGGACTGCCTCTGTGCTCATGCATCTTTGCTTGACTTCCTGGCAGCCCCGGGACGGGGAGCCCGTGGTGACGCAGCTGCATCCAGGTCCCATTGTCGTGCAGGATGGACATTTCTCCCGGCCGCTGGGGAGCACAGACCTGCTGCGGGCACCTGCCCACTTCCCAGTGCCCAGCAGTCGTGTGGTGCTACGCGAGGTCTCCCTGGTCTGGCACCTCTATGGGGGCCGAGACTTTGGCCCCCATCCTGGCCACAGGTGAGGAGGAGGGTACAGGTGGCAACCAGTGGAGTTCAGGGCCCAGGCCCAGCCCTGCTCTGACTTGGCAGCTAGTGACCTGGAGCCTCATGCAACCCTCACTGGCCTGAGTCCCCTTCCTTGTCCCTGCCGCCTCTTAGGACTCAGAAGGGAGAAGGTCTCTTGCCCCAGGAGGGAAGGCCTCATGGGGCAGGGGGCAGGGCAGGAACTGCTTTGTCATCTTGTCCCTCATCCTGCTCCCCAGAGCAAGAGTTGGACTCACAGGCCCCAGGGGCTCCCCTTCCCGCTGCTCTGGTCCCAACCGGCCCCAGAACTCCTGGCGAACGCAGGGGGGCAGTGGGCGGCAGCACCAGGTCCTCATGGAGATCCAGCTGAGCAAGGTGAGTGTGGCCGAGGGGTGCACAGCATTGTCAGAGCACATCTGGGCTGAGGTTCTAGATGCTTCCTGTAACAAAGCAGACAAAATGCCTGCCTTCTCAGTGGAGCAGCCAAGCAAGATGGCCCTAGTGTGGCCAATGGTGGGACTCAGTCAGGAAAAACCAAAGGCAGGAGGAGCAGGTGGAAGAGCCCTGTTTTCAAGAAACAGAGACCTTCGAACAAAGGCAGACAGGAGCCTCGGCGGAGTGATGTGAGCGCTGCCAGCTGGGAGCATTGCTGGGTCTTCCAGGAGCCACCAGGCCCCAGCAGGGCCAAAGCCAAGTGAGGGAGGAGAGTGAGAGGAGGTGAGGCCAGAGATGACAGGGACCTCATAGAGCACAAATGGTTTTGGTCTTACGGAGTGAGGTCCCCTTGGGGCCTGGAGAGGCTGCCTCAGTGCAAGACAGTGGGACGGTGAGGATGGGCAGACTCTGGAGGGACCAGATGGCAGGAAGAAACACTGGTTTGGTCTACGTTGTATATGAGGCACAGAATGTTCCAGAGGGTTTCTGTCCTGAGAAATTGTGCAGGGGAGGTCCCACCTTCTGAGCGGAGGCAGACAGCACCCAGGCTGTTGGGAGCAGTGGGTTCACCGAGGGCTCAGGGACCAGAGGCCTGAGACCTAGCGGGAGCCAGCAGCCCTCTAGGATTAGCAGGAAGGTTCTCTGCAGTGGAGCACAGAGGCAAGGCCTGAGGATGACACAGGCTGGAGGGGCACAGGGAACATGGGGACAGCAGGTCTAGAGGGAAGAACAAGGCCCAGGCCATGCTTGTCTAGACTGGGGCACAGCACTCAGGGGACATACAGCACTTCATGGCCTCTTGGGCATGTGGAGAGTGGACAGGGGTGGTCCAGGGCAGGTGGGCTGGAGCCACGGGGGAACGGAGGCTGTGGGGACAGGGCAGGTGGATGTGGGGAAGGTGTTGGAGTTCAGCGCAGCCAGGTCATTTGCCGCTGGTGGAACTGTCACGTGGAGGCCTCCAGTTGGCAGCTAGACACAGGCCTGAGGTGGGAACGGGCACAGAGTCACTGAGAGAAGGGGCCTGCGCCAGGCCTTCCCTCCCTCCGGGGTCCACTCCACAGGTGAGCTTCCAGCACGAGGTGTACCCAGAGGAGCCGGCTGTAGGCCCAGTCCCTAGCCAGGAGCTGGAAGAGCGGCCACTGTCCCGCCAGGTGCTCATTGTGCAAGAGCTGGAGATCCGCGACCGGCTGGCCACCTCCCAGATTAACAAGTTCCTGCACCTCCACACGAGCGAGCGGCTGCCACGGCGTACCCACTCCAACATGGTGCGTGCAGGCGCGTGCTGTGGGGGCCCGGGGAGGGCAGCGCTCTGGCAGGCCTGGCAAGGGGACCAGTGCAGGCAAAAGGGGCCTGATGGAGTGGGAAGGGTTCAGGAACCCCAGAGGCCCAGCAAGCACGGAACTCGTTCTCTGCCCTCAGCTCACCATCAAAGCGCTGCACGTGGCTCCCACCACCAATGTGGGTGGACCTGAGTGCTGTCTCCGTGTCTCGCTGATGCCCCTGCGGCTCAATGTGGACCAGGTGAGCAGACCATGTGAAGGCAGAGCCCAGCATGTCCCCTACTATCTCCTTAACTCTGAGTCTGATCTCTCCAAACACTTCTGTGCAGGATGCCCTCTTCTTCCTCAAGGACTTCTTCACTAGTCTGGCAGCTGGCATCAACCCCTTGGTCCCAGGAGAGACCTCTGTGGAGGGTGAGAGGCTGGGCCAGGGAGGGGAGAGCCCAGGTATCTGCCTCTGGGCAGCCAGGCACCTGGCCATCCCTGGTCTGTCCCTGGTCTGAGGCCTCTCTCGCCTTAGCTCACCCTGAGACCCGAGGCCGGCCCAGTAGCCCTCAGGAAGGGCAGCCCAAGAGCACAGACACCAGCAGCTCACAAGAGGCCTCTGGCAGTGGACACGGTTCCTCTGTTGAGCAGCAGCCAATCTACTTCAGGTAGGGATGTAGCCCAGGTATCCTGGGCCAGGCTGCTGGGGACCGGTCAGTGCCCAAAGGACTCTCTCCCTGTTTCCTCACCCAGGGAGTTCCGCTTCACATCTGAGGTGCCCATCTGGCTGGATTATCATGGCAAGCACGTCACCATGGATCAAGTGGTAAGCAGGGCCATCAGGCAGGGCAGGGTGGGCTGGGCTCTCTGGGGGTCCTAGTTCTGCTCAGCTATGGCCAAGTCTCCCTGGGGACAGGGCTTGCATCAGTCTCTAGTGGCTCATGGGCTGGCCAGTTTCCTGTGCCCATCGCAGAACTGGACCCCCTTCCCTAGGGCACTTTCGCTGGCCTCCTCATCGGCCTGGCCCAGCTCAATTGCTCCGAGCTGAAGCTAAAGCGACTCTGCTGCCGGCACGGGTGAGCCCCCAGCCCCCAGCGCCCTGCCCGCCAGTCCCCGACCTTCCCTTTGCTGTGCTTCTCACTGGTTGTGTAGCCTTGTCCAAAACCCTCCCGCGGCCTGTCTCTCCTCTGTGTAAGGGTGTAGTCATTGCTCCGCACACGCCCGTGGGACCATGGGAGGTGCCCATGGTACTTGCCAGAGCGATCCTTGGTCCTTCCGGGCCCCTTAACTCTCCTCCACCTCCCCCTTCTCATCTCTCCTCCCAGGCTCCTGGGTGTGGACAAGGTCCTGGGCTATGCTCTCAACGAGTGGCTACAGGACATCCGCAAGAACCAGCTGCCCGGCCTGCTGGGCGGCGTGGGTCCCATGCACTCAGTCGTTCAACTCTGTAAGTGGCTTTGAGGACCCTTGACCGCGTTACGCTTGGACGGCGAGACACCTGCATGGGGGAGGGAGGAAGAGGCCGCCAGGCAGTGGAAATGGAGGCAGGACAGCCTCAGGCATCTCTGACAGCCCCATCTCCCCCAGTCCAAGGGTTCCGGGACCTGCTGTGGCTGCCCATTGAGCAGTACAGGAAGGACGGGCGCCTCATGCGAGGGCTGCAGCGGGGGGCCGCCTCCTTCGGCTCGTCCACGGCCTCGGCTGCCCTGGAACTGAGCAACCGGTTGGTGCAGGCCATCCAGGTGAGCGCAGGTTCTGCCCGCTGGGGAAGGAAGCACCAGAAGCCCCTGCCCCCTCCGCGCCTTCAGTCTGCCCGCAAAGCTGCTGAGAGGGTCCAGTCGGTACTGCGGCCTTGTTTTAGAGAAACAGTCCTGGAGAGGAGAGGCCCGATGATGGCCCGCAGCTGCATAGCCCTGAGGCACACGGGGGCTTCCACCCACGGTGTCTTCATGCTCAGGGGTGTCTGAGAAGGAGGGCAGGAGAAGAACTATTTGTAAAGTTTGGCCCTGGTTTGGTCAGGCCATATACTTCGCCAGGCCCAAGGGGTCCTCAAGGGCATCAGGGAGCTGGCCTGTGAGGAGGACAGTCCTGCGGCAGCAGCACACAGTGTGTCACCCCTGGGGTGGGGGTGGCCATTGTGGTGCAGTGAGCCTGCAGGTGTGTGGAGGCACGGTGCATCCTGGATCATCCAGGAGGGCTGAGGACGAGGTCTCAAAATGGGAACCTGGGGAGACAAGCACAGGGAGCCCCAAGTGTGTTAAGTTGGGTGGGAAAGAGTAATACCGGGGGCCCGTGTGGGGGTAGAGAACAGAGGAGCCCAAGGGCAGAGGAGGCTGGGGCTCAGTGATGGTCAGTGGGTCTCCGGGGCCAGGTGAGGAACGGGGTCGGGGGCAGCACAGTCCACCTCAGGTGAGCTCGTTGGTGGCAGCCATGAGAAGCCTCCCTGGGTGTGGCAGTTAGTGGGGAAAGGGTTCCGGTTTGGGGAGACATGAGGAGCCCCCAGGGGTCATGTGCTGTTTGAAATTCCCTGACCGGGGCGGCAGGAGCCATGGAAAAGGAGGAGCAGGAAAATGGCTGCGAACAGGCGCCCCGGGTGCATTGCGGAGGGCTGAGTGTGGAGAGGCTGAGGGATGGCAGGGTCCCGAGCTGGCCTGGGGGCCTAGGTGCCAGTGTGCTGCCTGGCCAACTCTCCTGTGTCCTTCAGGCCACAGCTGAGACAGTGTACGACATCCTGTCCCCGGCGGCGCCCATCTCCCGCTCCCTGCAGGACAAGCGCTCTGCTCGGAGGCTGCGCAAGGGCCAGCAGCCCGCTGACCTCCGGGAAGGCGTGGCCAAGGCCTATGACACTGTTCGAGAGGTGAGTAACGCCCCAGCCCTGCTCCCAGTCACCCCGCACCCACCTCCTCACTCAGACCCTTGCACTGACCTCTGACCTCCACAGGGCATCCTGGACACAGCTCAGACCATCTGTGATGTGGCGTCGCGGGGCCATGAGCAGAAGGGGTTGACAGGCGCCGTGGGAGGGGTGATCCGCCAGCTGCCCCCAACGGTGGTGAAGCCATTCATCCTAGCCACGGAGGCCACATCCAACCTGCTCGGGGGCATGCGCAACCAGATCCTGCCCGATGCCCACAAGGACCATGCTCTTAAGTGGCGCTCCGAGGAGGCCCAGGACTGAGACCAGGGCTTTCAGGACCTGGTGGGACACTGCCCACCCACCCTCTCCACCTTCCCCAGTGGTGCCACCAGCTCCCAGACCTCCTGAGAGTGGCGACCCATAGCTGGGCCAGTCCTGGGCCTTTCAGGGGATGGCCTCTGTGAAGGACAGCTGCCCCGCCTGCCTGTTGCCAGTCCGCTGTGAGAGTGGGGTTCCCTGCCTTGGGGCCTCGACCCCGTCTGTGCACTTTTTCTCTGGGGAGAAAGGGCCCTGCCCCTCCCCTCCACCTGGGCCACCTGCTGCCTTGTCCCAAGACAGAGGCTTCTGGACCCTCGGACTCCAGCCCCACTCAGCCAAGTGTCTTTCCGTGTCTCGTGGGGAGGTGGGGGACAGACTCCGTATGGTTCTGTATTATTTTTAAGCTCCTTGAGCGCGTGGGTCAGTGTCTGCATGAAGTGGAATAAACTGTGCCCACCGCCAGTCCCTCTCCCAGGTCCTGAGTGCCTGAAGGGCCCCTGTTGGCCCTCCCCTCCACCTGCCCCTTGGTTTCTGCCCCATCCCATCCCTGTACCCAGTTTCTCCCTGTCACCACCAGGGGGTGCCACACCTTCCAGCCATCTTCCCTCACCTGACTTGCCTCTGCTTGGGCTCTACCTGGCCACCCCGCCAGGGAGCCGTCACCCTGGCTCCACTTCTTACTGGCAGAGGCTGAATGAAGCTGGGAGGAGCCACCTGGGGCTGCCAGGGAAGTAGGAATGGCCCTTGGATCCCCGAGGTTCAGACCAGAGCAAAGGGCAAGGATGTGAGCCAGTCAGGACGGCGCAGGCCCTGATGTGGGTTCCTCCAGGTGGTCCCAGCCTACCAGCCAGGGTCTAGACTGTCACTTGGGGCCATTCTTCAAAGGCTGAGCCCTGGGCCTCCTGGAGGCTGCTCCCACCATCTGTAGCAGAACACTTTGGGGGTGATGAAACATCAGAAGAGGAAGGGTGCTGGGGTGCAGTGCTGTGGCTGGAAGGGTCACGGAATGTTCCATGAGCCTGGAAGATGCCCATTGCCTACCATTCCACCCTGTTTCT
Organism: Marmota marmota marmota; assembly: GCF_001458135.2. Taxonomy (NCBI): domain Eukaryota; kingdom Metazoa; phylum Chordata; class Mammalia; order Rodentia; family Sciuridae; genus Marmota; species Marmota marmota. The sequence goes on along the minus strand of NW_026000174.1, from coordinate 67,148,125 downwards.
GTGAACAAGAAAGAGGGAGCCATTCCCCACGCCCCACTCTCTTCCAGAGCAACCCACAGAAGCAGGTGGGCCCGTGGAAGGATGGGCCTGGGTCAGGAGTCAGGGCTGGAGAGCCCGCGCCTGCAGACCCCTTTGAAGTTAGCAGAGGGCCACCAGCTCCTTCTTTGGCCTCTGAGGGAAGGTTGGGCAGCAGCTTTGACCAGGTTCTAGCTGCCCATGGTCACTTGGGGCAGTAGGAAGTAGGCAAAGCAAGAAGGCAAAGAGGTTGAAGCCCAGAGGGAGATGACTGCATGGCTGGGGTCTGAGGCCACCAGGATGGGCAGATGGGGCCTGCTTCCTGGACCCACCCACCTGCCCGGGCACAGTCCAGGCTTTCCTGCCCTTCGAACCGCACTTGTGATCGGTATTGACGGCAGTGGGCTAAACATTAACCGCCACCAGGGCTGGGCCAACGACTCAAAAGGCGCTGAGCCCAGGGTGTCCCCACTTCCTTCTGTGCCTCGAGGGCCAGCCAGGCACCCAGGTAAGAGACCTCCCGACAGTCTCCCTGCAGCATTGTGCCCGCGTGCTTCCGAGCCCAGGTGCCTTTCTACAAAGCCTCTGAGCAAGAGAGAAGGGGACCTGGCTGACCCTGGGCTAGCCTCCTGCTCTGTGCCTGATTCCACCCTGGGGGGAGGGGCTGCAATGTCAGCTGAGTGGCCTGGCGTTTTGTGGCCAGGCCTCTGGGAGGGTCTGCTGGGTTTGGGGGGATTGTTGGTCACCTGCTCTGGCGTCTTCATTCACAGGCCCCAACTCCCAGGATCCTACCCACGGGTCCCCGTTCCTGTCTTGACTGCATCTCGAGATGATGCCACATGGAGGGAGGTTGCCAGGGCAGCGCCCACCTCAGAGCCCTGCTCTGTTAACACTGGGCAGCCTCCTCTGCCTCTCTGATCCTCTATTTTTTATCTATTTATTTATTTATTTTACCACTGACAAATGTGAGCCTGGCTCAATCCATTCTAGAAGCTTTCTTTTTTCTCCCAGATGCCCACTGGGTCCCAGCAGGACAGGCACCGGTACCCATCACTGAAGCCTCTCAGGCCAGAGCCTGAGGTGGGGATGAAAGAGTACTTCCCAGAAGTCCTGCTCTTTGTGCTCCAGGCCAGCTTAGGGCCCCCAGCAGCAGCTCCTTCCCCTCCCTGAAGTGGGGACTGACTCAGAGTCAAAGGATGGGTGGCTTTCCACCAGTCCAAAGCAGAGTGCAGGATAGCCTCACAAGCCCTGGTTTGTACAGGAGGAATCAGAGGTCAAGCTAGTTGCTCAAGGTCACCCAGCTCCCAGGCCACAGCTGGCTTTCAGGCTACTGAGGTCCTGAGTGTTGTAGGTGGGCAGCGGCTCACAGCCCTGTTCTTAGAATTGGCAGGCAGATTTGGGTGTCGGCATCTTTTTGTTATCTTTTCCTTTTTTTCATTTGCAGTGCTGGGCAAGGAACCCAGGGCCTCACGCAGGCTAAGCAAGCTACTCCCACTGAGCTGCACCCAGCCCCGGCACCTTTGCAAGTCTCCTGTCTGCCCTCGTCACCCCCTCCTCGCCTCCTCTCTCCCCTCTCCCAGTTTCTTTCCAGTTCTCTGCCCTCCTTCCATTTCTCTCCTCCTGCCTCTCCTTCCCCTCTTCTCTCGTCTCCAGTCATGTACAGGGCCACCCTCACAGAGGTGGGCCCTTAGAGGTTCCTGGGGATGGACAGACGTCGGGCTGTCCCTCTGCCTCATGGCTGCAGCAGGGAGGGTGGGCAAAGGGCAGAGGGTGGAGGCCACAGTGGCCAAACCCGAAAGTGGCCCAGCTCTAGTTGGAAAAGAAAAGAGGAAACAAAAGAACTCGGGGACAGAGGGCGTGTGGTGTCGGAGTGGGCAAAGGCTGCCCAGGAGTCGTAAACCAGGGCCACTCCCGGCTTTATGAGGCAGGTCTGGGGTTGATTCTGGACTTCGCCCAGGAAGTGTTGGCACCAGCCTGGGCCCCCGTGATAAGGAGCCTCAATAAAAAGGCTGTGAACTTGGGGCCCCGGGTACCCAGAGGGCTGGGTGGGCGGCCATGGGTTGTAGGTCCTGCCTGAGGGGACATGCCAGGCAAGCAGGGCCCGCCTCCAATTGGCCCCTCCCCCCTGTAACAGCAACTCCATGTGGAAGTGTCCACAGGTTCCGCTGGGGCTGCTGTTATCCGGGGTGGGGGCTGGTACTCTCGGAGGAGGAGGAGAGGGAACCACCGGCCAGCAGACTGCAGGGGGCTTCCATGGCGACGCCCCCAGCCCAGGATGGCAAGGGTGGCAGGCTGTCGGCCGGCCACCAAGACCGAGTGCACAGGGCTCTGACCTATGAATTGACAGCCAGTGCTCTCGTCTCCCCTCTGGCTGCCAATTCCATAGGTCACAGGTATGTTCGCCTCAATGCCAGCCGCCAGGACCTGCAGGGGCGGGGCGGGGTGG
>NW_026000174.1:67135498-67145003 GCF_001458135.2 Marmota marmota marmota | reverse complement strand
GGGTGGGGTGGGGTCTCCAGCCGTGGCAGACCTGCTGCCCCAGTTCCTCCCTGAGGCCCTCTTCTCTCCATTTGTCTTCCCGCTTTTCTGAGCTAAGCCCACACTGCCTGCCCTGGGCGGTCTCTGCTCCGGCCCAGCTACGCCCTCCACCTGGGACACCATTTCTAGCTTTTTTGCGAGGCTCATCTTACTGACCATTTCAATCCCTGCCCCAGCCTTTTTTTCTCTTGATGCTGGGGATTGAACTGCAGCCCCAGCCAGGAAGACTTCTCAACCCTGGGTGCCCACCTGGACACCCTGAGCCCTGCCCTGCCCTTGAGTGCTGTGCCCACCTAGGCCTTTGGCAGGTCTGTGTTTGTTTCCATCCTCCCGTCACCTGTGAGCACCTAGAATCCTACTGGCGCCCTTGTGAGGTAACCTGTAAGCCTATTGGGGAGGTACAGACACAGTCTTCTGGGGACACGTGCCAGCCAAAGTCCTGGAGCGAGCTGGATCTTCTGTTTCTGAGGACCCCAGGCAGCCTCTCCTCTGGTCCCAATACCATCCCTTGCCCCATAAGTGGCTTTGATCCCACTGTCCTTGCTGCTCAGAATTCCTGGGACCCCATCTGCCCCTGCTGAGCCTCAGCTCAGACACTCTTCCTCAAAGACCTTCCCACGATGCCCTGCCACCCACACCCAGCTTGGTGAGCCTCTCCCTCCTCCCTTATCTCCTTCCAGGCAGAGCTCAGGAGCTCTGTATAGTTATCTTATCCTTGTGCTGGCCTCAGCCTCCCGGAGAGCAAAGTCCACAATTTACTCATCCTCTCAGGCCTGTTCCCCAGCCACCAGCCTAGTTGGTGTTCAAGACACACTGGTGGAATGACAGAGCGCCGGATTCTGGCCTTCTTGGGATTGTCAGGCCCCAGACCTCAAGTGCTGGCCCAGGTTGGAAGGTAGTGGCAGGCAGTCCCTGGGCCCCTCCTCTGTCTGCCTCTGCAGAGCTCTCTGGTTCAAAAGGAGACAATGCCTCAACTCAGGAGCAAAACAGGCCCTCTGGTGCCTTGCTCCACTCAGCTGTGGCCTTTTCCTGGTAGGCCCAGGTCTGTGCACATTCTCCCTAGCTTGGGCCTCCCTGCACCTGCCCGCTCTGTCTCTCAAACCTGCTGAGATCTACTCAAGGGTCACTCCCTCCAGGATGCCTGCCTGTGCAGGAACTGGCCTCCCCTCTTACCCAACCCAGGGTCTCCCATGATGCTCTGCAGCTTCTGCTAGCATCCCTTTCATATCCATCACCAGCACCTGGCTATTCCCCCCACCAGCCCCAGGTGTGGTGGTCACTGACTGGAGGAGGAGCTTAATAAATGCACGCTGAAGAACCAACCACAAGCATGAATGGAGATGCTTGGGGAAGGGCATCACGCACATGTGGAGTGGTCAGCTCAATGTTAGTAGGTAGGAGGCCCTCAGTAGGTGCCAGTCTTTTTTTTTTTTTTTTTTTTTAACATCGCTATCGCCATCACTATCACCATTGTCACTGCCACCTCCACGCTCAGGGATACATGCAAATGAATAAAGTTCCAATTGCAGCTGAAGGAGTCAATGGGGAAGGAGTGGTCAGAGTTGGGTGGTCTTAATCAAAGAAAGACTCCTGACAGAAGCGAATAGGAATTTAGCCCTTGCTGCAGTGAAGCCCAGGGACAGGTCACCAGCATAAAGATGCAGAAAGTGAAACGCAGGCACTGGTGGTGGGGACAGCTTGCTCTTCTACAAGACTCGCTCCCTGAGGCCGCCGCCAGGGGGCGCCCTGGGCACCACAATGGGGATGGGCGGGGCTGCTTGCGCTCCAGGGCGGTGGGGCCTCCTCTTCCAACTCCACTGCTTCCCAAGCCTGCCCCAGAAGCCCGGTGTCACAACAAGGGCCTAGGAGCTGAGCCCGGCCCGACTAAAGGTCTAAAGGTCGCGCCTAGGGACTGGTGTGCGTGAGATGGAGAGATTGGTAGCAGGCCTCTCCCGAAGTGGGGATCCTGATGGTACCCTTACAGACTCAATTTATATGAATGTAAAGTAATGTATGATGAGTCCCTGTGTAACATCCACTCTAGTCAAGAAAGAGACATCATGGCCCAAAAGTCCTCCCAAAATGTGTCCTTGCAGTCCCCCCAGGTCAGCGCGATCATGACCTTCATGGTACATAACCACTTGCTCTGCCTTTCTCTGTAGTTTATTACCTGCCTACCTAGCAACCCAAAATAATGTGTCCATGTCCCCTGGTTTGGTGTTTGCATCCGTGGCTGGGTCTGGCTGAGTGCTGTGTGGTTGAGGACACCGGCTTTTCATTCCCGACTGTAGTATTCTGTTGTATGAATGATACAATTTATTCTTCCTTTTTACTAGAGATGGACTTTGCACCCCGCCCAGGGTTATTAGGAGCAGTGCTGCCCTGAGCTTTGTAACGCACCACCCAGCGTTCAATGCTTCTCCAGGGGCACTGCTGGGGCACCAGCGGATGTAACACTGACCAAGGCATGTGGAAGGAAAAGATACCTGTGCACAGGCCTTTTTGTTTTTCGTTTCCAAAATTGTGGAACTTGCGCAAAGTTGCAAGACAAGGGCAATCAACATCCTCATACTCTATCAGATTCATCCATAGTTAACATTTTGCCAGAATATTTGCTTTCTCTTTCTGTCTTTCATACACATACTTTATTTTTTTTCTGAAGCATTGGAGAGTAAGTTACATAGGAATGACCCCTCACTCTTAAATATTTCAACATGTATCTCTGAAGAAAAATGACATCCCTTACTCAACCACAAAAAAGTTACCAAATTTAGGCCTGAGACTGTGGTGCAATGCTGTTCTCCAATATGCAGTCTACTTTCAAATGTCACTGACTGTCCCCATCAACTGGCACCACACATGGTGTTGTCAGGACTCTTATTTTGGGGGGTAGGTACTGGGGATTGAACCCAGGAGCTGTTTACCACTGAGCTACATCCCAGCCCCTTTTGCTTTTAATTTTGAAACAGGGGTCTCTCAAAGTTGATGAGGCTGGCTTTGAACTTGTGATCCTCCCACTTCAGCCTCCTGAGTTGCTGGGATTACAGGTGTGTGCCACTGTCCCCAGCCACCTTGGTATTTTTGGAGAGTACAAGTCAGTTGTTTTGTAGAATGTTCCTCATTTTATTTTCCACCACTGCCCCCATTAAAAGTGTAAAATATGCCCATTATATAACATTTGGATAATATAGAAAAATAAATAAAAATTGCCAGAGCCCTTTCAATGCAAGAAGACCCACAGAGGTATCCGTGATCACTCAGAAGGCTGGCTGTGCACAGCCTTTGTTGCACACCAACTCACCACACCCATGAGGAAGGTGACTTGTTATCTCCCACTTATAGTTGGTATCAGAGACTTTGAACAACTTGCTAAGCATCACACTCAGCTCAACTTGAACCTTGACAGTCTGTTCCAGGGTCCTGCATTTGGCCTTTATGCTGTTTCTCAGAAGTGCCTGCAAAGAGGGAGTGTGTGTGTGTGTGTGTGTGTGTGTGTGTTTAAAGATGGCTCACCTTCTGCCCTATTGACTTTGGGGTGAATCACTTATGGGGGGCTGTGTGTGCATTGCAAGGTTAGCAACATCTCTGGTCTCTATCCATTGGATGTCAGTAGCCATCCACCAACTTGTGACTACCAAGAATGTCTTCAGATATTGCCAAATGTCCCCAGGGCTGCAAAATCAGTGGATTTCTCAACTCCCCATTGAGAACCAGTCTGTATGTTTGTGTGCCTGCATGTGCGTGTGCTCGTGCATACCTAGGCATGTCAAGCCAGGTCACACCATAGTCACTTTTGAAATCTTTTCCTGGTTATGCCATGGTCACTTTAGGTTTCTTCCATATTCTTCTCCAGTCCCATATATAATTAATGGGTTCCAGGAGTTGTCTATCCAGTAACTTGTGAACTTGTGGGTTGACAAGAGGACAGGGCTGTAGTCTTTTTTTTTTTTTGGTACTTGGATGGAACACAGGGAACTCAGTGCTCTATCACTGAGCTACATCCCAGACCTTTTTATTTTGAGACAGGGTCTCAAAATAAAAGTTGTCCATACTGGTCTTGAACTTGGTATCCTCCCACTTCCGTCTCGAATGGTTGGGATTACAGTTATGCTCCACCGCGCCCAGCACACTATAGTCATTGTCTGTTGTCACACAGCAGATTGCTGCAAACCGCATGATTTAAAAGCCCCGTTATGGGCTGGAGGTGTAGCTCAGTGGTGGAGCACTTGCCTAGGGTTTGCAAGGCCCTGGATTTCATCCCCAGCACTTGCCACTTCTGTAGGTCAGAAGTCCAAGCATATGGTTTTCTGCTCAGTCTCAGACACCGAAATGGAGATGCCAGCCAGGTTGGGTTCTCAGCCTGCAAGCCTGGGCACAGTCTGTTTCCCAGCTCACTCCCATTTTTGGCAGAACCTGCTTTCTTGAGTTGTGGGGCTGAGGTGCCCCTCTCCTTGCTGGCTGGTTGTTGGGGACCTCACTTAGCTCTTAGAGGCTCCATATCCCTTGCCAGCCGACCTCCCTCTTCAAGCCAACATGAGCTTGCTCTCTCCTTTGCTTTGAATCTCTGACTTCCTTTTCTGCGATTGTCCAGCCAGAGAAAATTCTGCTTTTTAAGGAGCTCAGGTGAGGGTCCCTAGGACAACCTTCCTATGTGAAGGCAGCTGTTCCGCCTAACGCAACAGATCACAGTAGGAAATCCATGACATTCACAGTTCTGGGGCTCCACTGGGTTATACCCCAGGGACATATTGCAGTTCTGCCTGTGACCATGATTAAAGGACAGGAGAGGTGTTTCTGGGAGCAGTTGTGGTAACGAGGGGCAGGGGGCCAAACTGGATAAGCAGGAGATGGAGGCCTGACTCCAACTCTGAGAAGGGTCTCACTGTAGTCCTGCCTGCAGGGAGGCCCCAACATGTCCTTCTGCAAACAAGCATGGACCTTGGGTCACCATGGGCCTCGGCGAAGGACTCTGGCTTCTGGACCCCTTTAAGATGACTCATCACCATTACCTGTATTTGAGGACAGGATGAAGAAGATACAGGTCAGAGGAAAGTCCTAGCTGAACAGGACAGTGGGAGACTGGCCATTGGCAGAGAAGGGGATCTGCATGGACCACTCATGGGCCACCCAAGAGACCTGCCCAGAGTCTTTGATTTGGAGGGATGAAGAAGAGAGGTGTTGGTTTAGAGGAGGGCCCTGGAGGCAGGCCGGGTTATGATGTCTGGCCCCTACTGCGGCGTGACAGTGAGTGGCTGAACTAGAAACCTGGGGCTCATTGAAGATGGGCGAAGCTCTGATGCTGGGTGTGACACATGGTTAGGGACTCGCTAGCTCCCAGTGGGTGAGGCCCATGATGAGGGTCAGAGCAGCCCCAGCCACGGAGGCTCCAGGAAGGAGAGACCATGGTGAGAGAGATATAGCTAGGAGAGCAGGACAGGGGAGACCCCCAAAGTGCCTGGAGCGGACATGAAGAGGGCAGCAGCCTGTCACTCAGGCAGCAACATCTGTCCACCTCATTTGTGCTCTTAGGCCACTGAGGCTGGGGGCTATCAGGGTTACACCCTCCACTGTAGGGTAAAGGAGTCCCAGCAGAATACTCCTGTTACCAAATAATCACCACTTCCTGAGGAGACCTCATAGTCCAGTTGGCCACAGTGAAGGCTGGAGCCAAAATGGGGCCAGGACAGCCCTGGGTCTCTCCAGCCAGTCTAGGGTAAATGCTGTGCCCTGCTCTCGGCTCAGCTCCTGCCTCAGCAGTAGCTGCAAAGTAGGGCCAGAGATCCCAGAGATTGAGATGCATGTTTAGAAGCCTAGCAGCAGATGGCCTCTAGCCCAGCGGTTGAACTTTTGTTTTTACCAAAAATGCACAGAGGTGTCTAGGTCTCAGCTCTGCAAAACCCTCCCTGTAGTCACACATGCATGCCCACCTGTCACCAGGGCTCCAGAGGAGCAAAGGGGCCAGAGGGGGCTGGTGAGCCTTGGGCAGAGTTCGTTTCAGCCTGTGCCTGGGAGAGAGGTTCTGATGCTCTGGCTGCTTTTCCACCTGCCGGATCTGGCAGCTTCGAATGGTCAGAGTGTGAAAAGAGACGTGTTCAGATTCCAAAAGCCCAGCATCTCGCTCAGCCTGGGACACTACAAGCAAGTCACTGAATACCACAGGGCCTCAGGCTTTTTCTCACTGGGATTTGAAAGTAGATGAGATCCTGCTACTGTCATCTCTGAGCCCAGCCATGTCTGGACTGCCAGATGTCTGCAGAGGCCTCTGGAGCCCAGCAGCTCTCCCCAGAGCACAGGCCAAGGTCACACAGCTGCTGCAAGAAAGGGGCCTCATGGTGTGCAAAGGATGCCCTTGTGGCCAGCGCTAAAGATCCTGCCATGCAAAAGGACAGACCACTGCGGGTTTGGCAAACCTAACCTGTTTTACCTTGGTTTGGCAAAACTGGTCTGCAGGCCAAATCTCTTCATGATTGCAAGAGCAAATAATCTACACTTATATGCAAACTTTCTCAGTGGAAATAATGAACCACTTCTCATTTGAGGGAGAAACCTTAGTTTTGGGCTTTTCCCAGCCTAATTCTTCTGCCATATTTGGAGAGAAAAAAACCAACCCCGCCCCCCGCCCTTTTTTAAAGCTGTCTTTAGGGACATGTAGACATTTCCCTAGACCAAGCTGCTAGGGGACAGAGCAGACTGCTTTGAGGGAGGGCAAGGCAGTAGGAGACCTTTTTCTGCTGGTGTAGGGCAGCCTCTGAACAGACCCAATAGTTCCAGGTTGCAGGTGTGTGTTTGTGAACCAAAGAGGAAATTACTGAGCGGGGGTGGGTGGGTGGGCATGGTTTCTGAAATAAAAGGAAAATTTTTAAGAAATATTTTTAATTGTAGATGGACATAATAACTTTGTTTAGTTTTTTAATGTGGTGCTGGGGAATGAACCCAGTGCCACACGTGCTAGGCAAGTGCTCTACCACTGAGCCACAACCCCAGCCCAAAAGGAAATATTTGAACCCTCCCCAGTCTGCCCTGGTCCCAGGCAGACAAGCAGAAAGTGAAAGAGAGAAACCAAAAGTAAAATGGCTCATTCAAATTTCCTAAAACTTTCCCACTGAACAAAAGTGCCCTATTCAAAAAAGACAAAAGAAGTAATATCAGGGTATTTTCATAATCTGAGACATCACAAGATAAGGAAGCTGCCCAGGATCTGGGCACCAACTCAGGGAACTTGGGGTAACTGAGCCTCATGACAGAAGGAGGGAGATCCCTTCTTCCAGTCCTTTGAAATCCTTGGAGAAAGTTGAGTGGACACATAGAACAACAGGGTCTGGGTTTCATTTATAAATAACCCAGGAACATTTTGTTCTCAATTTTCTGGGGCTGGGTTTTCCCAGTACACAGGGCCCTGGGGAGATGGGAGAACCATGGCAGGTCAATGTAAGTGAGCTAGAGACTGAGCTCCCCATAGCTATTCATGCCACTGAACAACCATGTCATTTAGGGTCCTCTGCCTCAGGCCTTCCCCTGGATCAGCCCAGAAATTACGTCTCCGGGGTGGACCCCTCATCACTGCTGTGTAGGAGGCAAATCCTTTGGTTTCCAAGGCTGACACAGGAAGTCTGGACTGGGCCTGCTGGAGGATCCTGGTCACAAGCTGGCACAGTCTCTGATGACATCCCCCTGAACCCAGAAGCATCAACATCCTCTTGAGAACACCTTCATATCCTGCAANCCACCCCCCCCCCTTAATTTAGAGACAGGGCCTCACTAAGTTACTTAGGCTGGCCTTGAACTCACCATTCTCCTGCCTCAGCCTCCAGAGCTGCTGAGATTACAGGTGAGCACTACCGAGCCCCCCACCCCTTTTTGAGACCAGGGTCTTGGTAAATTGACCAAGCTAGTCTCCAATTTACCATCCTCCTACCTCAGCTTCCCAAATTGCTAGGATTACAGATGTTCCACCATCATCCCTGGCTTTTTTTTTTTTTTTAATGGTCTGGGCTTCAAACCCAGAGCCTTCTGCATGCTAAGTGGGCACACTATCACTGAGCTACACCTCCAGCCCCATAACTTTATTATTTTGGTGGCTGTTGACGGCCAGGCCAGTCTTCATCTTGTGGGCTCAAGAGATTCTTCCACCTCAGCCCTCCAGCAGCTGAACTACAGGCAGGTGCCACCACCAGTTCTCTGGCTTACTTTAGACTTCCAACAGCTCCCAGGTCCCCCTCCCACACTCAGGTGTCCTGATATTGGTTACATAACAATCACAGTCCCCAAAGCTCTGACATCACCCACTGAAGCTTCTTACCAGCCTGGACAGCCAAGAGGGTCCCGCTGTGGCCAGGGATGATGGCGGGGGCATGAACCCAATGGAACAGCCAGGAACCGGTAAGATGATGGGGCATAGGTCGGGGTTACTGGTGGTGTTCCTAACGTGAAAGCGGAAGTATTTGGGTTTTTAAATTCCCCCTAAGTTCCCACAAGATTTCATTGTTGCCCCACATAGGGAATTTCCGATTTCGCTTCCTCAAAACCCAAGTGGCCAGAGGGCTTCGACTTCCTCCTCGCCCCCTTCCGCCCTGCCAGTTGTAGCCTCTTTGGAGAGGCCTTGTCTTCTCCCGGCGGGTCACGTCGTTTATGTCCTCCACTGCTGCGCGCATCTCCCAATCCAGCCCCGCAGGCTTGAGGGGGAGGCCAGGCCTTTTTTGGTCGGTCGGACTTTTCCCAACGGACCCCTTCTCCATCCCGGATCACCCCCCGCCCCGGATTCTCTGCTCCCTCGGCTGCTACCATCGCTTTCCCATCTCTCCCTCCACAGGGCAGATGAAAGATGTGGGGAAGAGAGGGAGGTGTTGGGGAAGCGGACGAGATGCGGAGGCGCCAGGGATCCCGGGGTCCGCCAAGTCCTCTGGGGATACTGAGCCAGTGGGAGAACGGCTCGCGGGAGACAGAGCGAGTGGGACGCGAAGTCAGGCAACTGGGGTGCCTGGCTGCAACCCTCTGGCTGGGCGTGGGGGTGTCATCGGCGTTGAAAGGCTCGCGGCCCGGGACCACCTAGCTGCGGACTCGGGCTTTCCCAACCACAGCACTTCCGTAGTCCGCGCCGCGAAGGGCGGGGCGAAACAGGTGCAGTTGCCACGGCGCCCCGGCCCAGGGCTCGCGATATTTGAAATCAGCCAATGGAAGGCGGGGGAGGGGAGGACGTGGCACGCAGCTGGGGGCGGGGTCCGGAGAGATTCCTCCCTCTGCCTCTCCTTCCCCGCCGGCCCTCGGGCGGCGGGGCGCGCCGGATCGCTGCGCTCGACCTATAAAGGACGCTCGGCGAGGCGCGCGCTCCACTCGGCAGAGGGCGCCTCAGTGAGCCGTGCGGTGCGCCTGCGCAGTGCGGGCCGCTCCCCGCCCCCCTTGTCCCCCCGGGCCGCCGCCCGCCTCTGTCCGCCGGCCGGCCGGCCCCTCCCTCGGCGGTGCGCTTTCG
>NW_026000174.1:67075494-67135465 GCF_001458135.2 Marmota marmota marmota | reverse complement strand
GCGGTGCGCTTTCGCCCCGCTCTCAGCTGCCCGTCTACCCCGCAGCGGCCACCCCCGTTCCCCGCAGCATGTTCAGCTGGGTCAGCAAGGATGCCCGCCGCAAGAAGGAGCCGGAGCTCTTCCAGACAGTTGCGGAGGGGCTGCGGCAGCTGTACGCACAGAAGCTGCTGCCCCTGGAAGAGCACTACCGCTTCCACGAGTTCCACTCGCCCGCGCTGGAGGATGCTGACTTCGACAACAAGCCCATGGTGCTTCTCGTGGGCCAGTACAGCACGGGCAAGACCACCTTCATCCGGCACCTGATCGAGCAGGACTTCCCGGGGATGCGCATCGGGCCCGAGCCCACCACCGACTCTTTTATCGCGGTCATGCACGGCCCCACCGAGGGCGTGGTGCCCGGCAACGCGCTCGTCGTGGACCCACGGCGCCCCTTCCGCAAGCTCAACGCCTTCGGCAACGCCTTCCTCAACAGGTATCCTTCCCTTGCCCCGGGGGCTCGAGGGGCGACCTGGGCCTCTCACGGCCCTCGTCCTCGCTATCCTTTGTCTCTGAGGCCCCGACCAGACCCTGAACGACCACTCCCAGGGACAGGAGTCCTACTGAGTCCCACGGAAAAACCCATCCAATCACATCTGGAGGTCTGGGAGTGGGCATTTCGGACTACTACGGCTTCTGTCCCCCCCCCAGAATCTTCCAGATTATCAGTTTAACTCCCAAACTCTCCTGCAGACCCCAGCCCAACTTCGAGCAATGCCGGGGTTCGGGTTAGAAAAATGAGTTATTGCTGTCCTCTCTTTCTTGATTTCCACCTTCTTCCCCAGACTGGACGCATCCAAGTTATTCAAATCAATCTCTCCCTGCTCTGAGATTTTTTTTTTTTTAAATCATGTGGTGTGTGTGTGTTTGTGTATCTGTGTCCCCCTGGGCTGCTGTGCTGGGGTGCTTTACCATCAAGCTACATCCCAGTCCTTTTTGACACAGGATCTCTCAAAGTTGCTGAGGGTCTCACTGAGTTCTGAGGCTGGCCTCAAACTTGAAATCCTCCTGCCTTATCCTCCTGAGTTGCTGGAATTGCAGGCCTGAGCCACCATGCTAGGCTGAGATGTTTCTTAAGTGTCCTAGAAAAACCCAATAAGGCTTTTGGCCATTTCATTTGTTGGTGTGGTGTCTCTCTGCTCTGCCTCCCCTGGGACCATTGGCTTTGTGTAGGAGGGACAAGAAGGATCCTCTGTGGCCTTCTGACTTTGTGGCAGCCCTTTGAAGGAAGGGGACAGATGGACTCTGAATACTTCTCCCAAAGGTATCTCTTAATGGGTCATTGCTGCCTTGAGAGGCTTCAGGAGGTGGTGATGCTAGGAACCCTGAAATGAGATTTGGGCCTAAGTCCCACTTTAGATGTGCTAGGAGGTTCCTTAGCCTACTTGGATTAACTCAGTTTCCCCGGTTAAATGGGTGAGACCTGCCCCCTTATTAAAAGAATGATCCTGTCACGCTTTTCTCTAAAGGAATTCAAGGCATCCCCAGGCCCCAGGGGAACAAGCCTCCAGACTTCACAGACCCTTCCCTTCTCTCTTTCAAAGAGACTCCAAGCCTTTGAATATCTGAAGTCTGTGTCAGGGGGAGAGCCTAGGAAAGAATCTCAATCCTGCCTTCCAGGTCTCCGCCCTGTGTGATTACATTCCTGCCCAGATGCTATGGCCACACAGGGCAGGCTGGCTTGCTCCAGAGCCCAGGCCCTGACCAGGCCCGCCTCCCTGCCTGAGCTGACCTTTGGTGTCTTTTTGCTTCTTTCAGGCATTTAATCCTGTGCTCCCATTCTGTGCTCATGGTGTTGGCAGGGCCAGGTTGAGTGAAGCCCTTTGGGCTCAGGCTCTTGAAGGGCTGGTCCCCTTAGCCTGGCCCCTTTTTTAAGGATGCTTGCTTGCATTTTATCATGCCTGTAGATAGGCACTTGGCTCAGACCTTAGCTGGTGGGAGCCATTTGTTCTTGTGGAAAGTTTGGCTGCTATACTGGAAAGTTATCTGCTCATTAGATTTCTGCTTCCAGGCAGAACTTTTGGGAATGACAGGGTGGGTCATTGTCCTCAAGTCTTCACTTGATTCAATCATGAGGGGAGAGCTTTTTTAAAAGGAGAAACCCAGCATGTTATCTGTTTTCTGCCTTCAGAAACCTAGAGTTTTCAGAGCTGGAAGGATCCTGAATGCCACCCAGCAGCCCCTGCCTCACTAATTTAGGAGACTGAGGCTCAGACCGCCCAGCTGATTTCTCAAGTTCACTCATTAAGACAAGCCTGTGGTCACTAATGCTTCTGCCTGAAAAAGGAACAGCTTAGGAGTTTTGGTCAGATAGGCATTTTGATGGTGTGGGTGCCACTAGACCCAAGATCCACACTTAATGCTGCTTTGTCACCGCCTCATCTCCAGAGGGTCCCTGAGTGCCGGGGGTCTACCAAGGGGGCCTTATCAATTACAGCCAAGGCCCAAGCTGTGTCAGGATGTGTGGTATACAGGGTGCCGGCCGCCAGGGAGGGTGCAACAAAAGGGGCTTTTCTGTGGCTGTTACAGCCTCTCCCAGCACTCTTAAAGGGACCCATTGAGTCATGAACTTGACTTTCCGGCCTTTTCCTTCTGAGTGTCTGCTCTAAGAATACAATCAGATGGAGATGGAGCAGACCTGTGACAGGGTACAATCAGGGAGACCTCAGAGTGACTGGTTAAAACCTGTTGCATAACCAGGCCGCCCACTTGTACAGGGAGACCAGTCTGTCTCCCTGTTAGGACCTAGCATCTTTCCTGCCATCTGCCTTTCTTGTTCTCCACCACACTCCCGGTCGCAGCAGAGCAGCTTCTTCCTGAGTCCTACAAATGTGCCTTCACTCACCAGGCCCCTGTAGGGGCTTTTTTGTGTGTGTTACGTGGTGCTTCTCAAAGGCAGACCTCCTTTCACACCTTTTCTTCTCTCAGCCTTTTCAGAGAGCCCCTTCCTGAGCAGAAACCCAGGATGGGCATACAGAAGGGCACTCGTGCTCCATGCTGGCCTTGGAGGGGAAGTCTGAGGTTTTCTCACCTTGGGGGTCAGTTGGTTTTGCTTGGTTGCTCTTGGTTGCACTCACAGATGGCCCCTCTTGCTGGCCTGTGGACCACCAGTTACTTGGGTGATGGGGCCACAAGGAGGAGCTAATCAGTCCTGAATCCTCCTCACTGTTGAAAGGGCAGCTCTGTGCCTGTGTCCTGCTGGACAATAGGATTTCCTTTGCTCACAGTACTTTCTTAGAGAGGTTTGGTTTGTTTATGGTGCTAAGGATTGAATCCAAGGATGCTGTACACTGAGCTACATCCCCAGCCCTTTTTATTTTGAGACGGGGTCTTGCTGCATTGCCCATGCTGGCCTCAAAATCATGGTCCTTCCTGCCTCAGCCTCGGCAGGAACTATGGGCGGGCGCTGCTGTGTTTGGGTGTTCAGAGAGGTTTTTTTTTTTTGGTGCTGGGGATTGAACCCAGGACCTTGTGCATGTGAGGCAAGCACTCTACCAACTGAGCTATATCCCTAGTCCCTTTAGAAAGTTCTTAAAGGATTCTTTTCTGTAAAGAATCCTGCTGTCAGTTGAGATCACCTTTGTTCTTCTGGGTAGTTCTAAGCCCAGTGTGGAAATTGGGCAGCATAGCTAATCCCTCCCACAAGGAGTCTCCAGCCTGTGTGCTCCCCCAGTCTTTACTGGCAGCCCACTGCCGCCCCTTCATCCAGGCAGCTGGGTGAAAGGGGAGCGCTGGCCCAGCAGCAATGGGAAGAGACCATCCCTCTTCACTCTGTGGGACTCCAGCCAAATAGTTGAACATTGTAATATGGAATGGCAAGGTCTCCGTGTCAAGCGTCTGTTTCCTTCTGAACTGAGTGGTGACCTAGGCTCTCGGCTGTCATTAACAAGTCAGCAACTGGGAAGTAGGACTCTGGAACTCGGGGCGGTGGCCAGGGAGCAGCTGTGACAGAAACACTGCTGTGGGTCATTTGGAGCCTACTGTTACATTTCCAGTTGAGAAAGTATGTCCACTTGGTGGGGGCAGGGAGCATGGCTCCAGGGTAGAGTCCGTGCTTAGCCTGTGCAAGGCCTTGGCCATGTTCCAGCCCCAACACCAAAAAAAAAAGTTTTTCCAGTTTGCTGGCTACCTCTGGAAAATAAGATGATAGGACACCTCCGTACGTTCCTTGCTTCTGGGAAGGAAGCCAGCGTGGAGACAGCGGAGGCCAGAACGCCCTCCTTGTGGCATCTGGAGCATCAACAGCCTTGCCTTGACAGCGCTCTCTGGCCTTGCTCTTCTGCAGGTTCATGTGTGCCCAGCTGCCCAACCCTGTCCTGGACAGCATCAGCATCATTGACACTCCCGGGATCCTCTCTGGAGAGAAGCAACGCATCAGCAGAGGTAAACAGATCCAGGCTGCAGCCAGGTGCCAGTGTCCTCGACCACCTCAGCTGATACCTGTTGCCCAGTTGCCGGGATTCCTTCAAGTGTCTTCCACCCCAGCGTTTTCCTTTTATTTCTATCAGGGATTGAACCCAGGGGCATTTAAGCACTGATCCACATCCCCAGCCCTATTTATTTTTTATTTTGAGACAGGGTCTCACTAAGTTGCTTAGGGTCTCGCTAAATTGCTGAGGTTGGCTTTGAACTCTTGCCTCAGCCTCCCGAGTCACTGGGATTATAGGTAGGTGCCTGGCAGGGCTTTTAAAAACATTTAAAGGAGGGCTGGAGATATAGCTCAGTTGGTAGAGTGCTTGCCTCGCATGCACAAGGCCCTGGGTTCAATCCCCAGCACCACACACACACACACACACAAATTTTTCTAAAGGATACGTGCTTCACATTAGCCTCTTATCTTCAGGCTGCCTCTTTCTTCCCTGCCTCCCTGTACTCAAGTGACAGGAGCAGCCAAGGTGAGGCCCCTGCCCATTCCCTGTGACTGGCTGCTTTTGAATCCTTGGAGCATGCTGGAGACAGGGCAGTTGGGGCCTCAGGCCATGCAGTGGGGTAGCAGGGATATCTGGCTGGGTTATTTGCCTCTGTGCTCAGGTGGCCCAGCTAGCAGTGCTGACTGGCCTCCTGGGGCTTACTTGCTTCCGTCAGCATTTCAAAGTTTTGCCTCCTAGAGCCATCTGAGTTCTAGTAAGCCCAGCAGGACTGTGAGCCTGCCAGATGAAAGAGAAACTAGCAGAACTAGTGAACTTCTTAAGGCTCATAAAAATTTGCTTAAATTTGCTTAGCGTGTGTAGTCAGCAACTGCCCTGAGGTGCAGGGCAAGGGCAAGGGGCGGGGGTGTAGGGGGGTGAAGGGGGTAGGTTTCGTGCCCAGGGTTAGATCCAGTTGTGTCAACTCCTGTCTGAGTTTTGCCATGCTCATTTGAAGACCTGGTTCGGGATGCGTCTGGCCTGGGTCACATTGCTCACTGTCGCCTGCCCCTAAAGGTGGGCACCCACTATAGGGCCTGAGTGAGTGCCTTCTGGAAGGACCATGAGGGCGGGCTGGGGTTGGAGGGGAAATCTGCAGCTGCAGAGGGGAAAATGAAATGAGGAAGGGTTGAGGACCAGTGACCGGTTTATCATTAACTTGCACAGCTCCCCTGTGCCCCTTGCCCTCCGGGCTGCCCCACAGTGGGGAGCCTGCAGGTGAAGCCATCCACCTGGGCTTCGGGGTGCTTGGATCTGCTGTGGCTTTGAGGGGTGAAGCTCTGTCCTCTGTCCTCGCAGGCCCCAGCCAGTGTGACGTTGCATCAGACACATTAAGACTGTGTCCGTTTTTTTCTTTAATTGAAGGTTGAGCCCAGGGAAGCTTTACCACTAAGCTACACCCTCAGCCCTTTTAATTTTTTGAGGCAGGGTCTTGCTAAGTTGTTGAGACTAGATTGGCCTTGGACGTGCAAGAAACCTCTCTCTAATCGGGTTTGAAAGCTGCCCATTTTGCTTTTAGGTTGTAACCCTGGTGGGAGTGATGCTTCTAGGAGTTAAGGGGAGCAGATTTGGGGACCCCTCTAAAGTAGCCAGGGCCCATTTTCTTCCTTCTTATTGGTATTATTGTTCCAACTTGATTTTAAGAAAATGCCTAATGAGCCAACGCCCTGTAACTGGCCAGAGCAAGGCAAGTTTGAATAAGTTACTCTTTAAGAGCAGGAACTGCAGCAGGAGTCCATTCACAACATGCCTCGGGGCTGAGGTGTCCTGGCCTTTGAGGCCTCAGGAGTAGGCTGAGGGCCTTACTGTGTGGCACTGTGCACACAGTGTAGGACAGGGACAGCCACTCACCAAAAGAGGCTTATCCCTCTAGAATGCCATTGTTGGTGTGGCTTTAGGGCCCGATGTGGGTCTCTCCTGGCTCCTGTTACCTAATAAAAGGATTCAGTAGCTTCTGTTTCCCTGGTGCCATGACATTTGCCTGCTCTGTGGTCTGTGACACTTCAGCCTGTGCCCTCGGGGCTTAGGCTGAGCAGCTTGGACTTGAATCCCCGGTTCTGTCCCCTGAGATTCACCCCTTCCCTGCTCCTTTCCTGTGAGGAGAGAGACGTGGTCTGGACTTGTTCTCTCTAGGACATGCAAGGCAAATGCTGTACCACTGAGCTACGTCCCAGCTCATGGTTTTTATTTTGCTCTTTTCTTTTTTCCCTGCGATACTGGAGATGGCGCCCGGGGTCTCTTGATTGCCAGCAATCTCTCTACCATTGAGGTGCATCCCCAGCCCTTTTAGAGTTTCAATTTGAGAGAGGGTCTGAGTTGACCAGACTGGGCCTGAACTTCTGTCTTCCCGCCTCAGCCTCTCCAGTAGCTGGGATTAAGGCATGTACCCCCTGCAGCCTTCTTGGCAGTGTTTTTATTTTTTTATTTATTTTTTTTTTTTTAAGATTTATTTATTTATTTTTTTAGTTTTCGGCGGACACAACATCTTTGTATGTGGTGCTGAGGATCGAACCTGGGCCGCACGCATGCCAGGCGAGCGCGCTACCGCTTGAGCCACATCCCCAGCCCCCAGTGTTTTTATTTTTTATTGAATTTCCGTAGCTAATTGGTCACTTGACAAACGTTTATTTATTTATTTATTTTGGATGTGTTTGTGTGGTGCTGGGCATTGAATCTGGGGCTTTATGTATGCAAGGAAGCACTCTCCAACTGAGCTATATCTCCAGCCCGGCAATGTGTTTTGATGGGGTTAGAAGGACATTAGGGGCCAGGCAGTTCTGGCCCTCAAGTAGCCTGTGCAGGCAACACATGGAGGAGAGAGCCAACAGGAGACAGATGCCTGCCTTGTGGGGCCTCCTGTGTCTGCTAGGTGAAACATGAAGCGCCTCTGGGTCTCTGTAGCCAGAGCCCCCTTATCTACAGAAGGTACCCTTACTGCACCCTGGGAAGAAGAAGGGTGCTGAAAGATTAGGGTATCACTCTGTTTTTTGTTGGTGCTGGGGATTGAACCCAGGGCCTTGAGCATGCGAGGCAAGCACTCTACCAACTGAGCTACATCCCCAGCCCCAGTGCATCCCTCTGATTGGAGGACGGCTGTCACTGTGAAATAGTGAGATTCAATCCATTTTCTAGACTATTCCTTTCTCTCCATAACTCCAGAGATCCTGACTTAAATGTGACTTACTGTACGTTACCGAGTTAGGATTTGAGGCTGGGTGTTTTATCATTGAAAGAAGGACTATTACTTGACACCTCTGGAGTTGCTGGATGTGGACTCCAGGTGGTCACCCCAGGAGATCACAGGAGGGGCGGACTTCCTGGAGACCTTGCCGCTGGTCTCATGAAGGCCTCCTGTGGCCCAGTGCGGCAGAGGAAGTCAGGGCAGGGCAGCACCTTCTGGGCTCCCTTTGCTGGCAGCATAGAAAACAGGTGTTTCCCTCCCAGAAAGAGAGGCCCAAGGCGAAGGCGGGGCTGGACAGTGGCACACTGCTGCAGTCTGTCGTCTGTTCCCTGGAAAACAGAACGTCCTGTGGGTTGCTCACACAGTCGCATTGCTGAGCCCCCGTGCTCCCACTCCCACCCTGTCCGCCAGCCCCTCCTGATTCTTTCCCTTTCCCCACGGCCCCTAGTATGTGCAGGTAATATCGTCTGCAGAGATAAGATGGGGCCTGTGTAGCCCCAGAGCAGTCTGGACACCGCCCAGGCTCTGCTGGGGACCCCTGAGAGTTGGCTCAGGGAAGAAAAGGGGCCCCTTTTGGGGTCTCAAGCTGCTCTTGCCTGTTCAGCTGATCTTCTGAGTGACTTTAAAGATAACATTGTCCTCTGTCAGCGGAGAAAGGTGGCCTGTGAGGACAGCGTTCATTCCTGAGTATTGCCCATGTGACTGATAAAGGGCAGCTGGACCAAGCAGGGCAGGTGCCCTTGGCTCCCAGAGCCATGACCAACCACCTGCATAGTCAGCGCCTGGGAGCAGGGTCTTCCATGCAGTCCTCTGGGCAGCAGCAGGTGGCGCCGTTAGGGGCCTGGCTAGTGCGCCCCCCACCTCCCCTATTGTCACTCTGTAGCTGTGACTGAGCTGTAACTGTTGTGCCTCAGTTTCTCCCAGGAAAGCTGTGTTGGCAGGGGCAGTGTGACTTCAGCCTGGCTGGCTCGGTGCCTGGTTTCCTGCTGCTACTGCCCAGCAAAGCGTCCCATCTAGTCACCACAGCAGCTGCGCCTGCGAGGAAGCTGCTGCCGTGCAGATGAGGAAACAGGCTGAGGGACATCAGTAAGGAGCCCCAGATGACACCAGGCAAGCAGGGGTCAGCCCCAGGATTCAAACCTGGCCAGGTTGTGCTTTTTCTGCAATGTAACTGAGAGTTGGATCAGATGGACCTTTGACCCTTTTGGGTCTTTATAGTACAGGGTTCTAAGCTCCCTAAAACACAGAGGCTGCCTTCTGCCTTCCCCCAGTCAAGGTCGGGCTCAGTCTGGAAGGGACCCGAGGTCTGAGGTTTGAATAGCATCGTCTCCCTGTTCCCTGCCTCCAGCCAGAAGCTGCCCCCAGGCCATCCATGGAGGTCCCCCGGGTTCTCACTTGCCCTCCTGCGGACTGTCCCTGGTTTGCATGCTTCGCCACGCCTTCCTGATCCTCATAGTTGGGTAGGGCTTCCCAGGATCAGACTCCAGCTCTGCAGCCCAGAACCCTGTGACCTCATCATACCCTCTAGGCCAGTTTCCCTAGAGTGTTCTGCAACCACAGGCTGCTCCAGGGGTTGCCCAGAAGCCTGGGGCAAGGCTGAGTGCTGTGTTCCTCTTGGAAATACAGCACAGATGATACCAGAAGCTTCAATCCAGGTCAGCACTGGCCCCAAGGAGTCACTGTAACTCCTGGGGGCCACATCATGGTGACAGGTACAGCAGTCCTTTCACTGTATTATAGCCCTCTTAGGGTTGTTGAGGATGGTGTAGAAGTGGACATGCAGGAGGCGCCCGCCCTGGTGCCTGGCCCACAGTTAAGCATTCATCAAGTGTCCCCTGACTAATAGTAAACAGACCAGAAGCTCCAGGGTTTCCCAGACTTTGCTGTTTTTCTGAGTCATGTCCTGAGGAGCATTCTCGGGGCGGCACTGACTCAGCTGGGGTTCCCCTTTGGATTCCAGAACATCCTCTGGCCTGGCCTGCCCATAGCCAGCCTCCCTAAAGCCTTTGACCGCCACCACACCCCACTGGTGTGCATCCCCCCTGCGTTCCTCCTCTCTGCCCAGCAAGCTGGTTTGGCTGAGCGTTCAGCTGGGGGTGCAGCCAGCTCTGCCCGTGGAGGCGGCGTACCAGGCTGTGCTGGCTTCGGCACCTGTTCCCCAGGCTGCCAGCCGGTGGCAGGCTGGGGAGCAGCTGGCCCGAGGCCTGCAAATGTTTGGTTTCTATTTGAGGTACCAGGCATTCTCCACGCCTCAGAAGCCATCCTTGCCTTACACGCCCATCAGGATCTGGGCTTCTTGGGTCCCAAATACAAATCCTGAGAGTGAATAAGAGCAGACATTCACGCAGAGCCAGGCACTCACTGGACCTTCCGGCAGCCTCTGGGGTGAACTACTGTCTTCCACTACAGAGAAGAATCTGGGAACTTAGGCTTGGGTGACCTCTGGGGTGACCTGGCTGGCTGTTGATTAGAACTAGCGCAGGGTTGAAGTGTGGAGCCCGGTGCTGTCATGGTGACTGACCCCGGCCTGATACAAAATCAGCTAAGGACACTGTCTGCGAAAATCAGTGCCTAGAAAGGGAGAGTTCTCCTCCCTTCCCCTTTTCAGCAGGCTGGTTTTCAGGGAACCTAATTAGCACCATTGACTCCTACCTTTTGGACTGTAAAGAACTTTCCCTGGGATCTAACTATGTCACTTTGAATGAAGGCTCCAGGCCAAGGCCGTTATCGCACTCTGCCTTGTAAACACGCTTCCCTCCTGAAAACTTGGACACATGATCACATATCCTTCACATCCTTTTTTTTTTTTTTTAATATTTATTTATTTTTTTGTTTTGGGTGGACCACGGTATCTTTATTTTATTTTATTTATTTATTTTTATTATTATTTTTTTTTAATATTTTATTTTTTAGTTATCGGCGGACACAACATCTTTGTTTGTATGTGGTGCTGAGGATCGAACCCGGGCCGCACGCATGCCAGGCGAGCGCGCTACCGCTTGAGCCACATTCCCAGCCCCTTTATTTTATTTTTATGTGGTGCTGAGGATGGAACCCAGTGCCTCATGCAAGCTAGGCGAGTGCTCTACCACTGAGCCCCAGCCCCAGCCCCATCCCTTTTTTATTATTATTTATTTTTTGGTTGTAGTTGCACACAATACCTTTATTTTATTTATTTATTTTTCTGTGGTGCTGAGGATGGGACCCAGGGCCGCACACATGCTAGGTGAGCGCTCTGCCACTGAGCCGCAACCCCAGCCCCCCCACATATCCTTTTTTGAAACCTTCCATGTATCTTTTTAGACTAGAAAATTTACAACACTTGATAGCTTATAAATGTTGTGAAAACTGGTAAGGGGGACTCAGAATCTGGAGTGCCGATCTCCTCTGGTTTCTCCCACTGTTTGAACGCCGTTTGCCACTTCTTGCCTGATTCCGGCAACATGCCAGTCCATCTGTCCTTCCACCGCTGCCTTGTCTTGTTGCTTATTTTAGGTCAGATGGGTTGAGGTCTGCGTTCTGTATGCTTAGATCCACCTTTTGGAGTGTACAGCTCATTATAGCAACTGTTTGCCACCAACCAGGACAGGGAATTTCCCTCACCCGAAAACTTCCCTATGTCCTCTGTGGTCACTTGTGCCCAGTTCAGGCAGCACAGTGACATTTGTCCCTAAAGTTTGCTTTTTCTGATATGCCCTATAAATGGAATCATACAAATGCAGAGCCTTTGTGTCTGTCTGTCTTCTTTCATCGATTCTGATGCTTTTGAGATTCATTCCTGTGTTTTGGAATATTGAGCTGGGCACGGTGGCACATGCCTATAATCCCAGCAACTCGAGAGGCTGAGGCTGAGGATCTTAAATTTGAGACCAGCCTCAGCAACTTAGCAAGGCCCTAAGCAACTTAACGAGAACCCTATCTTAAAAACTAAAAAGGTCTGGGGCTGTGGCTCAGGTTTAAGCACCCGTGGATTCAACCCCCAATACCAAAACAAAAACCAAAACCTTTCCCTTAAAAAAAAAACCAAAAATCATTTGAGGTGCAGGTGATGGAACCCAGGGCCTCCACATGCTAGACCGGGGCTCCACAACCAAGCCACACCGGGCCCTGGCGTGCTTCCTCTCTATTGCTAAGCTACATCCCATCTCAGGCTGACCTCTCATTTGTGACCCATTCACCTCTTGAACTTTCTCCAGTTTGGGACAAAACTGGAGTATTTTATTATTCATAACTTGACTAAAGCTGCTGTAAATATTGGTGTACAGCTGTTGGTATAGGCTTTCATTTCTTTCCAGTAAATGAATCCCCAGGGTGAGGGCCTTGGTTTAAACTCTATGCTACTTGAGCGTGGGGAGCTTCCGAGCTGGTCCTTATAAGCTGCTGGGTCCCAGATCGCGAGACCCTGCTTGGCTGTGCCGTCTCCGTCCTGTGGGAGTTGGGAACCTGTGTGATGGGGTGTTTGGCAAGGAATATTGAGGCTCATGCTGCTTGAATGGCAGGAAACAGGAGTCAGTTGGAGACAAACCCTCCATTGTTTCACGTTCTAGAACCTTGCGGAATGTGTGAGGCAGCTCTCTACAGCTGCTGGTGCTTGGAGAGGGAGGGGTGTGTAGGGCAGCTCCCTCGTCCTCTCCTGGGCCCAGGTGGGAAGGCAGCTGTAGGTGGCCGGGGCCTCTGCTGTGGCTGTCCAGAGCAGCTCTGCTCACCCTTAGGTCCCACTCCCAGGACTTTTTTCTCTTAATGTATAAGATTTTCCACTTCACCCACTTCTTCATGTGCAGCTCCGTGGCGTTGGGGACATTAACATCTGTGCAGCCAGCCCCTCTGTCCATCTCCAGAACTTCTCAGCTCCCCAAATTGAAATTCTCCACTAAACCCTGCCTGCCCCCTTCCCCCACCCCCACCCCCCGCCCGGCCCCTCCCTCCCACTTTCTCCTGGCATTGGCTGTTCTGGGACCTCAGGTGGGGTCTGAAGTGGCCTGTGACTGGCTTCTTTCTCTTGGCGTCTGTTCTTCCAGGTTCCAGGACTTTGGGGCCAGAGCTTATCCCGGGGGCTCATGTCCCTTAGCAGAGGTGACACTGGCTTTTACTCACTAAATCCCCACTGAGCAGGTTGACTTTTCTCTCCAGCCTACCCCAAGGGCTGTGTTTTCTGTGTCAGCTCTGTCACTCCCACCTGGGCCTGAACTGGACAAACCTCACCTCCACCCCTGCATCCGGGCCTGGGGACACCCAAGCCAACCTCTGCTGGCCCCAGAGCCTGCAAGCTCGTTCTGTGCACATGCTGGGGTTGCTGGTGGCCTGACGGGTGGGTGTTTCTGTTCTTGTCACCCACCACCAACCTGAATGGAGGGTTCAGCTGCTGTTCTTGCCCCTTGTTGGGGACCCCAGGCACTTGGTGCTGCTGCTGTGTGGTGTGGCCCTCCATGCCTCTGGAAACCAGTGTCTCAAGCCACAGAGGTGCCTCAGAGGGCAGTGAGGGACGGTGGGCCAAGAAGCTCCAGGTGGGCCTGGTGGTGGTGTCCAGACATGTGGTCACATGCCCTTGATGACATGGTGCAGGCATGAGTGCTGTGACCTTTTAGGTGACCTGTGGATGTACTTGGCCAGCCGCTGTGGCTCCCTCCCACCAAAAGTGTGAGCATTTTCCATAATAAACAGGAAATTTTATTCACCTGTGAAAATATTGCCTTAGCTCCATTTTTGACTCCTGCCTAGGTGCTGGCCAGGAACTGGGCTTGTGGGCCGGGTGGGGGCAGGGTCGGGCTGGGATTCAGACTCCGGCCTCCTCCGCTCTTGTTCCCTGTGGACGAGAGGTAGGGGAGGGAGGCCAAACTGGGTGGGACTTGGGAGGGTGACCTCAGCTCCCCAGGCACTGTCCTGACTGCCAAGCCAAATCCAACATGGCTGAGCACAGCCCATCAGGGCGCCCCTGTTCCCAGGAACTTGGTTTTGGCATCGCTGCGTCCCCAGCTGTGTGGATTCTAGTTCCCACTTGTGGTGGGGTGAGGACACAGTGTGACGAGGGAGAAGTTGAGCTCACTTTTGCTGAGTGAGAGGCCTCCATTATTTCCTGAGACTTTTCGTTTTTCAGTGCTGGCCTGTGTCCCTAAAGCTACTCCTCAAAAAGTGGCCCCATGGGTCAGCCGGGATGTGGCCTGGGGCAGCACCATCCCTTCCAACTTCTGCTGACTTTTCATTCCCTGAGTGTCCACTCCCTGCTCCGGGACCAGGGTGTCCCTGCAGCCTTGTACTTTGGAACTGGCAGCCTATGGTGGCTGTCAGCTGGCATGTAGTATCCTGGCACTTGCTCAGTGTGCTCCCACACCTGGGCACGTTGAACCTGGGCATTCTGCTGCCCTGGCTATTGTTGGCTGGAGTCCCGGGAAGCAGATGGGGTTCCCTTGCCCAGACCGAAGCTCAGCCCCAGCTACTGCACACCTCTGCCTGGGGAAGAGTTGCCTTCTGGTCAGCATGCCGTGTCCCTGTCCTCTGGTCAGCATGCCGTGTCCCTGTGGTGCTGCAGCAGCAAAGAGTTGCAAAGCACAGCTCTGGGGAGCCCCCCGCCCCCCCGCAACCATGCTGTCACTAAAGAGGTGGATCTGGGATTTTCTTTACATTTTGGTGACTTGCCTCAAGGAGTCTGGCCTCTGACCTCCAAGTCAGGCCAAACACTGGTAGCTCTGAGTTCCTGACCAGTGATGGAATTCCAGGCCCCTCAGTCCCTTGTTCCCAGGGAACTCCACGCCCCCTCCCCCAGTTGTTCCATTTCCTGCTAGGTCCCTGTGGGGGGCCCTCCCATTACCTCATTTAATCCTGCCTGTAGGGCCTAGAGAGAAATCATGCAGATACAGTAAAACTCAGAAATGAAGTCACCAGTCAGTGGCTAGAGCCGGGAGCTGAGTCCAGAACTACCTTATTTCAGAGACTGTGTCCTTTCTGGCTGTCCCAGCATTGGGAGAGGCACAGCAACCCTTAAAGCGCACTTGACCTGGGGCCTGGCAACATGAACATTGTTGTCTTAGGGAGTGGAATCACACCCTGGCAGCCCCGCGGTAGCAAACCTGTAGCCTAGCGCCTTGGGAGCCACAGTCTCTCCAGCAGCCGGGCTGGGGACTTGCCTCCAGCCTGGGAGGGCTGGCAGGATGGGGAACACAAAGGCCTGAGCTGCCCGCCTGGCTGCCATGCAGCACTGAGCAGGCCTGAGAGGGCCACATCCACATTCCTTGGACGGTTGTCCTTTTCTGTGAGCTCCCCTCCCCCTGCCATCTTTCTGTCCCTCTTGTCTGCAGAATGCATGTCAGACCAGTGGTTGGGGGCACCATGCGGTCTTCACGGGGAATGCCAGGTGCAGGCTGTCTGGGCGGGCCCCAGGCATGCCCCCTCCTATAGAGCATCTGCGGGAAGGGCTTCTCTGGTTTCTTCGCAGGAGTTTGTGACTGCTCTCTGGGAAGTGCTTTGTGGTTCTTAGAGGGCTGGCCTACGTCTGTGGTGGCTTGGGCACAGGTGCAAAACAAGGAGAAGGACCGGCACCTTGTGGGCTATGCCAAATTCCCCGGGGACTCTAGGCTGCTGCCATACACAACCCGCCTTTCTCATAGTGTTCCTAAAAGGCGAGAAGCAAATTTTCACTTCTGGGATCAGTGGAAAGATTTTGAAGAGCCATAGTTGTCAGATAAGATACTAGTTAAAAACACTATTGCGGAGACTCCAGAATGGCCCAAGTCAGATACCCAGGAGTTTATGTGAAAAATAATAGTCCCAGCCACCGGGAACACACAGCTTCCATCTTTGAACTCAAAGTGTCTACTCTGCTCCTACCATTACATCTGTATCCCAGTCCCCAGAGAGAAAACCAAAAGGGCTCTTACACCTTTTCTTATTTCTGTTGCAACGAAGGATGGAAAATGCAGGCTTAACCTGGAAGCCATGAATCCAGCTTAAAATAGAGAGTTTTGTTATAAGTGGCAGAATTCCAGTTAGTCTGTCAGATGGCACAAGTCATTTTAATTGGTTGAGTTTGATTGGACCTTAATTGGTTGGTGAGAAACAGCATAAAGTAGGGTTCAGTGCTGGAGCTGGTCTGGGAGAGTCACTTGGTCACAGAGACATGCTTCAGAGGGCTGCGGTGCAGTTCAGAGGCAGAGCACTTGCCTAGTGTGCGTGAGGCCCTGGGTTCCCTCCCCTGTGCCGCGGGGGGGTGGGGGTGGGGGTGGGGGAGAAGTATTTGACACCTACAAAGGGAAGTGGTTTGCAGCACTCCATGGGCTCGATGTAGAGCAGAGGTCAGCAAACTTTCTGGAAGGGTCAGAAAGTCAGTATTACCAGCTCTGCAGACTTCACGATTTCTGTCACAACCGAGCTCTGCTGTTGTGGACAAAAGCAGCCCTGGACACACAGATGAGTGTGGCTGTTTCCCTGGCGCTGTTTACACAGCAGGTGTGGGGGGGCTTGTGTCGTCTCTGAGCTGTAGTTTGCCAGCCCCTGTTGCAGAAAATAAGAGAGATTCTTGCAAAATAGGGAGCCTGGCACATAAGCACTGAACAGGTGGCCACTAGACTGCAGGCACTGCTGGTGGGCACACAGTTGGCAGGCGGCAGCACCTGGGTCCATCTCTCCTGCCCTACTGTGCAAAGCCACATTGCTAGGGTCATCTTGCCCTCACGTGACCCACTTTAGAACAGGCTGGGTGGCTTCCTGTGCTTGAGCACCTATCCATACCAGGTGCCGCGGGTAAGAAGAGTATGGCCATGCGGCGCCGAAGTAGGGAAGACCCAGCGACCCTGTCCTAGGCAGTGGTGCTGCTCAGATACCTGCATTCTGGGGACTTGAAGAGCACCCCCGGGTATGGCAGTTCCATGCCAAGTTAGGGCCAAGAGCCAACAGGGCAGCCTGGGCCCTTGCTCCCCGACCTCACCCCTCTTTCCCCCAGGTTACGACTTTGCTGCGGTCCTGGAGTGGTTCGCTGAGCGGGTGGACCGCATCATCCTGCTCTTCGATGCCCACAAGCTGGACATCTCCGACGAGTTCTCTGAGGTCATTAAGGCACTCAAGAACCACGAGGACAAGATCCGCGTGGTACTGAACAAGGCCGACCAGATCGAGACGCAGCAGCTGATGCGGGTGTACGGGGCCCTCATGTGGTCCCTGGGCAAGATCATCAACACCCCCGAGGTGGTCCGCGTCTACATTGGTTCTTTCTGGTCCCACCCGCTGCTCATCCCCGACAACCGAAAGCTCTTCGAGGCCGAGGAGCAGGACCTCTTCAAAGACATCCAGTCTCTGCCCCGAAACGCTGCCCTCAGGAAGCTCAATGACCTGATCAAGCGGGCCAGGCTGGCCAAGGTAGACCCTGGGGCAGGGGGCTGGGCACAGCATCAGGTGGGGCCCAAGGGGCCCGGGGCTCTGGGGCTGGAGGTTTGCCTGAGACGCAGCCCAGCTGTCTGCTGAGCCAGACCAGTGTTGCTCTTTCTGTGTCACAAGCCACTGCTCTGTGGCCCTGTGGTGTAGTCCAGGGTTGTGCCTCCCTGTGTCAAAGTCTGAATGTGTGTTCAACATGGAAACAGGAAGTTACCACAGAAGAAAGGAGGTGCCCCAGAAATGGAGTGTGCTGTACGTAGCTCAGGCCTCCACAGCTGCCCCTCAGGCTTCGTTGTGCATTAAAGTGCGCGGCCTGGTGGTGGTACTGGGGGTGTAGTAGGGACGGCACCCAGCCCCCGGCCAGCCCTTGGTGGCCTTGTAAGGAAAACAAGGCACAAATGAAAACAAGCATCAAGCATCTGTGCTGTTACAGGTAGGCTGGGGGCTGCGTGGCCACAGCTTGGAGCCATCCCAGGGGACAGAGGGCCATGGGGTGGCCTGAGGTGGGAGCTGCTGTCCAGGAGACAAGAGGTAGCTAGTGAAGAGATAGGCACTGGCCTTCAGCCCAGAGAGAGCACCAGTGCGTAAGCCCACACCCCGGGAGGCGGCAGCAGCTACGCAGGTCCTGCAAACCATCCTGACCCTCCAGAGGAGCTCAGAGCCCGTTGCACCTGACATAACATCTGTGTCACTTGAGCTTTTGGGATCTGGGTGCCTGGCCAAGTGCTTGAGTGAGAGTCTGGGGTAGTGGAGGCTAGGAAACCCCGTCAGCACGCCAGTGAATCCTTCAGGCACAGAGCAGAAGGTGTCACTTTAGGATGTCTGATTTTTTTTTGGTAACATTGAGGGTTGAATCCAGGAGACCTCTGCCACTGAGCTACATATCCAGACCTTTTAATATATTTTTTTTATGAGACAGGGTCTCACCAGGTTGCCCAGGCTGGCCTCGAACTTTCAGTCCTCTTGCTTCAGCTTCCCAAATTGCTGGGATTCTAAGTGAGGCCACCATGCTCAGCTCAGAATTGGTGTCCCCAGTGAGCACTTGTCAGAAGCTTGCTCTGGGGAGGGTACAGGGCTCTTCATTTTTCTAGATATCCAGGACTCCCTGTGAACAGAGCTGGCTCTGAGATGGGAGCCTGTGGTCTCAAAGGACCAAAAAGAGCCTGAGCTAAGGGGCGGCCCTGACCCTACTCTCCCCCAGGCTGCAGAGAGTGGCCCTAGCCTCGGCCTGCTCAGCCTCCATCGGCGAGAGGCAGAACAGGGCAGGCCAGACTCCCTGCCCTCAGAGATGGCTTGTAACTGTCTAGTCATAAGCCTGGAAAGCCCCGGGGTCTCTAGTTTTGTCCTACACCTGCTGTTTTGTGGCTGCTTCCTTTTCCTGGGGACTAGCGCTAGCCTGTGCTGGGAGAGTGGTGTCTGTGGCTGTGACCCACCTGCTATAGCATCCCTGGGAGATCCCGGATGCCAGCCCCAGAGCTGGGGGAGCTGCCACTGGGACTGAGTGGGGTGCACTGGATGGGCTGGAATGGCCACAGGAGGGGAGCGGCCGCCAGCAGCAGCCCTCTGTGACTGGACGTCACTTGGCAGGGCTGAGCGATTTGAGGGCTGGGCTGCTCTTGGTGGGGGCACCAGTGCAACCGGCCTGGAGCAGGCGGCAGATGAAAGGTGGCCGCCCTTAATTGGGAAATGTGTAAGCAAGGCTTGAAGCTGAGCAGAACCTCGCAGCAGCTGGAGAAAGCCTTTGTGGGTCCTTCGTGGGTCCTTCTAGTCCTCAGTCATCCCGAGGCTGGTGGTGCGCAGAGCAGAGCTGGGACTGCATTGGAGCTTGGGAACGTCTGAGCACAGCACAGATTTGAGGCTGTAGGCAGGGACACCCACCGCACCCCACCCCGCCCCCACCCCACTGCCTGGCTCTGCAGGGAGCGCTCGCCTCCCCTGCCTTGGCAGCTGAGGCCAAAGAGAAACAGGCAGAACGGGAGCCTGGGACACCCTCCGCTGCCCCATTACATGCCCGCCTCTGCCCCCAGCACCTTGAGCACCTTGCTCCTGGGCCAGGCTTCCAGGTGCTCTGAGCTCACTGGAAGAGACTGAGTTCTCCTGGCCCGAGGTTCAGGGGAGGGTGTGCAGTGCCTCGTGGCGCCTCTCAGTGCTGAGCTGGTGGCCTTCTCTTGTTGACAGGCAACACTTGTCATCATGACTTGTGCAGGACGTCATCTGCCTTCTGTTGCAAGTGCACCCTCCTTTCCTCTGTCCCCATGGCAGGGAGGGGTTGTGCCTCTTGCCAAAATGTGTCCATCCCTAGACCCAGGAATCCTATGGTGGAACAGCAGCTTTGAGTGTGACCCCCGCCCCTCTGCCTTCCTGCCCCCAGGCAGTGAGCAGTGGGCACCTGGCTGCATTCCTGAAGGCTCTTGGGCAGCCAGGGCACATGCCAAGCAAGCCCCTGACGCCCAGCCCTTCTGCCCACCCAGGTCCATGCCTACATCATCAGCTCCCTCAAGAAGGAGATGCCCAACGTCTTTGGTAAAGAGAGCAAGAAGAAGGAACTGGTGAACAACCTGGGTGAGATCTACCAGAAGATTGAGCGGGAGCATCAGATCTCCCCCGGAGACTTCCCCAGCCTCCGCAAGATGCAGGTATGGCCGCCCCGAGAAAGGCCAGGGCATCGGGTGCTGGCTCTGGAGGGAATCCTGGCTGCAGGGGGTAGTGCTTCCCCAGACGGACACAGCTGGGTTAGTCACCTGCACCCCACCTGAGTCAGGGTTGACCCAGATTGTGACACCAAGGAGGGGAATGTGGTGACTCAGCAGGGGGTGGGGCCCTTGAGCATCCTGTCTGACTCCTGGAGGGTGCTGCCGAGCCAGGGCTCACAGCGCTGGACGGTCAGCGAGGAACTGGTTGCCTCCTTTGTATTTGTTTTGTTTTTGCAGTTCTGGGTTCAGAACCCAGGGCTTCACACGTGCTAGGCAAGCGCTGTACCCTGAGCTACACCCCAGCCCCCAAACCTGGTCTGTCTCCTTGTGAAGCCAGGGCCGCTGCCCCACCCAGCCCTCTCCTTTCTCCTCCACCCTAGGAACTACTGCAGACCCAGGACTTCAGCAAGTTCCAGGCCTTGAAGCCCAAGCTGCTGGACACAGTGGACGACATGCTTGCCAACGACATTGCTCGACTGATGGTGATGGTGCGCCAGGAAGAGTCCCTGATGCCCTCCCAGGCCGTGAAGGGCGGTGCCTTCGATGGCACCATGAACGGGCCGTTTGGGCACGGCTATGGCGAGGGGGCCGGTGAGGGCATCGACGACGTTGAGTGGGTAGTGGGCAAGGACAAGCCCACCTACGATGAGATCTTCTACACACTGTCACCTGTCAATGGCAAGATCACAGGAGCCAACGCCAAGAAGGAGATGGTGAAGTCCAAGCTACCCAACACGGTGCTGGGGAAGATCTGGAAGCTGGCCGACGTGGACAAGGACGGGCTGCTGGATGACGAGGAGTTCGCCCTGGCCAACCACCTCATCAAGGTCAAGCTGGAGGGCCACGAGCTGCCCGCTGACCTGCCCCCGCACCTCGTCCCGCCCTCCAAGCGCAGGCATGAGTGACCGCCCTGGCCATGCAGGGCCACCCGGATGTCCTGCCCACCCTCTGTGCCTGCCCAGGTGGGCGGGGCCTGGGAGGCAGAGATTGGGGGAGGGGAAGGGTCACCACCTTTCAAGGTCCATAAAGACTGAGCGGTGTTTCCTCAGTTCTCAAACAGGAAGACCACCATCTTTCTTTAAGGCTGTTCCTGGGCCCGTTGGGGGAGGCGGGGTGACGCTCGGATGTGAATGATGGAATTTTGTGCACAAGAACTATGGATATTTTTAATATATAACGTTAGAGGCAGCCTTCTTTCTTGCCTCCTCCTCTGTCCGACAGCCCATGCGCACACACCTTCTCTTCCGTCCCAGCCTTTACTCTTGCCCTGGCTAGCCGCCATGGCAGCTGACCCCAGGGTGCTGGGCCGCCTGGCCCGCCTCAGCTCATGGTCTGGCAGCTGCCACCAGGGGCCGCCGAATAGACAGGAGCCCCAGTTCCCTGTGTTTCCAGACTAGGGATGGCCTCGAGCAGCGGCTCTGCCCCAAGCCCGTGCTCCTGGGGTGAGCCAGTCTAGTTTCTCCCCGCCTGGCCTGGACAGCCTGGGCTCCCAGTGCCCATGCCCCACCCCTGCCCCTCACACCCCCAATCCAACAGCCCTACAGTGTGGCGGCCACAGGTGCAAAGCCCAGCCGCCTCTGTTGTTTTAGGGGGCTGCAGGGAGGAGTGAGCGCCTTCCAGGAACACGTAAGCTAGGTCTTGTTCTATAAAGGGACACCTTTCATACTTGACCAGGTTTTCGAGAAACTTCCACGTAACTAGTTCAAAAGCTGGGACTTTTGTCTCTCTTGCCCACAGTCCAGCTTTGGGGCAGCTTCACCCAAGAGCCATTAGGGGTGTGGAGTAGGTCAGAGCCACCTTTCATGGCCCAGGTTTGCTTTCTGGCCCAGGAGGGGCGGCCGTCCCAGGCCTGGCCCAGAGATGTCTGAACTGTGGCCCTGGCTCGCTCTCTG
Organism: Marmota marmota marmota; assembly: GCF_001458135.2. Classification (NCBI taxonomy): domain Eukaryota; kingdom Metazoa; phylum Chordata; class Mammalia; order Rodentia; family Sciuridae; genus Marmota; species Marmota marmota. Next base: position 67,113,897 of record NW_026000174.1, on the reverse strand, counting down.
GCCTGCTGGAGCTTCCTGGCACTCTTCTTGAGGTGGGTGGAGGATCCCTGTGACCTGGTGTGGTTTGGGGCTGTGAAAGGAAGCCTGCGGCTCTGGCCTCCTGTCCAGGCAGCAGGGACCAGGGGAAAACCCAGCCCCTTCACCCCGTTTTCCTCTCCCTTTCCTACCTTCCCCCTCCCCCTGAGCAAAGGGGGCCACACAGGACCTGGATCTCCTCAGATGGACCCCACAGCCCCAGAATGAGCAATAAAACCAGAGCCAGCAGGCAGCCAGTGCAGACACCTTTACTCTGTGCGCCTTGGGGACCTGGGGACCTGGGGACCTGGATGCTCTCGCTGGCTAGGGCAGGTGGAGCAGCCTCCTGTGCTCAGGTGGGCTTCAGGGAGCCGCTTGCCCACCGTAGTGCTGCTGCTGGCCTGTCCCCCACTGCCCTGGCCTGCCTTTCATCCTGTATGGTATCAGGTGAGGATGGGTGAGGTGCGCCCTCACTGCCCCGTTGGCATTCCCTGGGTAAGGGCACTTGTTCACACTCACCTGGGGGCACGTGTCAGACTGGAGACTGTTTTCCTTGCATTAAAGAAAGTTTTCATTGTGCCGACGCTGGCTCCTGGTGCTCAGTTGTCTCTTCCAGGGCCAAGAGCCCCAGACTCCTCCCACTCGGGACCCCAGGGCCACTGGCAGAGCATTTGGGGGACCAAGACTTCAGCAGGGACAGGTTAGGCAGCCTGCCAGGGCGAGAGGACCACCGCTGCCCAGTCCTCTAACTATAGAAAATGCCGCCTCCTGTTAACAGGGTCCTGCAGACGAGAGTAGGGAAAGGGGCTTGGGGAGGAGCTGAGGCCTGCTTCCCTGTTGGCTGGGGCTGAGCTTGAGGAGCTTATCCTGGTGGGGCTGACAGTTGGCAAAGCCAGGGACCTGGGCCAGGTGGGCCCCTCTGCGCGCCACCTTCACAGCATTACTTCACGCTGGGCTCCACCTCAGAGACAGGCAGTGGGGCCCTTGGGGCCCTTGGCACCTGGAGGGGTTCGGTAAACAGGGGTTTCTGGGCTCCAGCCCCAGCCTGGCTCCATGCTCACCCTGAGGGCTGTTTAAAGACAGGGAAGGCGGCTCAAGACAGACAAAGCAGACAATCCACACAGCTCTGGGTGGGGCCAGAAGGGCCAGCTGATGTCACAGATAGAAGGCCTGTTTGTACCAGCAAAGGAAAGGGTGACAAATCTGCAGTGACCATGCCCCAGGAGGGTGCAGACTGGAGGTGCGGCTGGGGAGAGACTGCTCCAGGTGAACATGGCCCAGGACAGAGTAAACAGGTGTTTATCTGGAGGGTTGAGGATGTGTCTGGGGTCCAGCCGCTATACCCCATCTGTCCCAGCTCTGAGTCAAAGTGCCCCAGGCTTGCTAGACCTCCCATGTCACTCAGTCACCTCCTGTGTAGGTTCACCATGAGCTAGGTTCTCCTAAACCTTCAGAATCCAGGGAGGGTCTTCCCCCTTCACAGCACAAGAGCCCAAGACATTCAGCTTCGACAGCAGGTTCAGACAGTTCTCTCCAGCTCCACGCTGTTTTGTTTTGTTTTGTTTTTTTAACTTTTTTTTTTTTAAGAGAGAGAGAATTTTTTAATATTTATTTTTTTTAGGTGGACACAACATCTTTGTTTGTATGTGGTGCTGAGGATCAAACCCAGGCCGCATGCATGCCAGGCGAGCGTGCTAACGCTTGAGCCACATCCTCAGCCCTCCACACTGTTTTTTCTGTTTCCCATTGAAAGTTCCCTTTACAGAGGCTGAGGCAGGAGGCTCGCGAGTTAAAGGCCAGCCTCAGCAACTTAATAGGCCCTAAGCACTCAGTGAGCCCCTGTCTCAAAATAAAACATAAAAAGGGCAGGGGATGTGGCCCTGTGGTTAAGCACCCCTGGGTTCAATCCCCAGTACCCAAATAATAATTTGAAAAGCTGGGGGGTATAGCTCAGTGGTAAAATACTCATGAGTTAAATCCTTAGTACCCTAAATAAATAAATAGGACTGAGAGGGCAACTCCATGATAAAATGCCCCCCTGGGTTCAATTCCCAGTACAAAAAAAAAAAAATGCTCCCACCTGCCCACTCCTGACTGTGCTATTCTCAGGCTCCAGAAGCCCAGATGAAAGGCTGTGGTCCCCCTCTCCCACCCAGGGCTTGGAAGTGGACTAAGCTGTCAAGAGTCAAAGAAAACAGACCCCAAGAGCTCTCCTGGAATGTGAGTTGGGGAATGGCCAGGCCTGCCCTCTTCCATTGGGCCACTGTATCCACGGGGCTCTGCAGCACGTCCAATGTCCACTCTCAGCACACACCCGCCCCCCCCCACTGCAGTGAACCCCCAGAGGCTGCCAAGAAGTGAGCTGAGCCTTGAAGGAAGGACAAAGATAGCGTCTGCCCCACCCCATGGCTGCCCCAGAGCTCCAGGCCTGGTTCGTGTTGCATAGATTGAGGTCCTCTTTAGGCTGAGAGTGGAGTTCAGGAAGGGCCAGTGGATGTGGATCAGGATGTGGCCACCCTTCTGGTGACCCACCCCCCATCCCACAACTCCTTCCCAGTTCCTTCGCAGCCAGGATCCTGGTGGGAAGACCCTCTTGGGAGGCTGTGCTGGGGCAAAGGAAGCTCTCACTTCCTGAGCCCTAGAATAAGAGACCTCTGCAACAATCTGTCACCACCCCACTGTCCTACCCATGCAGCGCCTCAGAGCCCAGGACCCAGGGGCCAAGGGCTTTACCACTGCCCTCCACAATGGCTGTTTGGTCTGGTGAGGTTCCTTCTACAATTTCATTCATAACAAACATTTCTTCTCCTTAAAACACCCCAAAAAACTACAAATCCACCCCTGGGCCCTGTTTTTATCTCAATTATTCTGGTCATAGGACTTGTCCAAGGCCAGCTGGTGAGAGGACACCCAGCCACCATACCTGCTGTGTTTGAAGTCACTGCCAGGGCTAGGGCTAGGGCTGGGGCTCGGTGGCAGAGTACTTCCCTAGCATGCATGGAACTCTGGGTTTCATGCCCAGCTCTACAAAAAATTAAAAACTAATAACAAAAATCTTAAAAAGCCAAGCAGCATTTAGAGGGCAGCCTGGGTGACAGCCTGTATTTGAGTCCCAGCTGTGTCACTCTGGGGCCAGGCCAGGGCTTTTGCCTCCTGAGCCTGTTTCCTCAGACTCCAAATGCTCATGGAGGCAGAGTCCCCAGGATGTCCACCTTCAGTGGCCTCCTCTGCTGAATACCTGGGGCAGTTATAGGGGAGGAGGGAGGGTGGAGTCTGGGGAGCGCAGTGCCCCACCCAACACTTGGAACAAAACAAGGGGTCCCACCCTTCCCTGAAGCAGCTCAGACTTGGTGGCGCCCATGGGCCAGAGGGGTGGTGGCCAAGGGGGCTCAGGGGCTGGGCTTCCTGTGCACCCAGAGGGACCATTAATTGCAAAACCACATGGGGCTGCAGCTGGGCGAGCGTGGGAGCCCCTATGGCGCGCTAAAGCAGCCAGGGGAAGGTTTTTGGAAGAAAACCCAGGATGACAAACCCACCATATGTCCACCCATTTGGAGCTTTGGACATTTCAAAGGACACACCCCTGGAGTGCCTGGGGTTGGTGGGATGGGGGCTGCCAAGGACTGGGGTGGGGACTAGTGGCTGCTCAACCTAGCCAGCTCCATCAGCCCCCCAACCCCCAACATACACCTTCAAACCAGAACGAGTTGCCTAAGCAGCAAAAGCAGGTGCACTGAGCTCCCCACTCCAAGTCCCGGCTCTCCTAGAGAGACACGGGAGGAGCCAGTGGTCGCCATACATGGGCCTCATTAGTCCCTCACATCTGAGCAGGTGCGGTTCTCCATTATACACAAATGTGTCCAAAGACCGGGGACAGGACTTGCCCAAGACCACATACCTGGGCCCCAGTGGGCAGGGCTGCAGGACCCTGCGGCCAGCTGTCTGTTCCCTGCTCCCCTCAGGTAGGAGTGGGCACCATACTTCCTGTGGCTCAGAGCAGGGCATCAGCTTTCAGCAGCTTCAGAGACCAGGCTGGGGAACTCTTCCTCAGCCCCCCCAATAAAACTGAATCTCTCTCTGGGCTGGGGATGTGGCTCAAACGGTAGCGCGCTCGCCTGGCATGCGCGGGGCGCTGGGTTCGATCTTCAGCACCACATACAAATAAAATAAAGATGTTGTATCCACCAAAAACTGAAAAATAAATATTAAAAAATTCTCTTTCTCTTTCTCTCTTCTCTATCTTAAAAACAAAACAAAAAAAACCTGAATCTGAATCTTGGGAGAGGGGGCCCCGCAGAACTAGCCTCATAAAGACTGCAATGTGAACTTTGGAGGTGGCAGACCCTGGAGGCTGCATTGTGTCTGAGCCTCCTTCCAGCTCCAGAGGGCCAGGTTTGGGGCTCAGAAGACCTGGGGTCCCTGCTCATTTCTCCTGGGCTCTCGGAGCTTCTCCCTGCGGTGAGCAACCTTCTCTGGGCTTCTCCCCTTTTCAGAAACTTCTCTTTCTGCTGGGCCTGGATTGCTGAATCGATATCTTTTTCTCCATCGAAGGCTGTTTGCAGAAGCCTATGCAAAGTCCACTTGTCTGGCCTTTCCCTGTCTCCTAGCCCTAGCACTTGGGCACCATACAGTACCCATCTACTGCCAGGCACTGACCTAAGCAGGGAACCCAGGCACTCAGGCAGGGTGTGGACTGAGGGCAGGAGCCCAGGGCTGGCACTGGCGCTAATCTGTGAAGGAGTGTAATCAGAACTCTCCTGGCTGGGCTCTTGTAGAGATAAGAGATCTGAAGTCACTTTGAAATGCTAAGAAGCACCTAAGAATGTAAGGTGTTATCATCATGACCTCTGCCCGAAGGCTGGGGGAGGGCTGGTGCCAGCACCTCCATACCAAAGGGGCTTAGGAGGTAGGTGAGGGCTACCGGGCAGCAGACGTCTCGTCTCCTACTGTCCTCAGCCTCTGGGAAACAGTGGCCATGAAGGAGGCATTTGAATGAGGACACTTTGGGAAGAGGGAAAAGAAAGACAGTGGCCTGACTGCTCAGACCGGCTGGGGGCCAGGTTCTGGGGTGGAGGGACTCATTCATTCACTGACCCCTTCTGAGCTGGCCATGGGCCTCCTGGCATGCAGGGCTCTGCGGGGAGCAAGGCCAGACCTCTGTGGCCCTGGGGGCCTGGCTCACAAAGGATCAGAGAACAGAGCTGCTGGGACAAAGTAAGGTCATGTCCAGGCACTGTTTCTGACTGTGAGGGCCAAGGAGGCCTGGCCGCCTGTTGGGGCTGGACCGGGCAGGCAGAGTGAGCCTTTCAGGATCTTCGGCACCAACACTGCGAAGGGTGAGCAGGCAACTGCAACCCCTTTTACAGGTAAGGAAACAGGTTTGCAAAATAACGTGACAAGAAGAACACACAACCAAAAAGAAATCAAATACCTGAAAGTGCCTGAGAGGCAGGGAGTACCTAGTGCGGGTTCCAGTCCTGCCCCACACAGCTTAGGCCCCAGGACTCAGCTCCCCTTGTAGTGTGGGGCTCGGGTTTTTCTGAGAATTCAGCATTCAGAGAGGTTAAGGGAGGAGCCCAGAGTTACACAGGGAAGACGCCAGGACCTGGAGGCCAGGCCAGTTGGCCCTTGAATACCCACCCCTGGGCTGTGTTGGGATGGGGATAGGGAATCAGGATGACCAGTCTGCAGTGGAGTACGGGTAGCAGAGAAGTCCGTCTTACTGCCCAGGACCCCTTACCTGCCCCCTAACTCTGGCTGAGAACTTGATTCCCGCAGAGCGCCTGCCCCTCCCCTGGTCTCTGGCGCCCCCATGTGGCCCCCTCTTACCTTCTCTGGGCCCCACCCGAGTTGGTCCCGAAGGAAGGCTCAAAATCCCTTAGGCGAGAGCCAGAAGGCCTCAATCAAACCGTCCAAACTCCGTCCCTACCCTTCCAGGAGACCCAGATGCAGTGATGAAGATCCCCAGATTTGAGTTTGAATCCTGGCTTCTCTTCCCAACCTGACGAATTCGAGAAGCACCCCAATTTTTCTTCCATTTCACACATTGTGAGCCCTAGAAGGCCCCAAGGCGTCATGTCCCTAAGATCACATTAAACACCCGCTGTGTCAAGAAGACCCAGCCTGCAGCCAGAGGTGTCCAGCTCCGTTTGGCAGACATGACAGAGCGTCCTCCCCCAACATGGGGAAACCCACCCTGTCCCATCCCAAGGAGCTCCCTAGTCTGGAAGGTGAAGGAAACTATTAAACAGGTCTTCTAATGAAAGAATGTTTGTCTAAAGTGACTAAAATGCCCTCCCCATGGCTTCGGGTCCAGGCCAGCTGGTCACAGCTGGGCAGAAGTGAGAAACAGCATTAGACAGACTGGGCCCCTTCTCCCCGCGGGGCCTGCTCCAGACATCTCGGACCTTTCCTGCCCTCCACATTCCAAGTCGGGCCGCAGGCCCTGCTCAGCAAGCCTGTGGTGGAGGTGCCAGGTCAGGCCACACTGGGGTCTAGCTTCGGAGTCCCCTCACACTCGACCCTCATTCACCTTCCTCCTCCCAAGCCTCAGTGTGCTCATCTGCCAAATGGGTGTGACCAAACCTATCCGATCTCCCTCTCATGTCACTTCTCACGATTAAAAAAAAAAAAGTATGATCAGAAATTTGGGGTGGGGTGAGGGAGTGCTGCCAAGCGCAGCGGGCAAACCCGGGAGAGAACGAACTACAACTCCCATCCGGCTCCGGGGCCGCGGCCGTCCCCAGCCCCTCTCCCTGGGCCAAAGGGGAGGCGGCCGCTGCCCAGGGCGCGAGGAAGTTGTAGTGACCCGGGCAGGCACCATCTAGGTTAGGGCCGGGCGGGAGAGCAGGTAGGGCTGGGTCTGGGGCCGCGCAGGGGTACGGCGGTCGTTTCGACCCCAACGGACCCCCCTCCCGGCCCCGCTCAGGAGTTGCTTTTCACGGCCGACCCCCCCCCCACACTTCCTGGCCGGGAGTTGGCCCCGCCCCGCGCGCCTCCACCCTCCCACCTTCGCCTTCAGCCGCAGCTCCCATTGGCCGGCGCGCACCTGCCCGTCCGTCGGGGGGCGGGCAGGAGGGCGGGGCGCGGCGCCCAGGTGAGGGTGCGCGGGCGGCAGCGGAGGAAGGTGACAGCGGGGAGGGCGGGAGGGTGGGGGGAGGCCGCGCGGACCGACGGACNACACTTTGGGAAGAGGGAAAAGAAAGACAGTGGCCTGACTGCTCAGACCGGCTGGGGGCCAGGTTCTGGGGTGGAGGGACTCATTCATTCACTGACCCCTTCTGAGCTGGCCATGGGCCTCCTGGATCTGCTGCTGGGGCTGCACCACGAGCTCAGCAGCGCCCCCCTGCGTCGGGAGCGCAATGTGGCGCAGTTCCTGAGCTGGGGTGAGTAGCCAGGGCGGCACGGGGTGGAGGGTGGACGAGCTGCCCTAGGGACACCGCTCTGGGACCCCCGCGTATTCCACCTCCTCATGCCCTCCCGCAGTAATGCACACCCTAGAGACTCCCCTTGAAGACTCTCCCCATCCCCGCACTTGGCTCTAACACGTGTCCCCGGACCCCAGGGCTGACCTACTGATTCACCTTAACATCTCAACGTCACTCACACACGCTGGTTCTCACTCCCAGACCCCAGCAAATACACAACACGTACTTAACACAGTCACACACAAACTTGTCCCCAGGTGTAGACCACAGACGTATATACCTAATACACACTCTCCTCAACCTTATGTATAAGATTCCTGCCCCAGCCAGGACCCCTCTGCGTGTCACACAGACACACAGGCTTTCTTAGTCTCCCTCATTCCTCACCCGCACATTGAGACACATGCTGCTCATGAAGGGACCCAGGGAGCCCTGCCTGCCGTGCTGTGGAACACCTGGATCCCTCTGACTGTCCTACACATTCACAGACCTGTAGGTGCTCATATTGGCAGACACCCCACACCCTGCACACAGTCCACCCAGCCTGGACTCCCCCTATGTGCAATGTGCTTCCTGAGGGCCGGTTCCTGAGGGCTAGAGAGGGGGACCTGGCTGGAGGTGGGTCTGCGCCCTTTCCTGGTTGACTCATCTGAATCACTGGGAGTGGCTGGCAAGGGGGTGACCCTGAACCCAGCGTGGGCACTGGCGCCAGCCCGAGGGTTCCCTGGTCACACCTGGCCAGGACATGGGGACCCAGCCTGGAGGGTGGGGTGAGGTGGGGTGTTTGCCCAGTGGGTGACTAGCGTTCCTGGCGCTCCTGAGCTGTGGACAGGCACAAGGTTCCACCTGGTACTGTCGGAGGCCTGCCACCTAGACTTGCTCCTTGCATCTGGGGTGGGGGCAGTCGGGGCCCTGCCCCTGTTGCCTGCTGGTCTACCCAGGACTCGCACATATTATGCTAGTGTTTCTGACTGTGTTGTCATCACGCACCCCTCCCCCATAATGCCCACACCCACGTGTGTGTGTTTGCACACATGCGTGTGCTCCTCCCTAACCTGCGCCTGGCATCTCTGCCTAGGACCCTAGCGTGGGGGCCTGTCTGTTGACATCTCCCGAGGTAACTCCAAGGGCGTGACTCACTCCTCTCCTGCCCTAACTTGCTCCTGCTCCTGCCCAGAGCCCCCATCCCCTGTGGCAAGGCTGGGGCACTGAGCCTCCTGTCCTGGGGGCGTGGGTCCTCCTGGTTCTGGACCCCAAGCCTTGGCCCATCTGGCTGGCGGGGAACTGCCCTGGCCTCCGTTCCCCCTTGGAGGCCTGTGGTGGCTCCTCCCTAGCTCTATGCACAGATCTGGGAAAGAGACAATTAATTTCTGTAATGAGGTTTCCACACCACCCCCACTGCGGGGGTTCTGCCTGATAAACCTGTGGAGCAGCTCTCCGTCCCACCCACAGGCCCGCCCAGCTGGCAGGGAGTTCACCTCCTGGCAGGGGGAAACTGAGGCAGGGCGCCAGACCGCAGCTGCCCCCAATCCTGACTGGTTGCTCCTGCTTCCCTCCCTCTGTTCCAAAGACCCAATCCCCCTGGCCCCGGGCCTGTGGCCTGGAGAGGGCCTGGGAGTGACTGGAGATGTCCCTCTTGGAGTTATCAGAGACTGTGACACAGGGGGAGGCTCTTGGCCAGCCACAAGCCCCATCCAGAGAGAGAGAGAGAGAGGACTCAGAGCAGCAGGGCTGGTCAGTCTGGAGGGGACCCTGAGTGCGAGCTCAGCAGGGCTGGTCAGCCTGGAGGGGACCCTCAGGTGCCAGAAAGGGGTTTGTGGACCTGTTTTTGAGTCTTGTGAGCACCTGAGATGACTGGTATTTATGTCTCCAGACCAGGGAGCCCCACTTGGGGAACACAGACTGTCCTCCCATAACCTCGCAGAACCCTCCCTGCCCTCCAGGCTGCCCCACCTCACCTCAGCCAAGTACTTCTGCACCTACAGGGACCCTAGACCCAGGCTCACAGTTCCTGAATGGTAGAGAAGCCTCTCTGGGGACAAGGAATGTCACTTGTCCAGTTTCCCAATACAGGCCCCTGGCTGACCCTGTTAGGGGCCAAGAACTGTGAGCTGGGGGTTGGAACGGTGTCCTCATCCTCCCCAGGGTGACCTGGCCGACCAGGGTTAGGCCCCAGGCTGGGAGGATTACATGTCCTGTCAGGGATGGAGGCTGCCTGGAGTCAGGGAGGTGGGGGCCAGGTGGAGTCTGCTGAGCCAGGACCTTCCCCTGCAGCTTCCTGGCCAATGCTGAAGGGGCTCCAGGCCTTATCAGCCCCTTGGCTGTCCCTGGGAAGGTCCTCCCTGCCCTGGCCTCATGGGAGTGGCACCTCCCAGCTTTCCCCAGGTGAGAGAGGAAGCTGGCCCTCTCACAGCTCACTGAGCTACCTGCTCTGTCCCCTCAGCCAGTCCCTTTGTAACCAAGGTGAAAGAACTCCGTCTACAGCGAGATGACTTTGAGATCCTGAAGGTGATCGGCCGAGGGGCCTTTGGGGAGGTGAGCAAAGGGCCTGGGGTGGGAGGGGACAGGGGATTTGCACCTGACCTGGCTGACCCCACTTCTCCCTGTGTTCTCAGGTTGCTGTGGTGAGGCAGAGGGACAGTGGGCAGATTTTTGCCATGAAAATGCTGCACAAATGGGAGATGCTGAAGAGGGCCGAGGTCAGTGTGGGCTCTGGTCTCGGGAAACCTACAGATGGGCAGAGGAAGCGTGTGCTGCCAGCAAGACCCGCGAGGCACTCAGGGGAAGGGGCAGGGCAGGACCTCGCTGCCGAGCAGGCAAAGGATTCCATCCTCGACAGCCACCCATCTCATGTCCCTTCCTCACAATAAGCCTGAGTCACATCCCCAGCCCTTTTTATTTTGAGACAGGGGTCTCACCAAGTTGCTCAGGGCCTTGCCAAGTTGCTGAGGCTGGCCTTGTACTTGCGATCCTCCTGCCTCAGCCTCCTGAGTTGCTGGGATAGTAGGCGTGGGCTACCTAGCCTGGCACAGTAAACCTTTCTGAAGAGTGGGCAGAGTTGTTCCCATTTTCTGTAGGTAACAGAGGCCCAGAGCCTTAAAGCATGGGTTTGGCTCATCCAAGGTCAGCCTGGGGCAGAGCAGAGCTGTACCCTCAATCTCAGCCCCGAGGCTTATGAGTCCTTCACCATCCCCTGAACTGATGAGGGTCTTTCCTAGGCTCTGATCCTAACTGCTCTCTGCTCCCCGAAACCTGTTACAGACCGCCTGTTTCCGGGAGGAGCGGGACGTTCTGGTGAAGGGGGACAGCCGCTGGGTGACTGCTCTGCACTATGCCTTCCAGGATGAGGAGTACCTGGTAGGACACTTGGGAGTGGGGGCAGATCTTGCCTGGGGACAAGGAGAAGCCCCTTGGGGGCCAGGGCACTGGGTCCCACTCAGACCAGGAGGCAGCCTCTTCTCACCAGTTCCTGGGCCTGGAGCCTCCTGCTGAGTCTGGCTGGGAGCTGGCCACCCCTGAGCTCTCTGGAGGCCAGGCCCTGCCTTCCCAGTGCCCCAGGGGGGCGCTCCTCCTATTCTGATTCTCCCTGCACTTTGGGCAGTACCTGGTGATGGACTACTACGCTGGCGGGGACCTCCTCACGTTGCTGAGCCGCTTTGAGGACCGCCTTCCCCCTGAGCTTGCTCAGTTCTACCTGGCAGAGATGGTGCTGGCCATCCACTCACTGCACCAGCTGGGCTATGTCCACAGGTAAGGCCCTCAAGGCCCCTGCTGCCCGGCCAGCCCCTGGTGACTGCTGGGGTATGGCATTGCCATGTACCCAGCACTGTGCAGGGTACTTTGTAAGTTTCTCTTGACTCCTCCTTCCAAAAAGCCCTCTGAGGTGGGGATGCAGTGTGTCCCTTTCACAGTGAAAGAAGCCATAGCTAAGCACAGGCAAGCCCCCAGTTCAAGATGACCCAGCTAGCGGGTGGTAGAGCTGTGAGGGTGGTCAGGTCTGCAGGTAGCCCTGCATCCCCTGCAGCTTGTCCCAGGGCCATTCTTGTGGGACTTTTCCCCAAGGTAGCCACCATCTTCCTCCTGGCCACCAGCCTTCTCTCTTCTTGCATGCACGCACACACTAGGCTCATGAGTGCCCTCAGGAACACACGTGGGTAGAGCAGGTGGCACCTGGACACATGCCTTAAATGGGCATCCACATGGAGCCATCCCTCACTCTCCCTGCCCCCCTCCAGGGATGTCAAGCCAGACAATGTCCTTCTGGACATGAACGGGCACATCCGCCTGGCTGACTTCGGCTCCTGCCTGCGTCTCAACAACAGTGGTATGGTAAGGACCACGCCCAGAGTGGGAACTGGAGGGGTCAAATTCTCAGGGGAACAGGGGGCACTAGGGCAGCCCGCCTCTGAGGAGTGTGGCCCCAGGCCCGGGTGAGGGCCTAGCAGGCCCAGCCAAGCCTGGAAGTATCCTCATAGCATCTGACACCAACACCCGCAGGTGGATTCATCGGTGGCAGTAGGGACACCAGACTACATCTCCCCTGAGATCCTACAGGCCATGGAGGAGGGCAAGGGCCACTACGGCCCGCAGTGCGACTGGTGGTCCCTGGGAGTCTGCGCCTACGAGCTGCTCTTCGGGGAAACACCTTTCTATGCTGAATCCCTGGTGGAAACCTATGGCAAGATCATGAACCATGAGGTCTGGCCACTGGACCCTGGGATTCTGGGGAGACAGTGGAACAGCTGCAGGCCAAGGTGGGCCCCTGGCCTGACCTGCCTGGCCCCTGCTCTGGCCCACAGGACCACCTGCAGTTCCCCTCAGATATGCCTGATGTGCCAGCCAGTGCCCAAGACCTGATCCGCCGGCTGCTGTGCCGCCAGGAGGAGCGGCTGGGTTGTGGCGGGCTGGATGACTTCCGGAACCACCCCTTCTTCCAAGGCGTGGACTGGGAGCGCCTGGCGAACAGCACTGCCCCCTATATCCCTGAGCTTCGAGGGCCTATGGACACCTCCAACTTTGATGTGGATGACGACACTCTCAACCATCCAGTGAGTGGCACATGCCACTGCAGGAGGGGGCTGCCCTGCCCTATGAGGCCTGTGAGACTCCCCAGAGGTTCCCTAAACAGTCGCTGGCCTGGGTGAGGCCTTTGGGGGCTCACGAGAGTTAGGGTTCACCTGGTTGGCTCTCCTGCACTGAGGTGGATGTACCACATGAAAGCCAGGTCTTCCTGTTAACCAGAAGAGAACACCCAGCAGCCCCTGAACACCACAGCCTCGAGGACTTACGGGAGTTGTGATTGGTTTTGTCCCCCTGGGTTCATGTCTGAGCAGGAAGAGGTTGACATGCCCGTTTCTGGGGTCTCCTGGTTCTTGAGCGTCAGCCTGGAGTTGTGCCTGCTGGTTCTGACTCTCCTTCCCTCTCTTGCAGGGTACCCTGCCACCACCCTCCCATGGGGCCTTCTCAGGCCACCACCTGCCGTTCGTGGGCTTCACCTATACCTCCAGCTGGTGAGTCTAGTCGTCACACACCTGCTGGGAAGCTGGGGGCATTGTTCATCAAGAGGCTGAGAAAGGGCTCCAGCCTTTGGAAGTCATTGGAAGTCATTCCAATGACTTCCCAGAACCAGCATGTGGCAGTGAGCCTCACATCCTTAGGGTCCAGGCAAAGCCATGCCCATATCCTGCAGCCACATGCTAGCATGTGGCCTTCATGATGCCCTACATGGCAGGCTTGGAATACATCGGACTCAGAGGAGAGACTTGCAGTTTGGAGGGCTCCTGCTTCTCCTGAGCATCAATTTGTACCTCTGTAAAATGGATGGGAGGATGTCCATTTCTGGAGCTGGCCCAAGACTAAAGCGAGGGCCCAGTGTAAAGTGCCGTGAGATGGGAGGAGTGCTTTGAGCAGTACATGCTGAAGACCCACTGAGTGCTGGGTGCGGGGCCAGTGGGCCCATCTTACCTGGGCCTCCATTTTGCTGTGTGAAAACTGAGGCTCAGATGTTAAATGACTGTCCAGGTCACCCTGCTTGTGAGGGCCAGGATGGCCCAGGGTCTCCTGAAGGCCTGGGTTGATCTCTCTCTCTTTCTGGCACAGAGCCCAGTCCTGGGAATGGAGCTGGCATTCAGTGGGTATTTCTAGGATGAATGGAAGCAGGAGGATGGAGGAGGCTTTGGGGGTGAAGTTTCTGGTAACTCGAGTTGCCCTGTCCTCCTCTAGTTCCGCTTCTGAGAGCAGATCTGAACCTGGGGCTGCCCTGGAGAAGTTCTGCCATTTGGAGCAGGATAAGGTGGAGCTGGGCTGGAAGCACCAAGGTAAGGGGCAGCTGGGTCAGGCTGAGGGTTCCAGCCCTGGGGGCTGCTGCTGCAGGACGAGCTGCTCACTGTGGGCCCTCCCTGCCAGAGGCCCTGCACGGCTGCTCAGACCACCAGGAGCTGGCGCGGCTGCGGACAGAAGTGCAAACTCTGCAGGGGAGGCTGGCAGGTATCGCTCCCCCTTCCCAGCACAGGCCGTGTCCTCCCTGTATCCCCATCCTGCACCTGCTCTGCCCATGCCATATGGTCTTGGAGGAGAGGCTGTTAGCCTCTGTGTGGAAAATATGCCTGGGAGACCCACCCCCTGGGCTGTGGGGAAGGTTCCGTGAGATCCTGTGGTGGAGTACCCTGAGGCTGGGGAGGTCAGTACATGCGGGTGTCAGTGACTGTTCCTGCAGAGATGCTAAGAGACAGCAAGGCCCACTTGTCCCAGATGGATGGGGCTCCTGCTGGTAGCCCAAGCCAAGACGGTGACCTGTGGCAGGAGAAAGATCGGCTCCAGCAGGTGAGAGCCAAGTCAGGGGGGTGAGTGGCTTGGGCTCATACTACAGAGGTCTGTGCCTTGACTTGACTTCGTGCTCCCCACCCCTGGCTCCCTAGGAGCTGGCCGAGGCTCAGGCAGGGCTGCAGGTGCAGGGTCAGGAGCTGCGCAGAGTCCAGGGCCGGCAGGAGGAGTTGCTGCAGCAGCTGCAGGAGGCCCAGGAGAGAGAGGCGGCCTCAGCCAGCCGGATCCAAGCCTTGAGCTCCCAGCTAGAGGAAGCCTGGGATGCCCAAAGGGAGGTGGGTGATGGGAGCGGGAGGGAACAGCAATGGGCCCTGTGCCTGTGTTCAGGAGGAAGCCTGCAGAGCCTGGTTCAAGGAGCTGGGAATACCATATGCCTCTGTGTCCCACACGTGGCTGGTGGAAGCTGAGCCAGGGCACCATGGTGGGGAAGGGTGTCTGGGAACCCACTTCCTCCTCCAGCCCACTGTGCCTGGCAGTGCCTGGGAATCTGTCAAGTTGGGGTAGAGGGATTTGGGTGGCAAGGCCAGCATTGGCCTGACTGCACCCCCTCACAGCTGGAAGGCCAGGTGGCTACCCTGCGCCAGGAGGTGGCACAGCTCCAGGGACAATGGGAGCGAAGTCTTGAGAAGAAGTCTTCCCCAGCCAAGGTAGTGAGGCTTCAGCCCCTGGCCAGAGGCACTCCCACCAGGGTCCCTGACCAAGCCCCTGTCCTGTGGTGGAGTGGGCCATGGCCGCTTGGGCCCGCCTTGCCTGACCCCTCCTCCGCATCCTCAAGACGGTCCACACAGCCTCTGAGACCAACGGCACAGGCCTGCCTGAAGGCGGACCTCAGGAGGCCCAGCTGAGGAAGGAGGTGGCAGCCTTGCAGGAACAGCTGAAACAGGCCCGCAGCCGTGGGTGAGCAGGCAGCAGGGACGGTGGGAAGGGCTGGCCCGAGCCTCGCTGGGTGTCACCACCACCTCTGCCTTTTCCTCGCCAGGCCTGGAGAGAAGGACGAGGCCCTGTGCCGGCTGCAGGAGGAGAACCAGCGACTGAGCCGGGAGCAGGAGCGGGTGAGCAGGGTGGACAGAGAGGACTGGGCGACTGACAGGCAGGACAGGGCGAGTGCTGGTGGGCACGCTGTAGCAAGTGAGAAGGGTGAACGAAGATGGGCTTCAGGGTGGTGGGGACAGCTGTCAGGAGACTGGCAGGGGTTAGGGAGCTGGCAGAGAGCCAGGGCTGCTAGGCCTCCTGAGGACTGAGGCCATCTTCCACCTGGCACCAGCTGGCAGAAGAGCTGGAACAGGAGCTGAAGAGCAAGCAGCGGCTGGAGGGAGAGCGGCAGGAGACCGAGAGCAACTGGGAGGCCCAAATCGCAGACATCCTCAGCTGGTGGGTACCAAGGCCGGGGGGGGGGGTGTGTCCCAGGTGGGCTGAGGGCCCAGGCCATGACCTTGAGCCCTTCCCAATCAGGGTGAATGATGAGAAGGTCTCTAGAGGCTACCTGCAGGCCCTGGCCACCAAGATGGCTGAAGAGCTGGAATCCTTGCGGAATGTGGGCACCCAAACGCTCCCTACCCGGCCTCTGGTGAGCCCCAGATTTGCACTGTGGGGGTGGGAGTGGCAGAACCAGGGCTTTGGACCTGACTAGGTGGCACAGGCAGCGTGTGGTCTGGTGAGAGGGAGTTCTAAGGCAGCCAAGCCCAGAGGGCATCTTATAGGCTGCCCTGTGGCCACCAGGACCACCAGTGGAAGGCGCGCCGGCTACAAAAGATGGAGGCCTCTGCCCGGCTGGAGCTGCAGTCAGCGCTGGAGGCTGAGATCCGTGCCAAGCAGAATCTGCAGGAGCAGCTGACGCAGGTGCAGGAGGCCCAGCTGCAGTCTGAGAGGTGAGGCCAATGGCAGGCAGGGTTGGGGGCCGGGGCCCCACGTGGAGGCCTGGGGTAAGCCTTTTCCCGCTTCCTCCCAGACGCCTGCAGGAGGCTGAGAAGCAGAGTGGAGCCCTGCAGCAGGAGCTGGCTGCCCTGCGGGAGGAGCTGCGGGCCCGCGGGCCAGGTGGTGAGTGGTCACAGCACACCTGCTTGGTAGCCAGTCCCCCACCCTGACCTCATGGTCACTAGGAGGCTCCCATGACAGCCTGGCTGGGCTGTGGAGAGAAAAGTCTGCCCACACTCAGCAACTAAGCCAAGCATCTGTTACCCAGTACTTACTGAGCACCTGCTGTGTGCCATCTACCCTCCCTCCTGGCCTGTGGTCATTTCCCCGCTGACGAGGCGAGGCTGGGAGTTGAGATCCCCCATTGCTGCCTCTGTTTCCTCCGGCCAGGAACCCCACCTCCAGTGACCCATGCTCTCTGTTTGCAGATACCAAGCCCTCAAACTCCCTCATCCCCTTCCTGTCCTTCTGGAACGCAGAGGTGAGAACCAGATAGAGGGACTGGCTGAGCAGGAGTCCTAGGGAGAGGCAGAGGCCGTGACTATTGTCCCTCCCTCTCCCATCCCCAGAAGGACTCAGCCAAGGACACTGGCATCTCAGGAGAGGCCCCAAGGCCTGGGGCGGAGCCAGAGCTGAGGCCCGAGGGCCGCCGCAGCCTGCGCATGGGGGTGAGGACGGGGGATTCCGTAAGTGGGGGCTGGGCCATGTCCCTGCCCCGTGCCTGTCTCACCTACTCAGGTCCCTCCTGCAGGCTGTGTTCCCCAGAGCTCCTGCTGCCACCACTGCCCCTGCAGAAGTTCCTCCTGCCAAGGTCAGTGCTTTGAGGGGCAAAGTGGGATGGGGACTCCAATCCATTCTGCCACTCTCCATGCACCATGTTGGGACTCTTCACAGACATCACCACAGGCAGACCGTGCTTGTGGTGGCGGCAGTAGCCAAATGCACTGCCATAGTCCCACTGGGCCTCAGAGTGGGCACTGTGACACTGTTAATCCTTGTCTGCCTGCCTGACGCCTCAGATGGTTATAGAGCCAGCCCTGGGTGTGGCAGGCATGGGTGATGGCGTGTCCCTCCTCTGCAGCCTGGCTCACATGCACTGCGTCTCCGGAACTTCTCGTCCCCTACCAAGTGTCTCCGCTGCACCTCACTGATGCTGGGCCTGGGCCGCCAGGGCCTGGCCTGTGATGGTGAGAACCCCATACTCCATACTCACCCATTTCCCCGGCTAGGCCCCAGGCCCGAGGGGTATGGCCCTGATGCCCCCAGGCTCTTTGTCTCCAACAAGGGTCATTGGTGCTTCCTGGTCAAATTTCCCACCACTCAAGTTTTTCTTTTCTCATTTGATGGGCAGTTGGTGGTAGTTGAGGTGCCGCTGTGGCCTCAAGGGAACGGGGGCTAGGAAGGCCCAAATCTTGGGTCTGGGCTGTCACCACCCAGCCTCACACCATCCTATTCCTCTGCTTCCCCTGCAGCCTGTGGCTACTTCTGTCATTCAACCTGCGCCCCCCAGGCCCCACCCTGCCCTGTGCCCCCTGAACTCCTCCGCACAGCCCTGGGAGTGCACCCTGAGACAGGCACGGGCACTGCCTATGAGGGCTTCCTGTCGGTGAGCTGGGGCTTGGGGGAGAGGGAAGATGGGCACAGGGGCTGAGGACACGCGCAGCCCTCCCATGCTTACTTCCCAAAGGTGCCACGGCCCTCGGGCGTCCGGCGTGGCTGGCAGCGGGTATATGCTGCCCTCAGTGACTCACGCCTACTGCTGTTTGATGCACCTGATCCGAGGGTCAGCCCTGCCAGTGGGGCCCTCCTGCAGACCTTGGACCTAAGGTAGGTGCCGGGCAGTGGGACAGGGTTAAGTGACTACTGGGTGAGGTGGGCAGCCAGGGACAGTGCAATCTCTGACCTGCTCCATGCCCCTCCCAGGGATCCCCAGTTCTCAGCCACTCCAGTCCTGGCCCCAGATGTTATCCATGCCCAATCCAGGGACCTGCCACGCATCTTTAGGGTGAGTACTTAGGGCAGGGTGGATTCAACCACTGTCCACCTTGCCGTCCCCACTCTGGCCATAGCTGCTCCCTTGGTCAGTCCAGTTTGTCTCCTTGTGAATGGCTACACAGGCTCCTGGGCTGCCTTGCTTAGGGCCCTTGTATAGCTTCCCATTGCCCTCAGGGGGCTCTGAGGCTGGGGCCTTTGTCCCCATGGATCTGACCCCACAGACCTCCCCAACCCTCTATCCTGTCACCTCTCTCTGCTCCAGCCACACAGTACCTTCTCCAGTTCCCAAAGTGCCGTGTGCTCATGCATGCCCCCTCTTTGGTTCTTCATATTCTCTTGCCCTGTGCGGACTTGCCAGCCCCAGGTCTGAGCTCACCATGTTGACCAACTCCTGGTTAGCTGCTTGTCCCCTGGGCCTGGGTAGGGCCCTACTTTGCATTTGCACAATGCCTGTCCTTCCCCCTGTGGCCCTGGGGCCAGCTGAGTGCCTGCCTGACCCTACTATCTGGCTTATCCTCTGCTGTCCTGTGCTTAGCACTGCACCCAGCAAGCGCACAGTCCTCGGCTGGTGAAGGAGTGCAGGGAGGAGGGCAGGATGGGTCTCGTCCTGCAGCCCTGTGGCCTGGGTTCCCACCCACAGGTGACGGCCTCCCAGCTAACAGTGCCACCGACCACCTGCACCGTGCTGCTACTGGCTGAGAGTGAGGGAGAGCGGGAGCGCTGGCTGCAGGTGCTGGGTGAGCTGCAGCGCCTGCTGCTGGACACACGGCCAAGGCCCCGGCCTGTGTACACACTCAAGGAGGCCTACGACAACGGGCTGCCACTCCTGCCCCACACATTCTGCGCTGCTGTCATCGGTGAGCCTCTTGCTGAGGGAACTCTAAGCAGGTTGGGGAGAGAGTCCAGGCCTGCAGGGAGAGGCTGGCCCAGATCGTCATTAAGGCCACTGTCAGTGCCCTTTCCAAGAGCTGCAGACTCCATCCTGCACACACACACACACTCTCAATCCGCCTGTGGGCACAGATATGTGAAGAGCCAGGGGCCCTGGCTTCTTGCCACTCCATTTCTCTGTGCCTCAGTTTCGGCTTTTACTAAAAGAATCTCAAGTGATTGGAGGAGCAAAGGCTTTAGAAATTGACAAATGAGCCAGGAATGGTGGTGCACTCCTGTAATCACAGTGACTCAGGAGGATCTCGAATTCAAGGCCAATCTCAGCAATTTAGCAAGATCCTCAGGAACTTAGCAAGACTATATTTAAAAAAAAATTTTAAAGGCTGGTCATATAGCTCAGTAGTAAAATACTCCTGGGTTCAATACCCAGTACAGTATCCCCCCCCACCCCCTGCAAAAAAAAAAAAATCACAAGTTCAAAGCCAGCCTGGGCAACTTAGCAAGATTGTGTCTTAAAATAAAAATGACTGGGATGTAGCTCAGTAGGACAGCACCACTGGCTTCCATCCCCACTACTGGGGGAAAAAAAGATAAACGAGGGTCCCAGTCCTGGTTGTCCTGCCAGCTGATGGGTGACCATACCATGGAAGAGCCACAGAACCACCTGAAGCCTCGCAATGTCTCCAGTGTGGAGCTGCCACAGATTCACTTGGGTTCAGCTGGGAGCCTGGCCTCAGCAGGAGTGAAGCAGAGATCTTTGGCTTCCCCAGCAGCCGAGGTCCTGAGCCAGCTGGAGCCATGCAAGTTACTTAGGGTAGAAGCCACAGGAGAGACTGTGGGTCTCCTGGGTCACATTGGAGCCAGAGGTTGAGGTTGTTCCTTGGCAAGAGGTTGTGCTTGGTGCTTGTCCCGCACTACTTCATCTCCTCTGCACAGCACCTGTTTACAGGTCTTTAGTTTATGTAAGGGGAAAAGGAGGTTCCAAAAGGTGACATGATGTACCTAGAATCCCACAGTTCAAGATGGTGGGGCTCTCACCCTGACCCCTGCCATGGAGGCCCTTCCCCTTTAAGTCAGCCCAGACTGTGGGAGTGACCTGCCCACTGATAGGACAGTGAACAGGATACTCGCCCCCATCACCTCAAGAAACAGAGACTCAGCAAGGCAAGCCAATGCCCTGACTCCCCAATCTGGTTTGGCCCTTTGACCCTTGACCCTCTTTCCCTCCCAGATCAGGAGCGGCTTGCCTTGGGCACAGAGGAGGGGCTCTATGTGATCCATCTGCATAGCAATGGTACATGAAGGGTTGGGCCAGGGTTGGTGGATGGAGCCAGTCCCAGGGTATGGAGGAAGATGGGGACTGGGTTGCTTCTCACCCACCTGCTTTTTTCCCCACTCCCCAGACATCTTCCAGGTGGGGGAGTGCCGCCGGGTGCAGCAGCTGGCTGTCAGCCCCTCTGCAGGCCTGCTGGTTGTGCTGTGCGGCCGTGGCCCTAGCGTGCGTCTCTTTGCCCTCGCGGAGCTGGAAAGCACTGATGCAACAGGTGCCAAGATCCCCGAGTCCCGAGGCTGCCAGGTGCTGACAGCCGGGCGCATCCTGCAGGCCCGCACTCCCGTACTCTGTGTAGCTATCAAGCGCCAGGTGCTCTGCTACCAGCTGGGCCCGGGACCAGGGCCCTGGCAGCATCGCATCCGGGAGCTTCAGGCACCTGCATCTGTACAGAGCCTGGGGCTACTGGGTGATCGGCTGTGTGTGGGTGCTGCTGGTACCTTCGCCCTCTACCCACTGCTCAACGAGGCTGCACCCTTGGTGCTGGGGGCCGGCTTGGTGCCAGAGGAGCTGCCACCATCCCGTGGAGGCCTAGGTGAGGCCCTGGGTGCTGTGGAGCTCAGCCTTAATGAGCTCTTGCTGCTCTTCACCACTGCTGGAGTCTACGTGGATGGCACTGGCCGCAAGTCACGCAGTCACGAGTTACTGTGGCCAGCAGCACCCACAGGCTGGGGTAAGGCCAGTGGAGGGCCTGGCTGGATGGGGCTGGGCACTGCACTGTATTGAGGAAGACAGGGTTCTGCCCAACCTCCTGAGCTTGGCACTGCAGCCAGAGCCTGCCATGTCCTGTTCTGCCTGGGTGTTGTACCTGGGATTTTCCTCTTCTGTTCCTTTGTTTCTCCTTTTCCCCTCCCTGTGCTGTGCTGCCCTCCTTCCACTTGTACCTGGCTAACTCTTTTTTTGGGGGGGGAGGGAGGGAGTACCAGGGATTGAACTCAAGGGCACTCAACCACTGGGCTACATCTCCAGTCCTTTTTTGTATTTTATTTAGAGACAGGGTTTCACTGAGCTGCTTAGTGCCTTCCTGTTGCTGAAGCTGGCTTTGAACTCTTGATCCTCCTGCCTCAAACTCCCAAAATACTAGGATTAGGGGTGTGAGCCACAGTGCCCAGCCATGGCCAACTGTTTTGTTTGTTTGGTATTGAGGATTGAACTCAGGGCCCCTTAACCACTGAGCCACATCCCAGCCCTATTTTGTATTTTATTTAGAGACACGGTCTCACTGAGCTGCTTAGCAACTCGCCGTTGCTGAGGCTGGTTTTGAACTCTATATCCTCCTGCCTCAACCTCCAATTTGCTGGGATTATAGGCATGCACCACTGCACCCAGCTCCTGGTGCTAACAGGCACTCCATGACTGTTGTCATCATCATTATTGCCTTCCGGCTCCTTGTCGTGCCCTCTCCTGTCACTGTCCTTGGCTTCTCTTTGCTCCCCCACCTCTTTTCTGGGCTCCTTTCTCCTACTTCACAACTGGTTTGGTGCACTGGGAGCCTGCAGAATAGGTTGGGACTGGTTTCTTCCTCCACATCCAGCACCCAGCCCAGGCAAGCACACCCTAGGGGCTATGGATGTCAGGAGCAACTTGCACTGAGGTGGTCTGGGGCATCCATGGAGTGACAGGATAAGGGCTAGATTAGAGGGACAGAGCTTCCATCACGAGCAAAGGCCCTTCTGGGGTGGGGCCTAGGTTGGGTGTAGCACGTAGGTGTTAGGCCCAAACTGCCTGGGGCCAAATCCCAGCTCTCCTCTTCAGCCCGGTGACCTTGGCCATTACATGCCTCTGGGGTTTCCAGTCCCTCTGTAGGTTGGGGGTGATGTGGTACCTGCTGGGAGTTGTTGGGAGACTTAAGGGCGCCGTGGGGGCTGGGGGCGTGTAGGGAGAGCTCCCTGGTTACCTCACTCCTTAGGGAGAGGGCGGGGCAGCCTGCGTCTTCAGGGAAGGACCTTTGCCGTGGGGCTTGGAAGTCCCAGTGCTGTGACAGGGCACAGGGTTCTTCCCCTGGAATGGAGGCGGGATCCAGCTCAGAGAGGTTCCTGGCTTGCCTGGGGCTGCACAGTACAGGCAGTTTCCCTCCTGCAGGTTACACAGCCCCTTACCTGACAGTGTTCAGTGAGAACGCCATTGACGTGTTTGACGTGAGGAGAGCAGAATGGGTCCAGACGGTGCCGCTCAAGAAGGTGAAGGCCTGCCCAGACCCCTGGGGCTGCACGTGGTGGGGCTGGGGGCACGGCCTGACCCTGGCACCTACTGCCTCAGGTGCGGCCCCTGAACCCAGAGGGCTCCCTCTTCCTGTATGGCACCGAGAAGATCCGCCTGACCTACCTCAGGAACCGGCTGGCAGGTGAGGGAGCGTGGGGGTCCACAGGTGAACACGTGGGGGGGTGACCCCAAGTGCAGCTGACCGGAGCCCTGCAGGCTTGTGAACACGCCCACCCCCAGCTCTCTGCTTCTCTCTCAGAGAAGGACGAGTTCGACATCCCCGACCTCACCGACAACAGCCGGCGCCAGCTGTTCCGCACAAAGAGTAAGCGCCGCTTCTTCTTCCGTGTTTCGCCGGAGCAGCGGCAGCAGCAGCGCAGGTGCGCAAGCGCGATGCGGGGCCGCTGCTGGGTGGAGCCTTCCACCATTGGGGGCGGAGCGAGCACCAGCTTGGCAGCCCTGCGCCTTACGCCCCCTCTGCCCGTAGGGAGATGCTGAAGGACCCTTTTGTGCGCTCCAAGCTTATCTCACCGCCCACCAACTTCAACCACCTGGTGCACGTGGGCCCTACTGACAGGAGGCACAGCGCCCGGGACCTGCCCCGAGTAAGTCCTCCGGAGCCAATCACAAGCCTCCCTAGTGGGGCCAAGCCAATCACCGGGCTCTCGGGTGAGCGCGAGCCAATCACAGGCCTCTGATTACCTGACTGCTGAGGCCGGTGACTCATCCCTCTGATACCTGGCCTGGAGCCGTGTGTTCATCCCGTCTGTTGTGCTTCCCGCTGCCAGCCTTCTGCACTGTCCCTTAACAGGCTCCGGAAGAGAAGGGCCGAGGTGCCCGCAGCTCCGGCCCGCAGCGGCCCCACAGCTTCTCCGAGGCGTCGCGGCGCCCTGCGTCCATGGGCAGTGACGGCCTCCCTGGAGACACAGACCCCAGTAAGGGCAGCCCCGCAGCTTCCCGTAGTCCACACCCAAGTCTCCAACCCTTCGGACCCCGCAAATCTGACCTAGGCACTTTTGTTCTCTTCCCAATCCTGCTCCTGGAGCAGTGAAGAGGAAACCTTGGACTTCTCTGTCCAGCGAATCAGTGTCTTGCCCCCAGGGATCCCTGAGTCCTGCAGCGTCCCAGATACAGGTGAGCCAGTGGGAGGGCTTTTCCCTCTCCTATCCAGAGGTCAAGCATTCTGTTTTCCTCTGAGCCCTGCGCCCATGTTGTGAGGCCAGAGGACAAGCTGAGCCCTTCCCTGCCCTCAACCCTAAGACAGGCAGAATCTTATCTGCCTCGGCCCCTGGAGGCAGGTGGGCCTAGGCCGCTCTGACTGTTCTAGCTGCGTGCCCCAGTGGAGCCCAATCTCCCTAGGCTTGCCTCACCTATAAAATGAGGTAATACTGTGAGATCGGTATGAGGTGATGTTACCTGGAATTGGAAGTGCCCAGGGGGAGGGGAGTCCTCGGGTCTCTCTCTCTTTTTTTTTTTTTTGTCGGTGGTGGCAATCTGGGGCTGGGGACAGAATGCAGAGCTAGGCAAGTATAATACCACTGAACTCCAGCGCCAGCCCCTGGGATTCTTCAGACCCAGCCTTTGGTTTGGGAGAGAGGTCAGGAAGGAGCAATTTAATGTGTAGAAGCAGGGAAGACAGTTTCTTTCACCTTCCAGACACCTCTCCATCTGTCTCCCAACACACACACACACACACACACACACACACTCTCTCTCTCTCTCTCTCTCTCTCGTCACACAGGGCCACTCAGAACCCCAGACTTGCCTTGTTCTTCTGTACTTTCAAGCTCTTGCCCCTACAGTCCCTCCTCCTTTGAATGTCCTTCTCTGTCTTCAACCTGATTAACACCCAGGCCACCCAGGCTGCCCACTGATCCTGGAGGGGAGAGGAAGTTTTCCTGGCCACTTGGTTAGGTGGTCACTGCCACCCCATCACCCCTTTCCTTGTGTATCCTGCCTCGCTCTGGTTTGCTTCTGGGTACCTAGGCTCTTTAGTGGACTGTGGGCTCCTCGCTGGTAGGAGTCAGGTTTCAAAGTTCTTCTGCCCAGAGTAAAGCCAGTTTGTTGACTGGGTGCCGATTGGAGTGAATGAATGATGGACTTTGGGTTCCCTCAGGGTTGAGTAGGAGTTCTCCAGGTTCTTCCAGTGACTCACTTACTCCCATCCCTGCCACACTGCACATCTAGCTTCTGCCAAGGCCCTGTGATGGGTCCTAGGGAGGCCTCTGGGAGGCACTGGCCTGCTGAGGACAATCTTCCCTGCCCCTTCCTCCCTGCTTCTTTTCTCCCTCTAGGTCTCAGAGCGGCCCCGGAGCCTCCCACCAGCTGCTGAGTCAGAGAGCTTCCCTTGATGCACTCTGCAGGGCCCACCCCAACCCCAAGACAGAAGGATGTGAGGGAGCAAAGAGCTTGAGGAACGCCAGACTCCGGCTGGTCCCGGACACATGGAAATTGGACTCAGGGAGGGCCTGGGCGGGCAGTGCCCAGGAGGCTTGCCTGGGTTCCCAGGGCTCAGGATCCTGACTCCCTACCCTCATCCTGCCTTTCCCCTTGGCTCCCATCCCCAGCCTATGCTGGCCACTGGGAATAGAAAGGCCCTGGTGCCCCGGGGTGACAGTGCCAAAGCCCTTCCTTCCAGTGGCAAGTCCTGGGGTGCTTTTAAGAGTCAGGGTGAGGAGGATGGAGAGGGACAAGGTCTCTGGGAGCAGGTCAGGAGTCTTGTGTAGACACTGGCCCCCAGCTGAGAAGAAGATGGGGCATGTCAGGGTCTCTGCTCAGGGCAGGGTGGGACAGACAGGCTCTGATTCAGAGAAAAGAGTAGAAAAAGGAGGAGGCAGGATGTAGGTGAAGAAGGTGAGAGGCCAGAGGGGGAGAGGAAGTGGAAGAAGAGACAATAAGGATTGGAAGGTGAGAGAGGGCATCCAGAGGAGAGTGGAAGGATAAAGGAGGAACCAAGAAGAAGAGGAGGGGAGAGGGAGCTGAGGGGGAGAACCAGACCCTGGGGCTCTTCTCTGGGAAGGGCTTGGTGGTACTGGGAGCAAGATTGACACTGTCAGCTAATCCGCCCAGGGGGGAAGATAATTCCAAGGAAGGGACGGGATGGGGAGGGTATTTATAAGGCTTCTCGTGGGAGTCGGACACCTGTCGGGGGCCACTGGGCGGTCTCCAGGCATACTTTGTCCCTTCCCAGAAAGAGGGGTCCTTTTTCTCGAAGCTTCAACCAACTGTGTATTAGGGGAACCTAGGGGGCATTTTATTATTGATCATAGTCATTATTATTATATTACTATTTTTATTAAACTTCCTCCCACTAAAGCGTGGGGGGCAAAATAAGTATTTATCTCCTCAAATGCCACATCCCTGGGAGGGATGGACCTGATGCTCTGAGGCAGCAGGAAACCAATAAAGGCAACTTTGTAAGCTGCTGGCCTCCCGGCCTGGGTTTGTCCTTGGGGGGAGGAGTTGTAAAATGGGGGATGGGAGATGGAGGAAGAGGGGCATCTTGTAGATAAAGACTATCTGTTTTTAGAAATGTGGTGATACTCCAACAGGGTGAGAGTTTAGTCATGAAGGGAGGGTGTACAAAGGCACATGCAGTGTGAAGGGACCCCTCCTAGGAGCTGCCATGTCCCAAGGCCAGCCAGCAGGAAGACTTGTAGTGGCCTGGCCATGGCTGAGCAGGAAGGCAGCCCAGGAAGTGAATCCCCGGTATGTGGCTGTGTCCTTTTGTGAAACCCAGCCTGCAGCCAGAGGCCTCAAGAGCACAGTTACTGCAGGTGGTAGAGGGCAACCTTGGAGGCTTCCCTGGGCACCCCTCTGCCCGCTCAGGTGTGGCAGCTCAGAGAGTGGGTGGGAGAGGGTGGAGGGAGGGCCTGGAGGGGTCTTACTTTTTAATTGGAGTTTCCATGACTAGGCAGGACATGGGTCCTGGAAGCTGGTCTTCCCCGAATACAGAGAAGGGGCTGGGGTGCCACCATCTGGTTGGTAATGGGGGTTGGAGGCTGGGTATGGAATTCTAGGATCTGGTTAGGAGCCCAGGCTGGAGTCAGACAACCTGGGTTCTAGTCTGTCTGTGCAAGTTACCTGGCCTCTATAAGCTGTGTCCCCATCTGTAAATGGGAATCATGGTGAGCTTTAGTGAGACAGTGACATAAAAAGCTTTCAGACCACTCAGGAAGTGTTTCTTCCACTATTGGGGGGCACAGGCCCAAAGAGAGGACTTGTGCTGAGACTGAAGCTACTCCTCACCCAATTGGGAGAAAAGCCTCCTTCCCTGGCACCCAGCAATGAGTTAAGCAAAACACTTTCAGTATTCCAAATGTTGACACCTTTGAAAAGTTAATTTTTTCCCAACATTTTATATTTTTGGTGCTGGGGATTGAACCCAGGGCCTTGGGCATGTGAGGCAAGCACTCTATCAACTAAGCTATATCCCCAGCCCTTAAAGTCATTTTAATGACAATAATATGCAAGTATTTTTTGTTACCGAATTAGAGACTGGATTCCCCTTTGTCCCATAAGATGACTGTACTGATGTTCCTGTGTGCGGTGTACCATGCATGTCCTGTATGAGTGGTGGGAAGAGGCCCCTGCCTGGCCTCCCTGCCGCCAGCAGCGGAAATCAATTTGGTGCTCCAATACCTGCCAGATCCCTGCCTTCTCACCTGACTGGCTCACCAACACCCCCCACCCACCCCCACCCCCGCCCTTGTGTTGAGACCAGAAGAAGGGGTCACGCCCTTTATCCTTAGAGGTCAGGTTTACTCAGGAGACTCGGGCTTCCCAAGTTCTGCATGTCTGGGTCATTCTGTGGCCCATTCCTGCCCCTCAGCCCCTGATAGCTGCCGTGTGCCCTATGTAGATGATGGTCCATCTTTAGCAAACTCTCCTGGTCCTCATCCCTTTCTCCAACAGCCCTACCCTCCTTGAGGTCTTGGCTCTGCCCCCCACTTCCCTGCAGACCTTCCTCCTCCTCCTGGAGGAGGTGGTGAGGGCACTTTCCTCAACCCTCATCACCACCTACATATGTCCTCCTCCTTCCCTCTTCGAGACACTCAAGTTCAGACTTCCCTTGTCAGCTGTTCCTGCTCACTCGTTTCTGACATCCCCCAGCCTGGGGTGGCTCACCTCCCATCTCCATCCTGCTCCTCACTCTCCAGTATGCCACATACATGACCCAGCCACCAGCTCTCTCAGGTCCCTGGAGCCCTCATCTCCCAGTATTGCTCACACTCACAGGCTGTCCTGGATGAGAGCCGCCAGCCAAACAGGGCTTGAGAACACTGTGGCTCTTCGGAATGGACATGCATGTGCTGAGGTACCAGCTGCTTACCAGCTTCCCAAGACTCGGTGTGAAAGAAATGGAAATTACCATTAGTAATTTTTATATTGATTACAAGTTGAAATAGCATCTTTTCTTTCTTCCTTTCTTTGTTTCTTTATCAGTACTAGGGATTGAACCCAGGGGTCCTCTACCATTGAACTATATCCCCAGCCCTTTATAGTTTTTATTTTGAGATAGGATCTCACTAAGTTGTCCAGGCTGGCCTCAAACTTGCTATCCTCTTGACTCAGCCTCCTGAGTCACTGGGGTTTCAGGTGTGTATCACCATGCTCATCTCAGCAAGTATTTGTTGACATCTCTGTGAGCCAGATATGTTCTAGGTACATGAGACACATTAGCGAAGAAAACGCACGTGTTCCCTGTCCTGTGAAACTGATATTTTGGTGGTAGAAGGTAATTACACTGAGTCAGTTATATTGGATGCTAGAACAGTGGTTCTCATCGTAGGGCTATTTTGCCCCTCAACAGACGTTTGGCAATGTCTGGAGTCAGTTTTAGTTATGACACTAGGCAAAAGGTGCTATTGGCATTGAGTGGGGAGAAGCCAATAGATCTGGGCAGGGTAAAGGTGTTGGTGGAGGAATTTGGATCACACAGTGTGATTTGAGGTAGAATGGTTGGGTCTGCTGGGTTGGCCTTGTTGAGAAGGTGACATTTGAGCAGAGGAGTGAAGGAGGAGACTGGTGACACTTGGAGAGCAGATGATGACTGATTGGGCATTTTACTGCACTACGAAAACTGGTGCAGCCCTCACCTGTGCCTGACTTCTCTACAGCTATGGTGGCTCACTGTCCATGCTACTGGCAGAGCCAAACCTGCATGGGGAGCCCATTCCCCTCACTCATTCAAGGCCATGGAGTTCTTTATGAATCACCCACAACCTTCCTCCACCCTCTTCTTCTCCAGTTGTCATACTTTTCTATTTCCCATTGCTGTGAACGTCACTGGGAGAGTCCTGTGTTAGCCCAGTCTCCAATTACTCTCTTCCCCTTTTTCATGAGCCCAAGCACATCAGACTTTTTTTTTTTTTTTTTGTACCAGGGATAGAACTCAGGGGCACTCAACCACTGAGCCACATTCCAAGCCCTGTTTTGTATTTTATTTAGAATCAGGGTCTCATAGAGTTGCTTAGCGCCTCACTTTTGCTGAGACTGGCTTTGAACTTGCAATCCTCCTGTCTGGGCCCCACAAGCTGCTGGGATTATAGGCATGTGCCCCTGTGCCCAGCCACCCCATCAGACTTTTGCTCCTAAACTATTCTGAATAAGGTCGTCAGGGGCTTCCACAGTGCTACTTACTGCTCAGACCTCCAGCAGCAGCTTCTGCCACTGTGGATCACACTTCTGCCTTTGTACTTGGTCTTCTTACGTCCTTCAGGTTTTTACTCAAATCCCCCCTTCTCAGTGAGGCTCTTTTCAGGCATCCTAGCTAAAATTATAACCTCCCAGGCACTTTTTTTTTTTCAGGTTTCATTCACTTTCTTTCCCCCTTTTTTTTTAACGTTTATCCTTTATTTATTTATTTCTATGTGGTGCTGAGGATCGAACTCTGGGCTTCGCATGTGCCAGGTGAGTGCTCTGCCACTGAGCCACAACACAGCCCCCTCTTTTCCTTTTTTTGATGTTGGGCATTAAACCCAAGGGCACTTTATCACTGAGTTCCATCCCTAGTCCTTTTTATTTTTGAGACAGGATCTAAGTTGCTTGGGGCCTCTCTAAGTTTCTGAGGCTGGCTTTGAATTTGTGATCCTCCTGCCTCAGCCTCCTGAGTCCCTGGGATTGTAGCTGTGTGCCACTGCACCTGGCTTTGCTTGATTTTTCTTGTATAAATACCCTGTGTTGTAGCCACAGGTGGAGCCTGGATCTTCTGCACAGAGTCTCTGGTATGGATTTTCACAAGGTGATGAATTCCTGATAGGGAGATCTGGTGAACACAGTCTTTTTGCAGAGATTGGGGTTCAGGAGTTATATGTCTTGGAGATGGCATGGAAGGTTGCCTTGGCAAAATTGCCCGAGGTGGCAATGCAGCCCCTGGCAGAAGTGTAGCAGTCATCAATACCAGCAGCAGCAGCAGCTTCTTGGACACAGGGGCTGAGATGATGCCAGTGCCTCTGGGGGCAGGGATGGGACACACCCACACAGAAACACAGTGGCTTGTCACCTGGCAAAGGACAGTTTGGGGCTTGCCCATCTTGTTCCCGAAGTAGCCTCTCTGTACAGGAACAATGGGGAGTTTGGTCAGTTTGATGGCCCCTCAGAGAACAGTGGCTACCTTCTTGGAGCACTTAACTCCCAACCCTATTGACCAGTGCAGTCCCAGATAACAACAGATGCCTGGTACCTGGTCCCCTGGCCAGCGCAGGTCTGCTTCTGCACAGGCATGAACTTGAAACTTCATCCTTGGGTGATGCCCTCAGAAAAAAGTCAATGACTTCAGACTCCTTGATGGGCAGAAAGAAGAGCTAGATTTCCATGGACTAGATCTTCAAATCCTTGGCCAGGGATCTCAGCTTGGTGACTAGCATCTACTCCTGATCCTCAGCCTTGCCTCAGCCACAGTTTCAGCCCCAACCCCCGCCTTAGAGGAGATTGCCAAAGCTTCTGCAGCAGCTGCATCCCCTCAGACTTAGGCCAACTGGGATGGTTGGTCACCCAATTTGCCAGTTTTTCCACCAAAGTACCTTTTCTCTTCCAGGATTCACTCCAAAATACATGGTATTTAGTTGTCTTGTCTCCTTAGTCTCTAATTTACAAGCTTCTGGATCTTTCCTTGTCTTTCATGATCTTGACACTTTTAAGAAGTACCACTAAAGTATTTTTTAGAATCTCCCTCAATTTGAGTTTGCCAGGTATTTTCTCATAATCAGGCTAGAGTTATGATTTTTTAAATTTGAATTAATTTATTACATTTCTTTAAATTTTAATGTTATATATGACAACAGAATGCATTACAATTCATATTACACATATAGAGCACAATTTTTCATAACTCTGGGTGTACTAGAGTCACATCCTTTGTGTCTTCATACATGTACCTAGAGTAATGATGACCATCACACTCCACCATCTTTCTTACCCATATGGCCCCTCCCTTCCCCTCACTCCCTTTTCCCCTTTGTCCCATCTAGAGTTCATTTCATCCTCCCATTCCCCCTCCGTTATGAATTTTGAGAGGAGAAAATACTACAAATAATAAACAGGACAGGAACTTAATCTGGTTATTCACTACTTTATACCCAGAGCCCAGAGGGAATGCCTGAGTTATTGTAGGACACACATACACATTTGTTAACTGGGCGTGTAATCCTAGCTATTCAAAAGGCTGAGGCAGGAGGATGGCAAATGAGACCAGTCTGGATAACTTAGCTAGACCCTGTTTCAAAAATAAAACAAAATAGAAAGGGATGGAGGTGTAGGGCAGGGGAAGAGTGCCCCTGGTTCAATACCCAGTCTGGAGGGAAAAAATCCATTTCTTGAGTGAATAAACGAATGAATGAATGATGCTGTAGAAACTTTTTAGTATTGTT
Source organism: Marmota marmota marmota (assembly GCF_001458135.2). Taxonomy (NCBI): domain Eukaryota; kingdom Metazoa; phylum Chordata; class Mammalia; order Rodentia; family Sciuridae; genus Marmota; species Marmota marmota. The sequence continues at coordinate 67,082,431 of NW_026000174.1, read as the reverse complement.
TTCAATGTCACTAATATAAAATACTGTTCTAGCATGCCTATTGTTCTATAGCTCTTTTCCTGCAATGGTATGCCCTGAAGACCCATGTAGGAAGCTCAGAGCTACCTACTTCACTCTCTTTTTTAAAACTTCTATCCTAATATAAATAACTGCAGAGGTTCTTTCAATGTTCTCTGCCTGTTAGATTTTTCTCATGGTCAGAATGAGGAGAGAATTATTATACACGGAGTAACATGAGACGTGCGTTACTGGACATTGCTAAATTGTCAACTACATGGCTGAACACATACACACCCCAGCAGTGTTTAAAAGTACCCGTTTTGCTCACACCTTGCCAACCTACAGCAGCGCAAGCACCCGCTCTGGCACTCTGGTCACGCCGGAGACTACATTTCCCACAAGGCACCGCGTACCCTATTCCTTTCCTGAGCTGCGTGGAAAGAGAAACCAATCCCCGAGGACCGCGGGAAGGTGGTGCCACCTCCCTTCCTACCTGCCTCCCGGATGTCCGGACTAGCGGACTACCTTTCCCACAAGCCACCACGGCCATCCTGGGTGCCACCATTTCAAGACTCGGCGAGGGCGGGGCACAGCCTCGGACTCCACTTCCCGGCAAGTAGTGCGGCCCGAGGGGGCGGGACTCCATTTCCCAGCAGGCTCCTGGCGGCGGGTGCCGCGGTGCCTTGTGTGGGATGTAAGCGCGGAGGTGGGCGCGGGGGACCGAGGCCAGGACTCTCCTTGGGATTTAGGGGGGCTGGCCTGGGAGCGCCTTCCGGAAGACTCTAGGGGCTCGGGGGTACGGTCGCAGGAATGAGGCGGAGGGGCCTTTGGGGGACCTCAGAAAAATCCTTGGATTGCACCCCATCGGGGCTGGGGGTCCCAGGGTTGTAGGGGACGAGGAGGCCCTGCAGCCTTGACTGAGGGGTCTCGCCGACGAAGGAGGGGCAGCTGGTGGAGCGGAGGGTGAAGAGGGCAGAGAAGCAGGGGAGCTGCGGGGGTAGAACCTTAGCCGAGCCTGGGAGGGGGCTCTCCCGCCGAGCCCGACCCTTCCTCCCCTGGCTCCTCCGCAGGCCGCCGCCCGCCGCCATGGGGCTGAAGGCCGCCCAGAAGACGCTGTTCCCGCTGCGCTCCATCGACGATGTGGTGCGCCTGTTTGCTGCCGAGCTGGGCCGAGAAGAGCCAGACCTGGTGCTCCTCTCCTTGGTACTGGGCTTTGTGGAGCATTTTCTGGCTGTCAACCGCGTCATCCCCACCAACGTGCCCGAGCTCACCTTCCAGCCCAGTCCTGCGCCCGACCCTCCTGGTGGCCTCACCTACTTCCCGGTGGCCGACCTATCCATCATCGCTGCCCTCTATGCCCGCTTCACTGCCCAGATCCGCGGCGCGGTCGACCTGTCGCTCTACCCGCGAGAGGGGGGCGTCTCCAGCCGGGAACTGGTGAAGAAGGTTTCGGATGTCATATGGAACAGCCTCAGCCGCTCATACTTCAAGGACCGGGCCCACATCCAGTCCCTCTTCAGCTTCATCACAGGTTGGAGCCCGACAGGTGGCCAAGGAGAAAATGAATTTGGTCCACTTCCTCTTAACACTGTGTGGTTTACAGAGCTCTTTTGAGACCTGTAAGCCTTGTGAGGTGGGGCAGGTGTTAATTTTCCCTTGGCAGTTGTGGAAGCTGAAGCTCCAAGAGAGGATATGATGTGCCAAAGTCACAGAATGGCAGGGCTGGGACTGGAACCTGATCAGTTGACTCCACATCCATTTACTGACCCTTGGCCCCTGAGCACTCCCAGCCCTGCCATTGAGCAGCCACAGGAGTCCTACAGCCCAGCATGAGGCACAGAAATGGCCACAGATTGGAGGTGGGAGAGAGAAAAAAGAGGGCTGCTTTGGAGACACTTAAATGGAATGATATCTATAAACCTTTTTGAAAGGGAACAGATTATGAACTTGACCTTAAGAAGCTTAAGGCTCAGGGTTTGCAAAGAGTCTGTGCCAAGGCCCATGGATGCAGTTGCATCCTGGTGCCATGTTGAGCAGGTATCAGGTCATTTCTGGGCTTAACAGGAAAAAATGTAGAACTAAATTAGGAATATCTCTTGGTGGGTGTGTGAAGTGTTGTCCAGAGTGCCCTGTTATAATTAATAGGTGTAGTAAAACAGGAAATCTTTAATAAAAACAGTATAGGGTCATAGAGAAAGGGAAGGGACAGGGTCAAAGTGGGTCAAGCTGTGGGAAATCCAGAAAAGTCTCTTGCTGGGGAGGGGGAAGTAAACGGGGAAGGAGAAGCTGTGAAGGAGGGCAGGCATCGAGGAATGAGGGGCAGGAGCACCTCAGGACGGGCACAGGCTGGGGGGCTGTGGGAAGGGGCATCAAGAGCTGGGCTCGTTCTTCCAGACCAAAGCCCAGAGGACCCTTTTTCATTACTGTCCCCTTCGACAGGTACTAAACTGGACAGCTCAGGTGTGGCTTTTGCAGTGGTGGGGGCCTGCCAGGCCCTGGGTCTCCGGGATGTCCACCTGGCCCTGTCTGAGGATCACGCCTGGGTAGTGTTTGGGCCCAATGGGGAACAGACAGCCGAAGTCACCTGGCATGGCAAAGGCAACGAGGACCGCAGGGGCCAGACAGTCAACGCGGGTGTGGCAGAGCGGGTATTGTACCCCCCACCTTGTCTCCTTTGTTCTCTGCTAGATTAAGCCATCCAAGGATTACACTTTGGGCTATACTCCCCTCTTCCCGTCACCACCTACATAGGGTCCCCAAAGCAGGCACAGGGTAGGCCATCATGAGACATCCAGTCTTGTCCCCTTTCAAGAGCTGGCTGTACCTGAAAGGATCATACATGCGCTGCGACCGCAAGATGGAAGTAGCCTTCATGGTTTGCGCCATCAACCCTTCCATTGACCTGCACACCGACTCCCTGGAGCTGCTGCAACTGCAGCAGGTAAAGGGTATGCCCAAGGGGCAGCCACGGACAAGGCTGGGCCGCTGTGGGGTCAGGGGTACTTTCCCTCCCGGAGCCTCAACTCTTTTGTAAGATGGGTGAATGATTCACCATTCCCAGGGCTCTTGGGAGAGTGAAATTGAGACATGAAGGGGCTTTGACTCTGTTAAAGGGCTGGTTTGTGAATTTTGCCCTTTCCTACCTGGTGGGAGGTCCCTGCTGGTTCTGGATCACACCTTGACCTTGCCTGATAGGCAGCTCCCCTTCCCACAGTTTGTAACTCTTCTTTGGCCCCTAGAAGCTGCTGTGGCTGCTCTATGACCTGGGACATCTGGAAAGGTCAGTAGGGGGAAGTGGCCAGATTGAGCCTTGGTGGGGCCAGAGGGCTGGGTGGTAGCCTGGATTTCTGATCCTTTCCTAGGTACCCCATGGCACTAGGGAACCTGGCAGATCTGGAGGAGCTGGAGCCCACCCCTGGCCGGCCAGACCCACTCACCCTCTACCACAAGGTGAGGGCATCTCAAGATGGGGCATAAGGGAGGCCCCAGAAATGACTGGGGTCCCCTTCTTTCTGGGGACAGGGAAGATTCATGAAAGAACTTCGTGAATTCAGGAGTATTGCCCACCTAGGTCCCACTTTGTACCAACCATGTACGTAATTGGCGTAATTAGGGTTGTCTGAGGTGTGCCCTGAGATGTGTTCCCCAGCCTATGACTGACAGAAGTTGGGTTGTTCGGGGAACTCTGCATTTTCTGCTGCCCCTCATTGTTCTTCCTGTGTCCTGTAGCAAAGGTCAAATGTGGTGGGAGCATTGGGGAGGGGAGGTGGGGCAGGGGTTCACTGGCCTTAGAAGTCTGATGTTTTGTGTAGAAGAGTGTGTAGGAAAGGCCTGTCCTAGGTCCTACTCTTCCCCTCCCCAACCCTTGTTTTGTGGGGGTTCCCACTCTGCAGTCTGCCCCAGACTGGCAGGCAGGGAGTGGAGGTAAGGTTGGACTTGAGGAGGACTCGAGATCTTCCTTTCACCCCTTCTGGGTGTGACCTGATGGGGCGCTCATGCCAGCCCAGGCAGCTGGTGGCTGCTTCCCTAAGGCTTTTCTGCCCCATCCCCCAGGGCATTGCCTCAGCCAAGACCTACTACCGGGATGAGCACATCTACCCCTACATGTACCTGGCTGGCTATCACTGTCGAAACCGCAATGTGCGCGAAGCCCTGCAGGCCTGGGCAGACACGGCCACTGTCATCCAGGAGTGAGGATCCCCCCAGTAGGGCCCCCAGCCCATCCTTTACTCTTCCTCCACTCACTTTCCAGTCACTCTTATCCAGGCATGAGATCTGAGTCCCAAGCACTGTCCCCTCTCCATCCAGTCCCTAGGCAGCCAGTGCCACCATCACTCAGGAGGTAGGGATCTCAGAGCCCCTCCCTCCCCCTTCTGCCCAGTTGTTGATCATCCAGGGACCCACCCCTAGCTGCATGCCCCTCCTCACTTTTGCCCTGGGCTGACAGATTCCATCACGTGGGGGGAATCATTCATTCGTCCAGTCTGTGGATGACCCTGGAAGAGTCCTGGACTGCATCCTCCACCAGCTCCCTAGGGGTTCCCATGACTGAGCCCCCACATGCCCCACTGCTCTCACAGCTACAACTACTGCCGGGAGGATGAGGAAATCTACAAGGAGTTCTTTGAGGTGGCCAATGATGTCATCCCCAACCTGCTGAAGGAGGCGGCCAGCTTGCTGGAGGCTGGCGAGGAGCGGCCAGGGGAGCAGAGCCAGGTGAAAAGGCTGGAACTCACCAGTATCCACCCTCCCATCATTGCAGTGCCCCAGCCATGGGACTGCATAGGCAGGACTGGGGTCTGGGCACTCAAGGTGGCCCAGAGAAGAGGCCTCTATTCCCTGTTGCTGTAGCTGAGGTCCTGGGTCTGGGCTTGAGGGAACCAAGGTGTTTCACAAGTTTCTACCCTGTAGGTGGAAGCCTGTCTCTTTTATGGCCAGGGTCTCACTTAGGGTAGGATGGAGATAAGGGATGGTGCCCTTTCCTCCATCCTGGCTGAGGACTGGCTTTATTTTAGGAAGGAAGTTCTAAGATACTCCTGACCCTGGCTTACCTTTGCAGCCATGGCTCTGCCTAGGCGCTGTCTTGACCTGCACCTTGTGCTAACAGAGTTTGACTGTGACCTTTCTTCCCCTTGCCTAGGGTACCCAGAGCCAGGGTTCTGCTCTCCAGGACCCTGAGTGCTTCGCCCACCTGTTGCGATTCTATGATGGCATCTGCAAATGGGAGGAGGGCAGCCCCACGCCTGTGCTGCATGTGGGCTGGGCCACCTTCCTTGTGCAGTCCTTGGGTCGCTTCGAGGGACAGGTGAGGGTGACTGGGCGTTATAGGGACTGACTGCAGCCATGGGGAATTAGACCTTTGTGGCCCAGAGGCCACACCTCCCTAGCCATCTGGGTGTAGATGAGACTAAGACCTGCAGATGGCTTGGCAGAAGTTGGACCTTGGTATTCCAGCCAGTGGTCTTCAGCTTTCCCCCAGCTTGCTCTCTTCACCCACCCAGGTCCGTCAGAAGGTGCACATAGTGAGCCGAGATGCGGAGGCAGCGGAGGCTGAGGAGCCATGGGGTGAGGAAGCCAGAGAAGGCCGGCGGCGGGGCCCCCGGCGGGAGTCTAAGCCCGAGGAGCCACCACCGCCCAAGAAGCCTGCTCTGGACAAAGGCCCTGGCTCAGGCCAGGGTGCAGGGTCGGGACCTCCCCGAAAGCCCCCAGGTACAGTCCCCAGCACTGCACGGGGTCCTGAAGGTGGCAGCGCAGCTCAGGGGTCAACTCTCCCGTCGTCACCCCCGCCGGAGGGCCCGGTGCTCACTTTCCAGAGCGAGAAGATGAAGGGCATGAAGGAGCTGCTCGTGGCCACCAAAATCAATTCGAGTGCCATCAAGCTGCAACTCACAGCGCAGTCACAAGTGCAGATGAAGAAGCAGAAGGTGTCCACACCCAGCGATTACACTCTTTCTTTCCTCAAGCGGCAGCGCAAGGGCCTCTGAACTGCTGGGGACTTCTGAACAGCTCACAGGGACCCAGGCCCCATCCTCAGTCTGAGGGGAGACTTCCCCATCCCCACACCCAGAGGCCAGGCTCCGCCCCCAGGCCTCACCCCTACCTGAAACTTAAGGTCCCAGATTTACAGACTACACACCCCGGCACCAAATCTATGATTTGCTCCAGCTCGCAACCCAGGACCCTGGCCTGGTGGTTAGAATGTAGGTCCCATCTTCCAGAATCCCAGCTGGCCAACTGGAATCCCGGCCCCATCTCTGAACTAAAGTGCTGACCCTAAGCCAGACAGTGTTGCTCAGGGTTTCTCCCAGTTCCCTTAGCCCAAGGAGCACATATCCTGCCTCCACCCTGGGACGAAGGACCCTACTCAGCCCCTGGGAATACGTTTCTGTACTTCAAAACTCCATCCCTTGGGAATTCAAATCCTCAACCCCGAAGAGCTTAAGTCCCCTTGCTAGAATTTGGGAATCCTATTTTCCTGTCCTCCCTGTCCCTAGAGTCCACGAAGCTCCACCCCTAGCTTGTGTGGACACTGAGCCCCGCCCTCTTCCTGACCAAACTGGCCCTAGATCAGAGCAGGATCTCTTCCGACCCTCTGGGAACCTCCCTAAGGTTCAGTCTATCTCTGGGGAACCAGGAGGAAATCTGCAGGGGGTTGGGAGTGGGTGAAGGGGGCCTGATCTCTTCCTGTTTTGTACATAGATCTATTTTTCAGTTCCAAGGAAGATGAATACATTTTGTTAAAAAAAACACGTGTCAGTGTTGCATCTGGGAAATTGGGGATGGGCCGGGAGGTCGGACGGCCCGTCTTTCCTCTGCCTTCTTCTGGCTCTGGACTTTGCGTTCCCACCTGTAGAGCGCGAGAAACCGGTGCCTGGAAAGGACCCAAGCTCCGCCCGGGTCTCGGGACTTCCCCGCGCTGCCAGGGCCTGTCCCGCGG
>NW_026000174.1:67053992-67074328 GCF_001458135.2 Marmota marmota marmota | reverse complement strand
CCCTCCGCCTGCAGGCCCGCGACACCGTCACGTCGGAACTGGCCGCCGTGAAGATCGTCAAGCTAGACCCAGGTGAGGGCCCGGGCGGGGCCTCTGCGCTGGAGAGAGGCCGGGCGCGGGCGGGGGCGAAGAGTTGACATTTCTAGACCCCCTGAGAGGCAGGCTCCAGGAGGAGCTGTGGCCTGGCACCTGTCTGGCCGAGGAACAGGCACTCTGCCCATTTTGCAGATGGGGACACTAAGTCAGGGCGACCCTTACCCACCACCCCATGATGCCTTGTGCTCCTCAGGGGACGACATCAGTTCCCTCCAGCAGGAAATCACCATCCTTCGTGAGTGCCGCCACCCCAATGTGGTGGCCTACATTGGCAGCTACCTCAGGTGAGGTTGCTTTATCCTCTGCCCCAGGCAGCCCCCATATGGCCTGCTGTGTGCCCACCCCCAGCTCTGTGTCCCCCCAGGAATGACCGCTTGTGGATCTGCATGGAGTTCTGCGGAGGGGGGTCTCTGCAGGAGATTTACCACGGTGAGGGCCAGGCTCTAGGCTTCAAAGGGCCATGGCCTTCCCCCCACCCCAATATGGGGGAAAGAGAGGGAGTCCAAGATGGACTTGGGCTCCTCTTCACTCCTGACTGGCTGTGTGACCTTGAGAGAAATGCTCTCCTTCTCTGGGCTCAGAATCCCAGACTGTGCTGGGAGGGGATGTGGCTACTACCTCTTGACATAGTGGTGCTTGGTGAAAGCACTGGGTAGTTGGGAGGGTTGCATATCCTGGAGACTCCTGTGTCAGCCCCTCGCCCTTTCCATTTCAGCCACTGGGCCCCTAGAAGAACGGCAGATTGCATATGTCTGCCGAGAGGCACTGAAGGTAGCTATGCCCGTGAGCTACCCACACTCCGTGGAGCCAGCTGACCAGTGGTGGGAGGGTAGAGTGCCTCAGGCAGGGCTGGCCCCAGGGTCTGTGGGTCCTGGAGGGAAGGGGCCTCAGGCCTGTTGCCGGAAGCAGCCCATTTCCCTCTTGGCTCAGTCACTTCCTGTTTGGGGAGTGGGGAGGAGGAAGCGGCTTGGGTGGGGGGCCCAGTCCTGAAAAGGGGCGGAGGGGAGGGGAGAGTACTAGGGGGCTGCCCTCAGGGATGCCTCTTTGTCCCCAGGGACTCCACCACTTGCATTCTCAGGGGAAGATCCACAGAGACATCAAGGTAGGAGTGGACCGAAGGCATGGTGAGGGGGGAGGAGGCGGCCTTGGGGACACCAGACGACGAGATTCTCTCTCCTCCATCCCCACAGGGAGCCAACCTTCTCCTCACTCTCCAGGGAGATGTCAAGCTGGGTCAGTACCGGGAATGCAGTCAGGGTGAGGGTTCAGTGGGAGCCCTGGAAACCACAGGTGCCGGGTTACCGGGGGCAAGCCACTTTACTGCTTGGGCCTCAGTTTCCCCGCTTAGAAACGCAGCAGCACCTCCTACTTGCTGGAAGTTGGATGAGGTTGGTCTCGGTGGAGGCTGAGGCGGGACCAGGCACTCAGTCAGGGATAGAGGGTACCCAGCCCCTCCAAGGGACCTGCCTGGCCTCAGGCCTGTGGCAGCTGTGGCTGGACCTGGGCCACCTGCCCATCTGAGCCTGAGCCCTGGGGTGGCTGGCAAGTGGGACAGAGGCTGGGAGAGCAGCTGTTCTTCCTTGCAGCTGACTTCGGGGTGTCGGGCGAGCTGACGGCATCTGTGGCCAAGAGGAAGTCTTTCATTGGGACTCCATACTGGTGAGGCTGTACCCCGGGCAGAAGGCTGGGCTGTACCCTGGGCAGAAGGGTGGGCACCTGGCCATGCCATCTGTGCTCTCCTCTAGGATGGCTCCGGAGGTGGCAGCGGTGGAGCGCAAGGGTGGCTACAATGAGCTGTGTGATGTCTGGGCCCTGGGCATCACTGCCATTGAGCTGGGCGAGCTGCAGCCACCCCTCTTCCATCTGCACCCCATGAGGTCAGCCTCATACCTGCCCCTCGCCTGCCCCTTGCTCTGCTGACCCTTGACCCTGACCTCCCATCTTCCACAGGGCCTTGATGCTCATGTCAAAGAGCAGCTTTCAGCCACCCAAGCTGAGAGACAAGACACGCTGGTGAGGACCCTCCTCTCCCCGCTGCTGGGACCCCTGACTCCCAGGGCAGGCATGGAGTCAAGAGCCCTGCTTTTCAGGCCCCCACAGACCATTTGAGTGATGGTCTGGGCAAGGGGGACCGGTGTGGACAGGAAAGAAGGGCAGATGACTGGGCTGGAGTTGCTGCCATATCACAACAGCCATGTTGACAGGCAGCTCCCTCCTGGGCTGGCCGTCAGTCCTGGGCTGGCAGGACAGCTGGCAGGATGCCCGACCCGAGGCCTAACCTGGGCTGGGGCGGTGGCTCTTGTGCCCACCAGGACCCAGAATTTCCACCACTTCCTCAAACTGGCCTTAACCAAGAACCCCAAGAAGAGGCCAACGGCTGAGAAGCTTCTGCAGGTAGGAGAAGGGGACGGTTCTGGGGCCTGATGCTTCAAAGCCGGGCCTGCTTGACAGGGCCCAGTCTGATCACCCCTCCATCCTCCAGCACCCATTCACAACCCAGCACCTCCCACGGGCCCTCCTCACACAGCTCCTGGACAAGGCCAGTGACCCCCACCTGGGAACCCCCTCCCCTGAGGACTGTGAGCTGGAGGTAAGTTGAGAGAATGCTGGGAAATGGGCTTTGGCCTGCCCAGGTAAGGAGGAGGTACCCAAGGTGATATCGTCAAGGTCCCTGTAAGTTGCCTAGTTCCAGCACAGAGAGCCTCCCTTCAGCTGAGCCTGCCCATCAGGAATCATTCCCGGCTGGGTCTGGCTTCCCTTTAATAACCACTTGATAAGTTCCTGCCTTGGGCCCAAACTGACCATGACCGTGACTAAGCCTTCTTGCTTTATGTGTGATCCTTGGCAAGTTACTTGACCTCTTTGTGCCAGTTTTCCCATCTGGGAAATGGGGATGCTGTTTTACCTCATAGGAACCTCAGTGGATTGGGGAAATAAAGCACACCCATGGTATAAAGAACCTGGAAGACTTCCTGGCAGCGGGTGAGGCCCCCAGGTGTCCATCATGCTTGTTCTTTTTTAGACCTACGACATGTTCCCAGACACCATCCACTCCCGGGGGCAGCACGGCCCTGCTGAGAGGACCCCCTCCGAGATCCAGTGTGAGTCCTCTGGCAGGGAGACACGGCTCAGATTAGGTGTGGGGGGCTCAGTCCTAAGCTGTGCCCCTCACCCTGTACTCTGGGCCCCCCAGTTCACCAGGTGAAATTTGGCGCCCCACGCAGGAAGGAGACGGACCCCCTGAATGAGCCGGTGAGGGGTGGCTGCGGGAGGGGGACAGCCCGGGGGGGGGGGGCCGACTAGGCTGAGCACCTCAGCAGGGCCCCAGGGGCCAGGGGCTTCTTCTGGGGCCAAGTTCTTTGCTCAGTGGGCTGGAGTGTGGCAAGATGACCATACCTGTCTGAAAAGGGGCCTGTCACAGAGCCGACCCCCGTGCTACCTGCCCCTGTCAAGCCACGCTTCCCAGCATCTGTCACTGATGTGTCACTGAGGTCTCTGCTGTCTGTCTCCGTCACCATCAGAAGCTGTCTTGCATCTAGTGGCCCTCCCTAAGCCATCCTCTGCATGTCTGTCCCTTTCTCCTTCCTGTTTGTCACACTCACCATCTCAGGCCCTCTGTCTCTTGCCTGCTATGTTTGCACTTTCCATCTGTCTGTCGTCTGTCCGGCAGTGTCTTGATCACTCTCTGCCCCTCTCCCTCCGCCTGCCCCATCTCTCTGACGCGGTTTCCCCCAGTGGGAGGAAGAGTGGACGCTGCTGGGAAAGGAGGAGCTGAGTGGGTGAGTGACGGAGGGGAAGTCACGGGGTGGGGGGTGGGGACAGCGGTGAGGCTGACCTCTGACCCCTCTCCCTCCACCAGGAGCCTGCTGCAGTCAGTCCAGGAGGCCCTGGAGGAAAGGTGAGGGGCTGGTGGCCCCTAGTGGTCTCCCTCCAGATCCGCCTAGTCCTGGTTGCTAACCTCGGGTGGGCAGGGCAGGGACAACCAGGCCCGTCTCACACTCGCTGCTCTTTGCTTTGTCTCTGCAGAAGCCTGACCATTCGGCCAGCCTCCGAGCTCCAGGTGCGGAGTGGTGGGAGAAGGGCTGGGGAGTGGGAGAGTGTGCAGAGGGGTGATTGGGCTGGGGCAGGGTCATCTACTAACAGCCGGCTGGGGCCTCTTGCCAGGAGCTGGACTCCCCAGATAATGCCATGGGAACCATCAAGCGGGCTCCATTCTTGGGGCTGCCCCCCACTGAGCCCACAGTTGAGGCCCCTCTGCCCAGCCCCCCAGGTGAGTCCTGGGCTCTGGAGGTCAAGGAGGCAGAGGCAGGCCCAGGGCGAGGGTAAGGGCTGGAAATCACTGTGGCCTGTGCCTACAGGAACCCTGGCCCCAGCTCCTCCTGGCCCTGGCAGCCCTCCACTCCTGCCCACTGCCTGGGCCACCATGAAGCAGCGGGAAGATCCTGAGGTGAGGGGCCTACATGGGGGTGGGGAGGTAGGCCGCGGGGCTCACCTCAGCCCTGACTCTCCCCCTCCCTCCCAGAGGTCATCCTGCCATGGTCTCCCCCCGACCCCCAAGGTGCACGTAAGTGTTCGCCCACAGCCCCTGCAGCCCTGCTCCCCACTGCCCGCGGCGCCCTCACTGGCCCTCCCTGCCTCTGCAGATGGGTGCCTGCTTCTCCAAGGTCTTCAATGGCTGCCCCTTGCGGATCCATGCTGCTGTCACCTGGATTCACCCCGTTACTCGAGGTAGGCCAGGTCGGGGGAGAGGCTTCACCTGGATCCGGGGCTTGAGCCAGGGGGGCGTGGCCAGCCTCTGACCTGCCCCGACCTGCAGACCAGTTCCTGGTGGTGGGGGCCGAGGAAGGCATCTATACCCTCAACCTGCACGAACTGCACGAGGACACGCTGGAGAAGGTGAGGTCGGCCAGCTGCGGGGGGTGGAGGCCCTGGGCCCTGGGGCTGACCACCTGTCCCCTGCCTCTGTGGCTCCAGCTCATCTCGCACCGCTGCTCCTGGCTCTACTGTGTGAACAATGTGCTGCTGTCACTCTCAGGTAGGAGGTGGGAAGTGGAGGCGGGAGGAGGGATGCCACATTCATCCTCTCTGAGGCCGCCTCCTCCCTCCCTGCAGGGAAATCCACGCACATCTGGGCGCATGACCTCCCGGGCCTGTTTGAACAGCGGAGACTCCAGCAGCAGGCCCCCCTCTCCATCCCCGCCAATCGCCTCACCCAGCGCATCATTCCTAGGTGAGGGCTGTTGTGGTCTTAGATATGTCACTTAAACATGTCACCTCCCTGAGCCCCATTTTCCTCCTGATTAGTAGAGTTGGTGGCCTCTCCTCCCCTTGCCCCAGGCTTCTTGGGAGGCAGGAAGAGGACAGTGCAGATATGAAAGGGCATTTGTGGATGGTGGGGCTGTGGCTCAGGATGTGGGGCTTTGTCCCACCGATTAGCCTTCATGGAGCACTTCTGCTGGGCTTGGGGACATAAGTCGTCAAGCGAGTCCTTGCTTTCCAGAAAGAAGGGAGATGCATACGGGCGGCAGACAGTTAGCAACCAGGACTAGGCGGATCTGGAGGGAGATCACTAGGGGCCAGGAGGCTTCAGTGAGACCAGGCGAGCTCGTAGGGTTTCAGAGTGCTGGAAGGTTCCAGGTGGCCCGGGTAGGGATTCCAGGCAGAGAGGAGAGCGGATGCAGCCTGCAGACCTGGGTGCTCTGAGTTTGAGTCCAGGAGCTGAGGAAGCCCCCAGAGGGCCGAGCCCATCCTCTGCCTTCTGTCCCAGGTTTTGGGATTTGTCTGACTGGTGGCAGCGTTGGCAGCATGTTATTATTACATTTTATATTATTTTATTTTATTGGAACCAGGGATTGAGCCTAAGGGCACTTACCCACTGAGCCCATCCTCAGCCCTTTTTTGGCATTTTAGGGTCTCACTGAGTTGCTTAGCGCCTTGCTAAGTTGCCAAGGTTGACGTGAACTCTCAATCCTCGTGCCTCAGCCTCCTCCTGAGCTGCTGGATTGCAGGCGTGCGCCACCAGGCCCAGCTATTGTTTATCTTTTTGAGTTAGTGTCTCCACTCGGCATTGTGGCACAAACCTGAAACTCAGCGGTTTGAGAGGCTGAGGCAGGAGAATGGCAAGTTCCAGGCTGGCCTCATCCACTTATCAAGACCCTGTCTCAAAATAAAATTTAAAAACGGCTGGGGGGAGCTGGGCACGGTAGAGCACCAACAAAAGTAGAAAATGGGGCTGGGGGTAGGGCTCTGTGGTAGATCACCCCGGGTTCGATCCCCAGAACCACAGAAAGAGACAGATAGGATCTTGTCATGTTGCCCAGGCTGAGCTCAAACTGGCAGTCTTCCCACCTCAGCCACCATGTCCAGCTACTGTCAGCATTTTAAGAGGACCCGTCTGTGGGCCCATCAGGATTCTTCCTGCTGTAGGTGATTCACCTCACTGGCTTAAGCACAGAAAGGAGTTGAACAGCTCGTGTAACTGAAAGTGCAGGAGTCATGTGGGCTTCAGGCTCAGCTGGATCCAGGCTTAAATGGCACCAGCAGGATTCAGTTTCTCGGCTTTGTTTCCTCTCGTTGCCTTTATTCTGAAGCTGACTTTCTTGTCAGGTGCTGGCCGCCCACAGGCCTAGGCCAGCGTTCTTCTAGAACCAGGACCGCCATTTCTAAGGCATCCTCACAAAAGCACCAGGGCTGATTGGCATTTTTTTTCCAGCTTAAGTGCCTGCTCACCCCTGATCCAGCGTCTGGGGCCAGCGGGTGAGGAGCGCCAATGGCCAGGCCTGGGTCACCGTCACCTGTCCACTCCAGAAGACTGGGGGTGGTAGAGGGGGCTCATTAGCCCCACGCAGAGGAACATAGGGTCCTCTTGCCAAAAAGAAGAGATACTGGGCGGATAAAGACCAGGCACATCTGCTGGAGGGCTGTGGTGGACAGTGGGAGGGTGAATCGGAGGAGGGGAGGTGACAGCTGGAAGGAGGCTGGTGCGGTGGCCCAGGGCGCAGGTTGGGCTAGGCCCTGGTGAGGGCCGGATGGCTGGAGCCATTTAGGAGGTGGAGTGGCAGAGCCTGGGGGCTGGTGGGGGAGCAGATCGCCTAGGCCACTAGTGTTGACACTGTGCGCGTGCCATGTACTGTTCTGGGACCTCTGCGTTAAAGGGACACTGCCCCTTGTCCCCACATCACTTGCTTGTGGTGGGAGGCAGACGATAGGCAACCAGAAAACGGAGGCTGTTTGGGAAAAGAGCGGGCGGAGGAGGGCCGGGCCGGTGCCAACCCTGGCTTTGGTTTATCATTTTGTCTTTGAGTCGTGGGAATTGGACCCAGGGCCGAGCACATGGTGGGAAAGTACTTTTCCACTGAGCCACATCCCTAGCCTGCCCTTTTTACTTATTTGATTTTAAAATTTATTTTTTATTTTTATTTTTTTTCGTACAAGGGATTGAACCCAGGGGCGCTTTAGCACTGAGCTTGGTCCCCAGTCCTTTTTCACTTTTTATTTTGAGACAGGGTCTCACTAAGTTACTGAGACTGGCCTCGAACTTGTGAGCACCTCCTGCCTCAGCCTCCTGAGTTGCCACCGCACCCAGCTCGCTCAGCCTGGGGCTTTAACCAGGTGCTCCGAGAGGCCCCTCTGGTAAAGTGCAAAGACCTGGAGGAGCTCAGGGAGCCGGCCCTGTGGCTCGTGGGGACAGCAGAAGTGGGCCTGGCCTGCCCGAGGAACAGCAGGGCAGTCTGAGTGGCCAGGAGGATGGCGTGAACGGGAGGCCATCGGGGCGGGCCCTGTGGCCACAGGGAGGCTTTTGCCGGTGACTCAGAGAAGCCCGGGGGCCACTGGCGAGGAGTCGCACCTTGAGGGCTCCAGGGACTCTTCAGCTCGGAGTGCAGGAGAGGCTGAAGTGGGTGAGGGTACAAGTGGGGACCTGTCTGGAGGCTGTCACGGGGCAGGTAGGAGGTGATGGTCGGGTGGACCCGGGTGGCAGTGGAGGAAGTGAAAACCGGTCCCATTCTGGCAGTTTTGCAAGTTGAGCCAACAGGATTTCCTGATGACAGACGGTGGATGGAAGAGAGAGGGGGTCAAGGTGGGCCCCAAGGCCTTGGCTGGGCAGTGGGAAGGATGGAGCTGTCATCAGCCGTGGGCGTAGCAGGTTTCAGAGGGAGCTGAATTCAATTTTGTCACGTTAACATGCTTATTCACATGCTGTAATCTCAGCTGCTTGGGAGGCTGAGGCAGGAGGATCACAAGTTCGAGGCCAGCCTGGGCACCTTCGCAAGACTCTGTCTTAAAAAAAGAGGGGCTGGGGGTGTTGCTCGGGGCTAGAGCACTTGCCTAGCGTGTGTGAGTCTCTGGGTTCAACCTCCAGTACCACTAACTTAAAAAAAAAAAAAAAAGGCGCTTATTTGCCGTGCAAGTGAGATCTCGTTGGTTCATGGCTGGAGGGTGCTGGTGCTCTAAGGAGAGCAGGCCAGGCTGTGGGCTCAGTGGATGGTTCTAGAAGCTGGTGCGCCAAGCAAGAAGGATGGGGCCAACCAGGCCAGTGGCAGCACCAGCTGGGGACTGGGAGGGCCAGGTCCTTCCTGTGGTGTTCCCTCGAGTCCCTGGGACTGCACCTGGTGCTCAGTGGCCTCAGGGCCTCCCTTCCTGAGCTGGGTCAGCAAGGGAGCCTCTGCTTTGGCCCTGGACCTGCAGGAAGCAGACCACTGGAGCTCCTACGAGCCCCGCATCTGTGGGAAACCGCAGAGTCACAGGGTCCACTCGGAACGTGGAGGAGGGAAAACCATGGTTGTTTGGAGGAAAAATCAAATACAAAATAAATGCAGTGTCCCGCCCGAAGGTCAGCTGGAGAAGAGTGAGAGGAAGAAGGAGGGCAGAGGGCAGGGAGGGGCAGACGCCAGCTTCCTCCCAGGGGCCTGCATCCTGGCAGAGGTGCAGACAGGGCCTGGCCACTGGATGGAGGTGGCAGGGCCACAGGTAGCCCTGTTCCCCAGAGGAGGAAACAGGCTCAGAGGGTCCCCTGGGGGTTGGGGAGCTCCCCATGATCAAGGCAAGCACCCCTTTAATGACCACCCCCACCTCTTCTCCCAGGCAACAAGACAGACCACCCACTGGTCCTGCAGGGCTGTAAAAGGCATGCCATTTGCTATTAGAAGTCCTTGCCCTTCCCTGGGCCTGTTTGCCCATCTGTGAAATGGGCCACGTGTGCTCTGTGCAGTGTGGGAGAATCAGATCTCACCTCGATTCCTGACCCTCCATAATCTCTTCACTTCTATATGCCTTGCCTTTGCCTAAAAAGGAGGTACAGTGACTCAAAACAGCAGAGAAGTAATGATCCTGGGTGCAAGTGCCCCTCTGCATTAACTCATTTAAGCCTTGCTATGAGCCTTTGAGGTGGGCTCCAGTGATATGCCCATCATACAGATGAGGAAATTGAGGCACAGAGAGGTGGAGTAACTTGTCCAAAGCCACACAGCACTAGGTGTAGTTTTGTGATCCAAACTCCCCCAGAGTCTATGGGGACACTGCATACTAGACAGACACAACAGGGCTGTAGATCCTCTGTCCCTTCCAGCTGTGAAAAGCAAGTTGCTTTGCCTCTCTGAGCCTCAGTCTTCTACCTGTAAAGTGGGAAGATGAGCCAGAGCGAGGTAATGCATGCCTGTAAATCCTAGCAACCCAGGAGGCTGAGGCAGGAGGATTGCAAGTTCAAGGCCAGCTTTGTAATTTAGGGAGACCCATCTCAAAAAATATGAAGGCCTGGGGATGCAGCTCAGTCATAGAGCACCCTGGGTTTAATCCCCAGAACTGGGAAAGAAAGAAAAAGGCAGGAATGTGATACTTGCCACCTCTTGAGGATCCGAGGGGACCTTGCCCACGGACAACTCCCCACACAAATGTCCTGGTTGTCACTCCTACAGGCGCTTTGCCCTATCTACCAAGATTCCTGACACCAAAGGCTGCCTGCAGTGTCGTGTGGGTAAGAGCTGGCTCGCGCGGCCTGGAAGTGGGTGAGGCCTAGCCCCCGCTGACCCCCGTTTCCCCGCAGTGCGGAACCCCTACACGGGCGCCACCTTCCTGCTGGCCGCCTTACCCGCCAGCCTGCTCCTGCTGCAGTGGTATGAGCCGCTGCAGAAGTTCCTGCTGCTGAAGGTGCGGGTCCCGGGGAGGCTCAGGTGGGTGGCAGGGGACCTAGGGGAGACACAGAGACCCAGGCATCCCTGCCGCCCCCAGAACTTCTCCAGCCCCCTGCCCAGCCCTGCTGCCATGCTGGAGCCGTTGGTGCTGGAAGGGAAGGAGTTGCCGCAGGTGTGTGTGGGAGCTGAGGGGCCCGCGGGACCTGGCTGCCGTGTCCTTTTCCACATCCTGCCCCTGGAGGCTGGCCTGACCCCTGACATCCTCATCCCACCTGGTGAGTGGAGGGCAGGGCTGCTGGGTGGGCTTGGGGTGTACGTATGTGAGAGAGCGGGGAGGAAGAGAGGACCAGGTTCTGAGATCTCCAAGCAGGATGCCAGGTGAATGAGTCAGAGGTGGGGCACAGCAGAGCCAGAGGTGACTCCACAGAGACCTCGCAGCCTCCCGGTAACGTGCTTCAGCTTGGCTTCCATCAAAGACTTCGTTAGACTGAACCGGGTGCCATCAGGGTGTCTGTAGGCACAGCTACTTGGTAGGCTAAGGTGGGAGGATTGCTTGCCCAGGAGTTTGAGGCCCTCTTGGGCAGCATAATGAGATCCTGTCTCAAAAACAAACAAACAAACAAAGCAGAGAAGGAAGCTGGATGCATGGTTCCCGCCTGTGATCCCAGTGACTTGGGAGGCTGAGGCAGGAGGGTCACAGGTTCGAGGTAAGCCTTAGTAATTCAGTGGAGGCCCTCAGCAACTTAGCAAGACCCTGTCTCAAAAATAAATAAGGGAGGGGCTGGGGTTGTGGCTCAGAGGTAGAGCGCTCACCTGCCATGTGCGAGGCCCTGGGTTCGATCCCCAGCACCCCATAAAGTAAAATAAAGTCATTGTGTCCACCTAAATAAACAAATAAGGGAGTTTCTGTTGTAGCTCAGAGGAAGTGCGCTTGCCTAGCATGTGTGAAGCACTGGGTTCGATTCTCAGCACCAAATATGAATAAATAAAATAAAGGTCCATCAACAACTAAAAAATATTAAAAGTAAATAAATAAATAAATGAGGGGCTGAGGTTGTAGCTTGGTGGTAGTGCGCTTGCCTAGCACGCGAGGCACTGGGTTCCATGCTCAGCACCACATTAAAAAAATAAACAAAATAAAGGTATTGTGTCTATCTACAAGTAAAATTTTTTTTCTCTCTTAAATTTAAAAATAAATAAATAGAGCTCGGTGGTAAAGCAAACCTCTGGGTTCAATCCCCAAAACCAGAAAAAGGGGGTGGGGTAGGGTTTCCTTTGTTTGCTTTCATTAGACCAAAGGGCATGCAGCTGAGAAAAAAGTGGTTGACATGCTCAGGCTGTGGCAGGGGCCGTGGGAAGCAGCAGGTCTGGGGGCGGGGGGCAGGACTAGAGGCCTCCATTTTCAGCAGGGAGGCAGGACGCTGGGCATGGAGACAGCTCAGGGCAGTGGGTAGGCACATGTGGACTGAGGCCCGCTGGGCAAGATCCTGGCCAGAGGCCTCACTTGCAGGATCTCACTGCAGATTGTCACAGCCACCCTGCAGATCAGGTGTCCTCAGGCCTGGGTTACCAGGAAGAACCAGAGCTCAGAGAGGCACAGTGACTTGTTCCAGGTCACATGGGAACTGAGTCTTAAACCCGGTTTGCCCAACTAGAGCTCTCCCTGGGATGCCTCCTCTGGCCCCAGGAGCCCAAGGACAGGTCCCTTACCTTGTCTGAGTAGATGAGGTATCTTGTCCCCACTGGTGGTATGAGGCTGGAATGCACTCATGGCCAAGGGCTGTCTGGTGCATGTCCCCCGTGTTCTCTGGGGGTCAGAGCAGGCTGGTGGCTCAGCCAGGCCCTGTCTCCTCTCTCTGCCCACAGAGGGGATCCCAGGCCCAGCCCAGCAGGTGATCCAGGTGGACAGGGATACAGTCCTGGTCAGCTTTGAACGTGAGTGTCTCTGGGACTAGGGCTGGGGGCAGCAGAGAGCGGTGTGAGGAGGCTGTGTGGGGCTGCCTTCCTGGAGGGAGGCCCACCATCCCCCCTCTGCAGGCTGTGTGAGGATCGTCAACCTGCAGGGCGAGCCCACGGCCACCCTGGCTCCTGAGCTGACGTTCGACTTTCCCATCGAGACTGTGGGTGAGTGAGCCAGAGGTGGGCCACAGCAGTGTCCCTGACTCCCAGCACAGAAAGTGGCCCAGGGCCTGGGGCTAGCAGTGTGGGGAGGAGGCAGCATCCCTGGCCCCTCTTGGAAACCACCCTGGTCACCTAAATTCAGTGAGGACCTCTGTGGTCCAGACCTGTGTCCTGGTGGGGCTGTAGGAGCCAACTGCCTGAGGTCAGGTGGGGGCTGACGGAGCCAACCCCCCGCCCCCCGCCAGTGTGCCTGCAGGACAGCGTGCTGGCCTTCTGGAGCCATGGCATGCAAGGCCGCAGCCTGGACACCAACGAGGTGAGTGGGACTGGGACTCGGATGTCCCTGCCCCTTTAGAGAGGATCTGAGGGGTGGTCTTAACACCCTTTGTCTCCCAGGTGACCCAGGAGATCACAGATGAGACAAGGATCTTCCGAGTCCTGGGGGCCCACAGGTAAGCGGGGACACCCAGCCTCCCCTTCAGAGGCCCCTGAGGCAGAGGGAGGATGGACAGGCCTCTCCCCTGCCCCACTCACCGCTTGTGTTCCCTCAGAGACATCATCCTGGAGAGCATTCCCACCGACAACCCAGGGGCACACAGCAACCTGTACATCCTCACCGGCCACCAGAGCAGCTACTGAGTGGCCTCCCTGCTCTTTTGGGCCACTGGGCTCTTCCCAGATTAGAGGAGCCCAGGCGTCGGCTCTGCTGGAGCCGGGGGTACACCCATCCTGGGAGGTGTCACGGCTGGGTGAGCAGCAGAGCCCCCCAGGCCTTAGCAATAACTGGACCAGAGGAAGCTGCTGTCGCCTCCCCTGCCCCATGGGTAGCTCCATCCCTGGCAGGGGACCCTGGGCAGGAGGGGGCTCCTCTGCCAATCCATTCCATTTGTTCACATTTCCTTTCCGCTCTTCCTGCCAGGAGCCCCCCGGCTCTGCCCTGGGGAACGTGTACTTGAGAGAGTGCTGTTGGTATTAAAGCTGGTTGGTTTACCCCACTGTCCCTCTGGCTGTGCGGAGCTGAGCCCGCCTCATCTCCTTCCTCCTCTCTCCCCGCATCCGGGTGGGCACCTGGTTCTTCCCGTGTATGCTCCATGGAAGGGCAGGGCCACCAGAGTGCTGGGAGTCCCGTGGCCCTAGCAGCCACCTCAGGGGAAGTGCTACCCTCAGACTGGCAGCTTGACACCTTCACCCCAAAGACTCATGCAGGGGAGGGGCCTGAACAAGGGCCTGTCATCCAGGGCAGCCCTGCTCCCTGTAGCTCTCACCAGGAAGGGCACCCCAGGGCTGCTGCCCATGGAGACAGCTGTGTGACCTGGGCTCTCCCACTCCTACTAACCACAGTGTCCCGTGTCAGGCCAGAAACGTTACCCGTGGCCTTCAGGTTAGACTGGGAAGATTGGCCCGTGACCATCAGCACACACTCCCAAGGTAGCCCCAGTGCCAGGCTCTCAAGTCACCACTGGATGAGGACTAGCCCTCAGAGCAGGGGCCGTCCTTGCTGGGCACAACTCAAGAGCTCAGGTGTCCTCCTGTGGCTCAGTTCGACTTTACCTTGTTCTCCTACAGTCACCAGAGTTCCCCTCAGAGGGCTCTGGGTGACCGAGCCAGGGATCCTGTTGCCCAGGTGCTGAGTGGCTACTTGTGACAAGAGCCTTTGCGCACAGCAGGCCATGGAGGCAGGACGGGCGCCCTGAGGGAGGGTTTGGGGGCACAGGCAGATCTCGGGGGAGAGCTGGAGCAAAGGCCCGGGCTCAGGTAAAGGTGAGTGTTGGCACTGGACCTGCACACCTGGGGGACAACAGTTAGTGCCAACTCAGTAAAGCTATGGGGGGAGGCAGGACAGGGCAGTTCCTGTGAACAGACTTGCGGTCCTTGTTGTCACACTTGTCCCCTTGTCCACCCTCCAGCAGAGCTCTGACTGCTGTTTCCAGTGACTAGCAAGGGAATGGGCCCTAGGCCAGGTGAGGGGTACATCCCACATTACTGGTGAGACCCATAGGATGGTGAGAGGCACCTTCCAGCTCTGAAAGTTGATGCCCATCAAGGGATACCTGATGGGATAAGAGTGGCAGGGTAGGGGAACAGTGTGTCCCCAGCTTCCACCTGTCCAGATATCTTGGAGGTTTGCCAGACGTAGGTGGGTGAAGGTGAACTCCCACCCTGCAGAGGCTCACGCCCCAGGGTGCAGGTGCCCTCAGAGCAACAGGCAGCAGACAGCGCCGCCTTGTGGCAGGCCGTCCAGCCCTCAGTTTGGACCTGAAGCCGAGGTGTGAGGTGGGGAGTCCCATCTCATGAAAGGCAAGGCTATGAGCCAAAGAATGGCCAAGAAGCCGGGGAATATATACTAAAAATGTAATCTTTATTTATGTGTTTGTTTATACACAACCTTTGGTCAAGGCACATAATTTGTTTTTCAAATGCAACAATGAAAAGTGTCCCTTTCACCTAACTGCCAGCTCCCCAGTCTCCAGTCACTTAAAAAACACTTTTAGAAGTATTTATACATAGGTTAAGTGTTTCAGTATGCTTTATCCACACCCCGCTGCTTCCTTATACACATGGTAACATACTCTGTGTGTTATACTGACCTTGCCCTTTTAAAATACATCCTGGAAGATCTTTCCATTATCTATTTTGCCCTTTGTTGTTTTTTTTATAGCTGAGGGTGGTCCATGGTATGGGTTTCCGTAACCAATGTTAATGAACTGTAACTGGATACCTACTGATGGAAAATTATGTTGTTTCTACTGCTTTGATATTAAAACAATGCTGCAATAAATATTCTTATGTCAGTGCCACTCAGCACAGTCAGGTGTCTCTGGAGAATAAACTCCTGGAAACAGCATGCTGGGCCAGAGGTGGCTGTGTTTGTCATGGTGAGGGCCATTGTCAGATTGCCTCTGTGGACAGAAACCTGCAGAATGGGGAGACCAGCCTCTTTAAGTCTCAGTGTGGATAAGGAAGAGATCTGGTCATCTCAGTTGTTCAGGGAACGGGCCCTTACCAGAAGTGTATCTGGTGGTGATGGACGAGGGGGAGAGACCCCTTGATGTGTGGCTGTTTGCTGTAGGTGCATGGGGTCCCCAAGAGGAGTGAGTATGACGTGGTGCAGAGGATGTTTCTGAGCGGGGCCCTTGACTGGACAAGCAGCCTTACTTGATGAGCTCGAGGTTCCCTAAGGTAAACCATGTCTTAAACTGAAGACGGGGTTGCTGGGAGGCCTGGAGTACCGAGACATGCGCCTGCAACACCACAGGTGAACCTCAGAGATTAAAACAGAAGTGTGTCAAATTATAGAGTGCGACAGCATGCTGTAAAGCTTAAAAATAAGCAAATGAAACCATCTACTGTTTGGCCATGCATACCCATGACGAATATATCAAAAATCATGGGAGGAGGCTAGGCATGGTGGCACACACCTGTACCCCCAGCAACTCAGGAGGGCGAAGCAGGGAGAGTCCAAGTTCGAAGCTAGTCTGGCCAATTTAGGAAGAACCTGTCTCAAGTCTAAGGAAGGTAAAGTACAAAATTCGAATGGCAGCCTGTTTGAGGGGAATGGAGATGGCACAAAGAAGGACCCAGGAATCTGCAAAGGGATTGATTGGTCATGTTCTGGCTCTCGGGGAGGGTGGGGGTTGGAGTCACAGGGTGTGCAATGTCCAACTCAGTTTCTAACACATTAGATGCCACACGTCCTTTTGTATCAAATGTGGAAATTTTTTGTTTTAAGTCATGCAAGGCAGTGCATGCCCGTAATCCCAGCAACTATGGAGGCTGAGGCAGGAGGATCACAAGTTCAAGGCTAGCCTCAGCAATTTAGCAAAGCACTGTCTCAAAAACTGTCAGGCACGGGGGTGCACACCTGTAATCCCAGCGGCTCAGGAGGCTGAGGCAGGGGGATCAGGAGTTTCAGGCCAGCCTCAGCAACCCAGTGAAGCCCTGTCTCAAAAAACAAATATATAAATAAATAAAAAAGTCTGGGGGACTGGGAATGTAGCTCAGAGGTAGAGCATCTCTGGGTTCAATCTCCAGTACCCAAACAAAACACAAAACAAATTATGGGGGCTGGGGATGTGGCTCAAGCGGTAGCGCGCTCGCCTGGCATGCGTGCGGCCCGGGTTCGATCCTCAGCACCACATACCAACAAAGATGTTGTGTCTGCCGAAAACTAATAAATATAATTAAAAAAAAAAAAAAATGAGCTACCATTTAAAAAAAAAAAAAAACAAATTATGGGCTGGGAATGTGGCTCAAGCGGTAGCGCGCTTGCCTGGCATGCTTGCGGCCCCGGGTTCGATCCTCAGCACCACATACAAACAAAGATGTGTGTCCGCCGATAACTAAAAAATAAATATTAAAAATTCTCTGTCTCTCTCTCTCCCTCCCTCCCTCCCTCTCTCACTCTATCTTAAAAAAAAAAAATGAATAAAGGTATTGTGTCCAACTAAAAAAGAAATGTTTAAAAAAAAAAATTCCCTCTCTCTCTCTTTAAAAAAAAAAACCACACAAAACAAATTACCTTTAATGGGAAGCTATAAACATGGCTTTACGTGAATAAATATTTGTATGCCAACATTTAAAAAAAAAACAAACATGGTGTTCAGGGGAAAGAATTATGGAAAGTACTTGGAGCACCATGGAGCTCACTCCATGGTAAAGGGCAGCAAAGGCTGGATGGACCCTGAGTCCAGGAGCTTCTTTCCTGGGGAGTCAGGGTGTACCACCCTCCTGGCACATCCCCACATTCCCCAACCTGGAAGCTTTCCCTGCCTCCTTTTTCAGTTTTGTTTCTATTTATTTATTTATTTATTTATTTTAGTTGTAACTGGACACAATAACTCTATTTTGTTTGTTTACAAGGTGCTGAGAATTGAACCCAGTGCCTCACACATGCTAGGCAAGCGCTCTACCACTGAGCCACACTCCCAGCCCTCCTTTTTCAGTTTCTACTGAGGTTTAATTACAGAGTCAAGATAAATTAAATCACTGGCCATGTGATTAAACTCAATCTCCAGCCCCTTTCGCCTCCCTGGCTGAGATGATAGGTTTTTTTATTATTATTTTTTTAACATTTATTCTTTAGTTGTAGGTGGACACAATACCTTTATTTAGTTTTTATTATTATTTTTTTAACATTTATTCTTTAGTTGTAGGTGGACACAATACATTTAGTTTTTATGTGGTGCTGAGGATCGAACCCAGTGCCTCATGCATGCTAGGTGATCACTTTTCCTCTGAGCCACAACTCCAGCCCGCCCCCTCTTTAATATTTATTTTTTAGTTGTAGTTGGACATAATACCTTTATTTTTAATGTGGTGCTGAGGATCCCAGGGCCTCGCACATGCAAGGCGCACAAGCAAGGCAAATACTCTATGGCTGAGCCACAACCCCAGCCAGAGATGATAAGTTTTTCAGGTGAAGCTATCTCAGGGCTCTCAAGACTGACAATGGGTCCCTTTGTTAGCATTAATCCAGGTAGGGTCCCAAGAGGCTTACTTTGAGCAACAAAAGGCACTCCTGTCAGGAAATTCCAAGAATGTTTGAAGTTCTGTGTCAGGAATGGCAGATAAAGGCCAGATGTGTATTTTTTTTCCCCCCTCTATCACATTGTTCTATAAAACCAGGAGCATCTGTCTGACATCTGTGTGTAGTTCTGGCCCCTACAGCTCAGAAGATATCCCATTAAAACCAACTATGGGGCTGGGGTTTTGACTCAGTGGTAGAGCACTGTCCTAGCACATGTGAAGCACTGGGTTTGATGCTCAGCACCACATAAAAAAATAATAATAATAATAATAAAGGTATCCACCTACAACTAAAAAAAAAAAACAAAAAATTAAAAAAAAAACAACAACAACTATGCAACCAGGCATGAGTGACCAATGCTTGTAATCCCAGTGACTCTGGAGACTGAGGCAGAAGGATCCCAAGGCCAACCTCAGCAACTTAGGCTCTAACCAGCTTCGTGAGACCCAGTCTCAATAAAAAAAAAAGGATGGAGGTATGTCTCAGTGGTTAAGTGCCCTTGGGTTCAATCCCTGGTACCACGGAGGGGGCATGCTTTTTAGATATTTCAAGATAATGTTATAACTGTAACAAAAGTAGAAATTCATAATAAAAATAATCAAAATATTTTAATTTGGTAATTTAAAAATACTCAAAAAAAAATCCTGGCTCAAAAGAGGCAATTAAGCTGAAATAACCAGAAAGCGTGAAAATGACTGCCCCATGGGACAGTCACAGCTGCAGCCCTGATGTTCATTATTTATTAGCTGTTATTTGTGTATTTTTCTTTTCCGTTGTTAGGCTATGATTTTTCTTCATTTACTGTAGCATCCAACATGTTTTGCACTCAATAGCTGCTCAGACATCAAATGGCTCTTCCCTCCTCCAGAGAACTTGTATTTACAGTATAATTTTTCCTTCTCTCCATTTTCAAAATAGATGATTTTAAACTGGGGATTGAACCCAGTGCACTTTACCACTGAGCCACATGCCCAGCCCTTGTTTTTATTTTGAGACACGGCCTCACTAAGTTGCTGAAGCTGGCTTTTGACTTGCCATACTCCCGCCTCAGTCTCCCGAATACCTGGGTTTACAGATGTGCACCACCCATCCCTTACCAATGACAGGGGATGTGCTGTGCAACTCTCAGTAGCTTTCTCTATACAGTCAGCTACCTACTCGTTCCCCATCATGGATTCAGCCAACTTTGGATGGAAAATACTCAGGAAAAAAGAAAATACAGTAGAGTGTAACAGCTACTGGCATAGCATTTACATTCTGTTAGGTACGAGAGGTCATCTAGAGATAAATTATACATGAGGATATGCACAAGTTATACACAAAGTCTATACCATTTTGTATAATCTGAGCAACCACAGATTTTATATCCCAGTGGGGTTCTGTAACTGAGGGGTAGTACAAACATGCACACACACACATATAGGGTTTTGTTTTTGTTTTTTTTGGTGGTGCTAGGGATTGAACCCAGGGCTTTGTGCAGGCGAGGTAACACTTACCAACATATCCCCAGCCCCCACATATAGGCTTTTTGTTTTGCAAAGACAAGATTATGTGATATGTACTTCTTTTGCTCCATAGTAATACATCACAGAAATTCCTTAGTCTACTGGTATTGATAAACAGCTTTTCAAGGCTGCCTAAGAGTCCAATTTATGAATATTGAGGGAAACCCACTGTTTCAAATTTTGACCATTACAATGATGTAGTAAATGTAGAGGACTTTGAACACATTTTATAATCACTTGTCTTATTTTTGAGGGCAGATTGCCAGCAGTGCGATGCTGAATTGAAAGGTTTTGTACTTTTTGAAAGTGTTTTGGAAAGTGTGTTGTTTTTTTTTTGAGACAGGGTCTATTTGATCTATTTACCCAGGCTAGTCTCCAACTCCTGGACTCCACCTGCCTCAACCTCCCAAGTGCTGGAAAAATAGGTGCTTGTCCTGGTGCCCAGCTCTCAAAAGAGATCACATTTCCTTTCCTTTTTCTTTGTTTTGCTGGTCATGAATCTAGTGTCTCACTCTTGTCTGGCATGATTCTACCACAGAGCTACATCCCAAGCCCACTTCCCTTTAAATTTATTTTTATGTGGTGCTGGGAATGAAACCAAGACTCTTCTGTGAACTAGGCAAGCACTGTGCTACTGAGTTACATCTCCATTTTGAGACAAGGTCTTGCTAAACTGCTCAAGCTGGCCTCAAATTTGCAATTTTCCTGCCTCAGTCTCTCTCGTGGTGGGGATTACAAGGATTTACCACCATGTCCTTCCCAATATTGGCTTTTATCTGTAAAATGTGGTTTTACTTTTTATAGGTTCTTTCTGAAAAGGAAAAAGACAAAAACAAAAACTCAGTTTGAACAGTGTTCCTTGACAGTGTGTTTACAGTTCACCCCTTTTTACCATTTTCTTGAATTTAACCTTCCCTTCAGCATCTTCTGGTTTGGCCTCTGGAGAGCTGTCTTAAGATG
>NW_026000174.1:67019224-67052102 GCF_001458135.2 Marmota marmota marmota | reverse complement strand
GGGGGAGGAAGGGCGGGAGGTGCGCAGGCGCAGCGTGGCTGCGGCCTTGGGCCGCCCAAACCAAAGGACCTGGGGTCCAAGCAGGTGTAGAGTGTAAGGGTGAAGGCTGGGGAGGGGTTCACTGACGACGAGGAGCAGCTCCCATTCTGGTCTTAGAGGAATCTATTTTTTACAATAAACTGTGTTTCCACTAATGTGGAAGAGGTTGGAAGGCTTCAGGTGGTGATTGGGTCCGATCTTTTTTGGCACTTGATTTTCCTTTATTTACCCTAAGATTTCTCAGTGTGATCAGTTTTCCACTTAGTTTTAAAAAGGGTTTCTCTCTGGGCTTGTACCCTTTGGAAGTATACGTACGACGTGCTACGTGTAGGGAAATGGCATGTATCGGGGAATGAGAGTTTGTGTCTTGTTGAATTTGGTATTTAAGAGTTCTGATCCTGTCGGCCCAACTGATCAGGGAAATTGAATGCTAGTCTGGGCTGCACCTTTTTCCTGGTGAAAAAATCAGGCCTTTTCATTTAGTAATTTGGTTTGGTTGTGCTCTGATCTCTTTAGAGGCTGATTCCTTTTTTTGTGGTGCTAGAGATTGAACCCAGGGCCCTTGTGCATGTGGGGCAAGCACTCTACCAACTAAGCTATATCCCCAGCCCCCTGATCTCTTTAGAAAGGTGACTGGGACAGGGGGAGGTAGAATTGGGAAGAGCCGGCAGTTCTCAGTACTGCTTTATAGACTAATTCTTCAGTCTTGTCTCTGCTGGACCATTAGTCATTTGTAAATAATAGTGTATGTGTTTACAATACTTTATATGGAACTTGGGTTCCATACCCATCACTGGAAAAAAGTTGTTCACATGCTTTACAGTGTTCTTCTAAACAACAAAAAAAATATGTGTATATGTATATGTTTTTTAGTTGTTGATGGATGTTTTATTCATTCATTTACATGCAGTGCTGAGAATCAAACCCTGTGCCTCACACAAGCTAGGCAAGGGCTCTACCACTGAGCCACAACCCCAGCCCTTCTAGAAAAAATTTTGAAATGTGAAATATCAACTTTCCTGACCCAGAACCAAGTACCCTTGTAGTGGCCGTGTTTTCATCTCTGACCTTTGAAGTTTGTTTTTCCATTCTTTGCCATTTAAATCTTAAGTGGAGTTCTCAGTTTCAGAGTGTGCTGACATTCTGCGTATATATCCTAAGAAACCTGAATTGCCTGTTGGTAATACTGTGCAGGCTTATATTTGCACCTGATGGTCTTTGTCTGCCTTTAGACTTCCCAAGTAAGAAGCGGAAACGGAGCAGATGGAATCAAGATACAATGGAACAGAAGACAGTGATTCCAGGAATGCCTACTGTTATTCCCCCTGGACTTACTCGGGAACAAGAAAGAGCTTACATAGGTAAATACACGTTCTGTATCCAAGTGTATTTTTAGATGATTATTTATTCTGAGTGCTATATCTGTCGAAAGTCCTATAGTTTTTTTTTATTATTATTATTGTTATAGAGACAAGATATGGTCAGATGTATTCTCATGTCATTGGTATAATGTCAGGTTTTGCTCAGCAAGTGTTGCATTTGTAGTTCCTTGTTTTGGTCTGTTCATAACAGCAGTGTTCTCCACGAGTGCCAGGAAGGGTTGAGGGCCCCATTTAGGAATGAGAATAGTCCCCATTCCAGCAGCCCACCTTTTTCAGCTGCTGTTCATTACCAGTTGGTGAGGTGAGTGTCTTGTCTGCCTCTCTGGACAGGCCCCAGTGGAGAACACTGCAGGTATTGTAAACCAAGTACCTTTTTCACAGCATGGCCTTTCACCATAATTTCATATTTCTCCCTTTCCCTAAAATGTGGTTTTACTTTTTATAGGTTCTTTCTGAAAAGGAAAAAAACAAAAACAAAAACTCAGTTTGAACAGTGTTCCTTGACAGTGTGTTTACAGTTCACCCCTTTTTACCATTTTCTTGAATTTAACCTTCCCTTCAGCATCTTCTGGTTTGGCCTCTGGAGAGCTGTCTTAAGATGAAGGCTCTTGTATTTACTTCTAAAGAACTCTGCTGGGAAGGGGATATTGCTTGATACACAGTAAAAAGTGGTAGCTTTCCCCTTGATATTTCACGACTATCCACAGTGGGATTGAAACTAACCTCAAAATTACTTTAAGAAAATAATATAAGGTCTAATGCAATCTTTATATACTTGTCCAACTGTCTCAGAAAGTATGCTTGATAACATATCCTACTAATCAAGTAAACATCTCTCTCTTTGCCCGCTCACCCCCTTGGGAGGAAATTAGGGCAAAGACATCTTAGGCTTTATGAGGCTGTGGCCTTCCCATAAAAGCTTCAAGGCCCCATGGCTTAATTTTGGAGAGGGTTTTAATTTTGTGGTTTTTATATTATTGCGGGGAGGTGCTTTGTTTCTGGTACTAGGGATTGGACACCCGAGCATTTTCTGTTTCTGAATTACATCCCAAGCCTTTTCTTTAACTTTATTTTTTTAAATTAGTTATTATTTTGGGTACTGAGGGTTGAACCCAGGGGCGCTTAACCTTTGAGCCACATTCCCAGCCCTTTTTTATATTTTATTTAGAGACAGGGTCTCACTGAGTTACTTTAATTAAATTGCTGAGGCTGTTCTTGAATCTGTAGTCCTGCCTCAGCCTCCCGAGTTGCTTGGATTAGAGGTGTATACCACTGTGCCTGTCTTCTTTAACTTTATTTTGAAACGGGGTCTCATTAAGTTGGAGAGACTGGCTTTGAATTTAAAGTCTTCCTGCCTCAGCCTCTTGAGTTGCTGGAGTCTTAGGTGTATGCCACTGTATCCAGTAATTGTTGAGAATTTTGAGGTATTATAATTCTGTATGGTTTGAGGATTTAACCCAGGGGTCCTTTACCATTGAGTTACACCTCCAGGCCCTTTTTAAATTTTGAGACAGGATATCATCTGCCTAGAACTTGATCCTGGCCTTGATCTTCCTGTGTGTCCTCACTAGTTGTTGGGATTATAGGCTTTCTATCTCCTTTTTCACAGTACTACTAAGACTTTCCCCACTCTTCCTATCTACTCCAGCCTACTCACTTGTGTCTCATTAGACCAGTGTGGGACTTAACAACCTTGTGGAATGCCTCTAGTGGAGTCATAGCACAAGAATACAAGCAGACCTGAAAATGGGGACAACAGACTCATTCTTTACAACTTGATTTCCTCTCCCTGTTGGCCTCATCAATGCACTGAGCCCTAAGGGCTGTTTCTAGCCATCATCAAAGTGTAGATAGAATCCAAGCAGAGATTGGTACAGGCCTCTGATCCCAGGAAGATAGCAACACTTTTTATAATTTCAGTATCAACTATTTATTCAGCTCAGAACCCACACCCCCACAATCCACCTGAGAGGACTGCCACATCATTGACTGAAGTCAAAAGTGTCTGGCATAAAGGAACTTGCAGAGCCATGTCTTACTCGCCTTCTGTCTCTCACAGTGCACAGTGTCTTGTCCAGGGTGCCCCTAATATTGTCTTTTGTATTAATGGATTTTCATTTCTTGAGAAGTTCAGTGTGAGGGTGTGGTATATATCCCTGTGTGATGTACTTCAAATTAGAAGGTATCTGGGGTTAGATGTACATTAATATATCTAGGAGCCAACTCAACTCTAATCCAACCCAGTTAGCCTTGCCCTTGATAGAGGTGCCTACTAAGAACTCTGAGATGCTGCAAAGGTAAGAAACAGGTGGTTGATTAGTTTGTTGAAGAAAGTACTCTGGCTCTGCAGTTCCTATTATTTTGGGAAATCAGCTGTGTAACATTTCCCTGGATTCTCTGGCAACTTTTGTGAAACCCTCATCTCTCTTTTGGGTACAGCCTCAGGTCAAGGCCTGAGGGCCACGTATATTCTCCTTGATCCACACTTTGCATCTTCTACATACCTACTCTCCACATCAATAGCAGGTCTGAAAATAAACTCCTAGCACCTTATGCCTATTGGTGTATGAAGATAAAACATGATTTTCCATTTAATGTTTGCATAAAAACCACAGGTATGGGAGACCTTTACTAGTAACAGGTCTGGATGTACAGAAAGTGTATGTATAAATTGCTATAAGATGTCAAATTGGTTATTGAATGTATTGCTTGTTCAGAAGTTTAAAACCTGGTCTTAATTGAAATGATATTTGCTCAACTGGTATTTTTCTTTGTCCCATGTTAATTGGGTCTCACTTTGGGCTATGTTTAATATTTCACAAAGAAAAATTAACTTCGCAAGTCTTGCCCTCAAGTAATTTGATGGGAACCAGGTACCGGTGATATCACACAATGGGTGTTGGTTTGGGGTGCCAATTGTAATAAGCAAGTGTTGGTGGGGAGGGAAAAGTGAACACCTCCTGATAATTGCTTTTGATGTTAGCCTTAGTGAACAGTCTTTATTGCTAACCCCTCTTCCAACAAACGGTTTGCTTCCTTAAGTGATAACCATTTTGAAGTGAAAAAATAACCTATAGATGTAAGTGGACTTCTGCCAATAGGTGGTTGGGGGTTTTTGCCTCAATGTGTTCACTGATCAATCAATCGTCCCTTTCAAAGTCTCCGAGTTCTTCATGCTTGTTGTTGAGATTTGAGATGTTTTTTGGTAACATTGTCTTTTTTCCATCCTTTTTTTTCTTTCCTAACCTGGTTTCTTCCAGTGCAACTGCAGATAGAAGACCTGACTCGTAAACTGCGCACAGGAGACCTGGGCATCCCCCCTAACCCTGAGGACAGGTTGGGAAACAGTTTTAACCAGCTGACAGTAACGCTTTTACCTTTTTCTCAATACATTTTACTGGTGGCAACATTGTGTCAGTTCGATAAAATCCTAGTTAAAGAGACTGGTGGTCTGACCATTCTGGGGACTAGGGTTTAATTAGTAAATGTATGTGGTCAGTCAACAGTTAGAAAATTGGAGTTTTAACTAAAAAGAATAAAAAGTTACATAAAAATGGACAACTGGTTTCCAATTGGTAAGCATGTAGATTTAACCTGATTTACCCACCCTGAGGGACAGTGAGAGGTGGCCATTAACCTGCCTTTTCAGTGCCTGCTTTGGCTGCAAGTCCAGGGTGTAGTTTTTCTCACAGGTACATGATGCAGGGGTTAAGAGTATTTTTGAGCATCACTGAATTAAGCGTGGCAGAAAATTAGACCAGCTCATTGATACACTATTTCTGCTTAAGGTTTTGAGGTGGTTTTAAAAGTAGGTGAGATTTCTAACCAACTTCCTTCACTGCCAATTAATTTTCAGCCTTGGCCATTGCCTGGGGGTTTGGGGAGGGGCCAGTATATTCTTACCTCACCTGTTTTGGGAAGGCAAGCAACCAATCCTAAATTACTTTTTTTTTTTTTTTTTTTAAGGAATGTGGGCCTCAAACAGCTGTGGTCATGTCATTTCAGTTTATAATTGTCTCTCACCTCTAAAAAGTAAAGTTTATGTGAGGGAGATGGACTTTTTAAACTGAAATTGTATTGGCTGATCTTTGAACAGCTAACATCTGATCACTTAATAAGATAGTAAACCTTCCTCTCACTGAAATACCTCTTAGTGCATGCAGCATACTTAAAAAGACTTTGCTTTAAAAAGTAGTGTTTTTGGTTTTTGTTACCCAGTCTGGCTCATTCAGTCAGGAAGATGATAGAATGGCTTTACAAGTCACTCACGTGCATCTTTCTGCTGCCTTTTGCCAGGAAACAGCTTCGTTATTTCTCCATGTTGACTCTCTAATTTTACTTAATAAATCCGTTATATTTTTACCTGTAGATTTTGGTTGGAAGATTGTGTTATGTTATATTTCTTTTTGAAGATTTTTTTTTTTTTCTTTTTAAGATTTCCATTGTAGGTTATAGACCACAAGTGTTTAGTTGTCTTTTTGGCCTTTTCCCCTTTAATAATGTCTACAGGTTACAGGCAATTCCTCTAAAGGATTGAGTTTTTAACAAACCTCTTTGCTTCCTGGAGAACTGGGATTAGAATTTAGTTGATGTGCCCGATGCCTATTCAGGTGAAGAAGTCCAGCCAGCCTAACCTCTAGATTATTAGCTTTTGCCTTTCACTTCCACAATTTGGGAAGAGGTTAAACTGTGAGGCCTTTAAATGGCCAGTTTGGGACTGGTACAACTTGTTCTGGTGATTAGCCAGAAGTGCTCAATTCTAGACAGCTATGGGGTGGGCATAGAAATGTCAAGCATGTTAGAAATAAAACCAGAGCAGGATTTTTCTTCCCTTGCACTTAGTTTTGAAAGAGGCCCTAATGCCTGATTGGTTTTGCTTTTGAGCCCAGGTTGGAAGGAAATGCATAAGTTTCTTTCTTTAATAAGATTATTTCTTAAGAAGGTATATCAAAATTAAGCCACTTCATATGCTATTTTGATGTTATTTAACTTGCACAGTTAAAGGTGTTTTAAAATCTCTTGTAGACCTTAATGTGTAAGATGATAGTCTAATGAGCTGGGGTATGTTTGCCTGTGTTCACTTTCACTGGATTGTGCTAACAGTTTATACAAATGCTAGAAACGGAGGTGTCATTTAGCCGTCATTAGTCATGAACAAACCTGACCTTTTATTCCATCGTGTGTGTGACGTGGTATGACATGGTTACCTTTAGGCTGAAGACAGTGGGAGCAGCCGAGTTCAGTCCTTGCTCTCCATCTAGGCAAGGTTCTCTCAACTAAACCAAGGGTGTAGGAGTCTGAACTACTTTCAGGATGTTTTTTTAATAACCTGATCCACATGGTCTTTCCCTTCTTGCAGCTGCTACTAAATTTTCATACAGAATATCAAGCTATGGTCCTTTTTGTAATCTTAACTCAGAATTCTAGGAGTGTGACTTCTCTTTTTTTATTACCGCAAAATCCAGCTGTGGTAAACTGACCATTTTATCATTACTATTTTTTTTGCTTGTAGCATCAGCATTTTACTCCTTAAAAAATGAGAGAGAATAATCTGCTTTCTGGACTTGTAAACTCTGGCGGAGAATCATAGGTTTCCCCCTTGCTGTTGGCAGGTTCAGACCCTAGACAAGTATTTGACCAAATCTGCATTTGCAGCTCTAGCAGAAGCTGCTTTAGCACTTTAACGGTTTTCTCCATCCAGACTCCCCACCTCGAACAGCCAGAAACAGGTTGTCTCCTGGGCCTTGGACACAGCCAGCCAGGCCATTGAAGGAAAAGCAGAGACGAAGCCTTGAACCATCTCTCTCCATTGTGGGGACCAAGTAGCTGCAATAGCTTGAGTCCCAGCTGCTTTGGGTGAAAGAGCTCGTGTTCACTATGTGTCAGGGGTACAAGTGCTCTTCCTGATAGGCATGAGCTCTCCAAGAGAGAATGTTTCACCTAAACTCGGGTTTCTGTGGTTAACCAAGTTGGGATAGTGCATTTTTTTTCCCAAATGAAAGAAAAATTATATTTGGCAAGGAGACTCCTGTGGATGAAACTGTCCTTGCCACTTACAGTCCAGAGATTTCCCCCAAAGGACAGACTCCCCCCCACATCACTTTTAGAAACAAAACCTTTTTTTTTTCCTTTCTCACACACACCCCAGTCCCCAAAATACTAAGCCAGCTTCCATTTCCCCATTCCACACGATCTCAAATAGCACACGTTATGGTCGGTTCCTCCGAAGAGTGTTAGGGTCTGAGAGGCAGAGGGGCTGGGGAAGACTGTTATAGTCCATGTGGGACTGAGGGAAGTAGGGACAGAGCAGTAACGGGGGTCTGTTTCCCACAGGTCCCCTTCCCCTGAGCCCATCTACAATAGTGAGGGGAAGCGACTTAACACCAGAGAGTTCCGTACCCGCAAAAAGCTGGAAGAGGAGCGGCACAACCTCATCACAGAGATGGTTGCCCTCAACCCTGATTTCAAGCCACCTGCAGATTATAAGTAAGAAGAGGGACTAGGTCCCTTGGGACAAGGTTACATGCCTGTCAAATGTGACCTGCTGGGGCAGTTTTGGTACTACTCACCACTTGTACAAGCTCACCCATAAATAATACTGGTGTTTAGTTTTAGAAAAACTGGGTGATCTCATCTGGAAATGTGCAGAGTTGGTGACTGTCTTTCTTCTTTAGACCTCCAGCAACACGTGTGAGTGATAAAGTAATGATCCCTCAAGATGAGTATCCAGAAATCAACTTTGTTGGGCTACTAATTGGGCCCAGGTGAGTAATCACTAGCTTATTGGGGTATAGAATTCCTTAGAGCCTAGATGTGTCTCCTTGTGCCTAATTGGGGTGCCATTCATTGGTTTTGTTTTAGTAAGGCATTGACTTTGGCTGAACTAGGCCATTCTGTGAGAACTCTTGTCAATATTCTCTTTTTACTTCAGAGAAAGAAAATCCTCAGATTCGCTGTGACTAGCTTTACCTTAAAGGGCACAGAGTTTTCAGTGGGAAAATTTGATTCTCTATAGTTGCAGTTTTCCATCAATTTGCACCCAGCCCAGCCTCTGTCGAGTGTGAACTTGAGTATTAACTAAATCCTTTATGCCTCTAGAGGGAACACCCTGAAGAATATTGAGAAGGAGTGTAACGCCAAGATCATGATCCGGGGGAAAGGGTCTGTGAAAGAAGGGAAGGTTGGACGCAAAGATGGCCAGATGTTGCCAGGGGAAGATGAGCCACTTCATGCCCTAGTCACTGCCAATACAATGGAGAATGTTAAAAAGGCAGTAGAACAGGTGAGTGATGAGCCAAGAAAGGAAACCTCTTAATAGAAATCTGGGTGGTGGCCCAGGCACGTAGCACGTAGGCAGCTAGCTGCTACTCTCTCTCTCTTTTTTTTTTTTTTTTTTGTACTGGGGATTGAATCCAGGGGCACTTTTCCACTGAGCTAAGTCCCCAACCCTTTTTACTTTACAATAGGATCTCAGTTGCAGGGACTGATCTCAGCCTCCTGAGTCATTGGGATTACAGTTATGCATGACTAACTTCTCGTTGTGTCTTCACTAGATCAGAAACATCCTGAAGCAAGGTATTGAGACCCCAGAGGACCAGAATGATCTACGGAAGATGCAGCTTCGAGAATTGGCTCGCTTGAATGGTACCCTTCGGGAAGATGATAACAGGTAGTGATCAGTTGAGAGGAGTGTGCAGAGACCTGAAAAAGCTGTGCAAGTGGAGAGGGTGTTCACAGCCTTTGAGTTGATTTTCTCTTCTCAACAGAATCTTAAGACCCTGGCAGAGCTCAGAGACCCGCAGCATTACCAATACTACAGTGTGTACCAAGTGTGGAGGAGCTGGCCACATTGCTTCAGATTGCAAGTTTCAAAGGTGAGGGACTAGCTGTTCTATGGGTTTTCTGGTAACCAGTGACATACAAGATAGTTCTCTTTAGCACATGGTTGGGTGATGGTGTGATTGATAAAACTGAGAAGGATTAGAAACAATCTTACAGAACAACTCTGTTTTATTGTTTGTCTTGTGTCCAAGAAAACCAAAAGGTTTCTATTCTGATTATTTAGTACTAGGGATTGAACCTCAGGGGAATTTTTATCACTGAACTATATCCCCTGTCCTTTTTTATTTTGAGAGGGTCTTGCTGAGTTGCTGAGGCTGGCCTCAAACATGGCATCCTCTTGCAAGTCACCAGGATTATAGGTGTGTGCCACAGGCCCAGATTGGTTATTATAATGTTTTCACTGAGGCTCAATATTAGTTCACTGCCTTTGCTGCTTAAAGATTTGTTCAAAGCTGGCAGGAGGCTGAGGCAGAGGATCTCAAGTTCAAGGGTCCAAGCAACTTAACTGAGATCCTTTCTAAGAATTTCAAAGACTAGGACTGAGGTTGTAGCTCAGTGGTAGAGCACTTGCCTAGCATGTGTGAGGCACTGGGTTTGATTTTCACTCAGCACCACATAAAAATAAAGGTATTGTGTCCATGTACAACTAAAAAATATTTTTCAAAATTTGGGGGCCAGGCACACTGGTGCACACCTGAAATCCCAGCGGTAGGAGAATCGAGAGTTCAAAGCCAGCCTCAGCAATTTAGTGAGGCACTAAGCAACTTGGTAAGAACCTGTCTCTAATAAAATACAAAATAGGGATGGAGAATGTGGCTCAGTGGTGGTGCTCTGGAGTTCAATCCCTGGTACCCCCCCCCAAAAAAAAAAAAAAAAAAACCCAATTTGGGGATATAGCTTGGTGGCAGAGAATCCCTGAGTTCAATCCCTAGTATCAAAAACAAACAAAACAAAACTGACTACAGAATTTGACTATTTGTAAATCAGCCCTTGACACCAGCATTTCTCTAAGGCTTTGTTAAGGTTCTTTCTGGCAGTTGCCTAGTCTTGGAGAGACTCTTTGTTTCGTAATGGGCAAGTAGGATTTGATGAAACTGGAGAGGGTGAACCTGTGTTCTTGTGACTATCAGGGGCCTGGTGCTTCCTCACCAGTTCTCTTGGCCCAGGGCTTCTGCTGTGGCAGACACTGGCACTCTAGATGAGGAAATGGCCCTGAACCAAGGAGCTGGTAGGACTGTTTACACTATATGCCTAGTAAGAGGTTAGAAAGAAAGGGTGATCTGAGGGCTGAATCTTCAAAGCTTCCCCTGCTCTCTGTATCCCCCACCCCACTTCAGGCCTGGTGACCCCCAGTCAGCTCAGGATAAAGCACGGATGGATAAAGAATATTTGTCCTTGATGGCTGAACTTGGGGAAGCTCCTGTCCCAGCATCTGTGGGCTCCACCTCTGGGCCTGCGACCACACCCTTGGCTAGTGCACCTCGGCCTGCTGCTCCTGCCAACAACCCGCCTCCACCGGTGAGCCTTGGGGGAGGGTTCTTTTGGCCTGGTCCCCTAGTCTCTTCCTCAGAGACTGGAAGCTATGGCCAAGTGCTTTGGGTGGAGCTGAGTGATGGACATGGATGGCAACATTGTTCTTCCGGAATGTCTGGCCAGTGGGGGACTTCTTACTTTGGGAGGCCTCTTGTGCTTTTATCCTGGTCCTATGGCATAGCTGGAAGAACAGTGTTGCCATCAGGGGGAGCAGACAGGGACGTTGGCCGGAAATGCTCTCACGTAGTCTCTCATGTCCACCACCCAGAGCCGCCCACCCTGGATGAATTCTGGCCCTTCAGAGAGTCGGCCTTATCATGGCATGCATGGAGGTGGTCCTGGCGGGCCTGGAGGTGGCCCCCACAGCTTCCCACACCCATTACCCAGCCTGACAGGTGGGCATGGTGGACATCCCATGCAGCACAACCCAAATGGACCCCCACCCCCTTGGATGCAGCCACCGCCACCACCGATGAACCAGGGCCCCCACCCACCTGGGCACCATGGCCCTCCTCCAATGGGTAAGTAAGTGTCAGACCAGAAACCTTGGGGCTCTGGGGTAAGCACGGGCTTCTGTCAGGGTCCCTGTGAGCTGAAAACAGCTCTCAC
This sequence comes from Marmota marmota marmota, assembly GCF_001458135.2. Classification (NCBI taxonomy): domain Eukaryota; kingdom Metazoa; phylum Chordata; class Mammalia; order Rodentia; family Sciuridae; genus Marmota; species Marmota marmota. The sequence continues at coordinate 67,040,697 of NW_026000174.1, read as the reverse complement.
AATGGCTTACTAGTGCACTGGGCCTACTGGCCTTGCCAAGTCTTGGGTTCTAGAAGGAGCAAGACTATCTGAGTAAGAAGTGCCTTGTGCATGGGGAGGTCTAGCACTGCCTCCATATGAAGACTTTTCAGAGCTGCTGTCTCAAGGGTAGTATTCAAGCTATGTGACTGAGGAAGATGTTGGGGGGTGTCTTCCCTGGCTGGTTCAAATGTCCTGCTAAGTCCCTGCTCTTTCCTTCCATCAAGATCAGTACCTGGGAAGTACGCCTGTGGGCTCTGGGGTCTATCGCCTGCATCAAGGAAAAGGTAATATTGTCTGCTTGCTGTGGGTCTCCACCTAAGTCTGTGTTAAGTAAGCAGGGGCTCTGGCCCAGGTCCCCTCCTTCCCTGAGGCCTCACCCTTCTTTGACCTACCTGCAGGTATGATGCCGCCGCCGCCTATGGGCATGATGCCGCCACCGCCGCCGCCTCCCAGTGGGCAGCCCCCGCCCCCTCCCTCTGGTCCTCTTCCCCCATGGCAGCAGCAGCAGCAGCAGCCTCCGCCACCCCCTCCGCCCAGCAGCAGTATGGCTTCCAGTACCCCCTTGCCATGGCAGCAAAGTGAGTGCAATATTTTGGGCTTGTGGGGGTGGGTGGGACAAGGGTTGGGGTTTAGAACAATAAGACCTCATAGCTCACACACCTTGGGAAGAGACTCGCTCTCGGCTGGGGGATTTGGGAGGCAGAAATGGAAGGGGCCGCCTGGCCCTGGGGGTGTCTTGGGGAGGAAAGCTGATGTTTGGTGTGGTTGTGTCTGGGGAGAGATTTGTGGGGGTCTGGAGGGGAGCCTGCAGTTGTAGGCAGGGTATCGGAAGTCCAGGCTCTGCCAGCTGAGTGAACTGCTGGCTGGCCCGTCTTGTACATAGGGCCGAGTGGGAAGGTGCATGCTTGCTCTGGACGGGGTTGTGATTGGGCCTGAGAGACTGCAGAGAAGGGACTGGGCAGTGGGGAGAGAGCAGCTGTGGCCTTGAGGTTGAATGTGCCGTTCGGTGGTGGCGGCGGCTGGGCGGAGGGACGTCAGAGCCGGTTCTTGAGTCTGGTACTTTTCCCTCAGCCCCTCCAGGGGCATTGGTGACAAAGGGCTTATGCTGTTAAGCCCAGAGACATTGAGGCTGACCCCAGGGTAGTCCTGCCCACCCCTCCACTCCCCATCACCAGGACAGCCCTGCCCGCCCGCCCCCCACCACCGTACCGCATGCCAAGCAAGGAGCAGGCGCCCCTCGCCCCCCATCCCAAGGCAGCAGCCGCAGAGAGCCGCGGTGTGCCCCCCCGCGCGTGTGACCTTGGGCTTCTTTACCACCCCAGATACGACGACTACCACCACGAGCGCTGGCACAGGGTCCATCCCGCCATGGCAACAGCAGCAGGCGGCTGCCGCAGCTTCTCCAGGAGCCCCTCAGATGCAAGGCAACCCCACTATGGTGCCCCTGCCCCCCGGGGTCCAGCCGCCTCTGCCGCCCGGGGCCCCTCCCCCTCCGCCGCCTCCGCCACCTGGTTCCGCCGGCATGATGTATGCCCCGCCCCCTCCTCCTCCGCCTCCCATGGACCCTTCTAACTTTGTCACCATGATGGGCATGGGGGTGGCGGGCATGCCACCCTTCGGGATGCCTCCAGCTCCCCCACCGCCTCCACCACAGAACTAGACTCGTTTTTTAAGAAAATATATATTATATAGAGAGAGAATTGGTCTCGTTTAAACACACGCCGAACCTCACCATATGGAGCCAGACATTGGGACGCACGCATGTGATTGTGTGTGCACGCATGTGTGTGTGTGCACGCACCGGGCTGGGCCAAGCGACTGAGAAATCGCTTGGGAACGGGCAGGATATAGTAGGGGCGCCAGCTTGGGCTCTCCTGGCGCCCCGTAGCATCGAGTGTCTTCTTTGTCTTCTTTCTCTCCTCACCCAACTCCCTTTGCCTCTCCCCAAACCGGGCCGCCAGGATCCCTCCCCGCAGCGGCGATGGCCCGAGCCATGAGAGTGAGGACTTTCCGCGCCCATTGGTGACCCTTCCAGGCAGACAGCCTCAGCAGCGCCCCTGGTGGACAGGATGGTTCGGCAAAGCAGCCTGAGTTATTTTTGTGGACGGAATCGGAACACGCTGGCTCCATATCGTGAAATTTTTATTAATTTTTTTCTTTTTCTTTTGTTATTTCCTTATCTCTTCCTTTCTTCAGACTCCGTCCAAGGAGATGCTCTCCCCGGTCTTCTGCTGCAATTAGAATCCTTCCCTTCTCTCCATTCCTCCTTCTCCCCTTGCCAAGAAGAGGGGAGCAAATGGTTTTAGGCACAGGCTTTGACTATTAATGTTAGGCTGGGGGGGGTCCTTTGGTTCTAAGTGTTTCAAGGGTCCATAGCCACCCCTAAAGACGTTTGTCTTAAATTTTTGAGTAGCAGTTTATCTCTGCCACCTTGTCAAAGAGACTTGTGAAGTTGCCAAGGGTGGCTTTTCATAACCATCCTTCACTCCTGCCAGCAGTAGGGACACAGCTGAAGCCACCTTGGGCTGGCCTGCCAGCCCAGAGTCCTTTCCACGCTCCCCGACCACCTAAGCTGCCACAGAATCCATTTGTTCCTCTCCTTCCTGGAAGCCTTCCTCTTTTATTTTAGTCCCGAATGTCTGAATGTTTTGCAGTGTCTAGGGGTTTGAGCCCCTCGTTCTTTGTTCTGCTTCTCTCCCCGCCCCTTCCCTCTTCATGGAGTGATTATGTTGACAATAATGTGTAACGCGCGTTCTCTTCACTGGTTTATCTACAGAAATTTCTCTGGGCTTTTTTTTCGGTGTTTGATTCGACACTGCACTAAAGGGGGGTGTTCCGTTGAATAAAAGAGCAGTGTGGTTTTCTGGGTCTGTTTCTTTATTTTCTTTTAACCCTCTGCCACCACCCACAGTGGCCCCAAGGTTGCCATACTTTGTTTGTGTTCAGCATCTGGCCCCTGTTCCCCCTTCTGGAGTGAAGCCATGGGACATTAATTAAGGAAGCCTTCCACCTGCTCCCTGCGAGACTGAGTTTCCGGGAGTGGAGCGTGTGGGTGGCCCCTCTGTCTCTGTCTTGTTTCTGGTTCATGCACTGAGAACCAAGCTTACCCCATATCTCTCTCGTTTGTCCTTTTGAAGGCCTTTCCCTGGCACTTGGACCCCCACATTTGCTAAGCTCCAGTGGTGACTTGTGCCTGCAAGCTGCCACCTGACTAAGGCCCTGGGCCTGGGGGGCCATCAGCACTAAAGGTCAAGCCAGCTAATCCTGCCTGTCAGGCATAGTAGCTAAAATTAAAACCGCCAAGTGGCTTTTTTTCTTTCTCTGCTGGTGGCTCACGGCTGCCAACACTGTAGGCTTGGGGAGTGGTGGGGGCAAGATAGCGCCCTACCTTGTGCTTTGTCAGCAGCACATCTTCATGGAGGGTATTAGGCTGGCTGTTTGTCTGGGGCTGTCATGGTACCTGTTGTGGCATCAGAAAAATTGTGTTACAAGTCCATGAGGTAGTGAGGCTCTTGGCCACCCTCTGCTGCTGTTGCTTGGCTATGCCACTCCTGGGAAGAGCCACCTTAGAACTGGGCTGCTCTCCAGTTTTGAGCTGGGGCTACTTCTGTTCCCTGGAGCAGAGCCGGCCATCTGGGCCTGTCCAGGATGCTGTGCTTAGCCACAAGCTGCAGGGATTGACGAGTGCTTGGAAGCAGGCGAGTGGGGTGGGCCTCCCTAACTGATCCCTAAACTAGAAAAGGGTGAGCCTTTGCTCTTAATTGACAGGAGTTGGGACAGGGCCTTGGAACCCAGCTACCCTCTTTGACCTTGGCTTCACCTCATTGCTTCCCCCACAGGCTTGGTTTCCCTGGTGGGCTCATTGGGCGGTTAATTAGCTCTTTGAAGCTCTGGAAGCAGCAAAGTGGCGCTATGTGGGTTTTAGAAATAAAAATCAATAAATGACTTAACCACAGCCCAGCTTTCTCCTCCGCCTCTCTCCTGGGGCCAGCTCCATTCCTGTGCTCCCTCCCTCTCGGCCCCCAGCCCACAGCTTTTAAGGTTTTGGAGAGTAACAGTGGCTAAAAAGGCATCCGTCCACACGAGTGGAAGCTGTTGGTCCTGTTGAGTGGCGGCAAGCACCTGCCCGGTGGCAGTGTTTGGGAAGATGGGAAACACTTGTCTACCTGCCTTAACACTACCTTGGGTGCAAGAAAGACCCACCCTCCTATTGTGACAGGGCTGTTCTGGTTTCTGCTGCTGCAGCAGTGAGCATCCCAGCTCCTTCGAACTTGGCCAGGGGCATGCCAGTTGGGAAAGGTCAGCATCAGGGCTCTGTTACTGAGACTGGGCCAGACACCCTGCAGAAACCCAAGATTGGTCCAGGGAGGGAGGCCGAGTTTCTGCTTAGAAACCTGAACATGAACAACCTCCACTTGGTTCAGGTGGAAAAGTGAGCTTTCAGGGTTCATGCCCCTGGGGTGAGGGGCAGTTTAAGGAGAGTGGAGAGGATGGGAAGCTGGAGGTGACTTTGAGCCTCGGGGCTGGGGGGGGGTTGACATGCTGGGCTGGGGTGTGCAGAATAAAGGTGGGGCCCTGTGGTGGTGTCACCCCAGGGAGAAGAACCTGGAGACAGTCCAAGAGGGTGTTGTGCCACACAATGGGAAACCCACAGAAAAACCAGAGCTCAGGTGACCTGTAGGCCAGTACCTGGAGTGCAGGAAGATAAGGCTGGGGTGGGAGTGGGGCCAGCACCAAGCAAGGTACCCACCCACTAACCTTGGTGTCAGGTAAGGTGGGGATGGTCTGTTGGAGTCGGGTCCTTGGCAATAGGCTGAGTTAAGTCTTGGAGGCAATAAGGGGCAGTGGAGTTTTTGTGACCCCAGCATGCTGCCACGATCAGGGTGGTGAAAATCTAGATAATGACCTCAGGCTTGTCAGGTGGTGACTGCCAAGAAATCGGCTCTGCCACAACCCTCTAAGGGAGAATGCAGGTCAGGGCCACCTTACACGGGGCCATGCCAGAGGCTAGGTGCAGCCGAATGCAGAGATGGGGATTGGGGCTGGGGATGTGGCTCAAGTGGTAGCGCGCTCGCCTGTCATGCGTGCAGCCCGGGTTCGATCCTCAGCACCACATACAAACAAAGATGTTGTGTCTGCCAATAACTAACTAACTAAATAAATATATATATAAAAAAAAAAAGAGATGGGGATTGAATTGTGAAAGGGAGCTGCCGGGCATTTTTTTTTTCCTCCATTAAAAATGGGAAATAGGAGTGGTGGTGCACACCTATAATCCCAGAGGCTCAGGAGACTGAGGCAGGAGGACTGCAAGTTCTAAGCCAGCCTCAGTGGCCTGGGGGATGTGACTCAGTTTAAGTGTCCTGGTACCAAAAATAAAAGGAAATAGTGCCTCAGAAACTATGCTTGAGGCAGTGGGTTCCATCCTCTGTACCACAAGGAAAAAAAAAAGTTGCCACTGTCTACCCAAGTGCTATTCATTGTTTTCTTGATCTCCTGGAAATGTGGCCTCCGCATCCCCCAAATACAAGCAGGCCAACACCCCTCTGTCTGGGGCAGGTGGAAGAGTGGAGGCCTTGCAAATGGGCCTGCACTGCTGCAGCTTAGTCAACAGCTTGGTTGTCCTGAAGCAGACTCAATAGCACCCCTCAGCTGCCCAAACCTCTCTGACCTGCTGCTTTGGCCCTCAAGTATAAAAGCCAGTTCTTCCCCTGGACTAGCCTGCCACCCTGGGAGGCCCAGCCAGCCTTTGAAATAGTACAGACTCCTAGGTTCTCTTTGCCCAAAGAATAAAAACAAGTTCCAAAGTCTACCCTCAAGAGATTAGGGCAACTGGAAGAGGCAGGGTTTATATAGCCTCAATTTGAGAATATAATTTTTTTTTTTTTGAAAGGGGTATCAGGGATTGAATCCAGGGGCACTGAACTACTTAGCCACATCTCCAGCCCTTTTTTATTTTTGGAGACAGGATCTCACTGAGTTGCTGAGACTGGCTTTGAACTTGTGATCCTTCTGCCTCAGCCTCTGGAGCCATTAGGATTATAGGCATGCGCACCCAGCAGAAGTAGACAATGGAATCTAAGGCTCAGAAAGCTAAAGCGACCAGTCCAAGGGCACACAGCAAACCAGTGTCAGGACAGGACATAAGCAATGAATGGGGGCCTGAAGCTGAATGGGGGAAAGGTGCAGAGTAGATCCCATTTTTTAAGTGAGGTCACAGAGCCGTGAATCCTGACCTACTAATCCTTGCCCTGTGCATGGCCCCAGATAGGCAGTGGGGGGTGAGAGAAGGCATGTGGGTCCCAGGGAGACCCGAATGCCACCCCTCGCGGTGGCCCACAGGACTACAGTTCCCAGGGACTCCTGCTCCAGGCTGGGAGCCTCAGCACAGCTCGCCTGTAATGTGACCATGCCTCACGGAAAGGTCACTGCAGAGCTCCTTGAGGGACAGCAACAGGGGGAACTTAGTGTTGGCTCAACTTTGGTAGGGGTGGGGTGAGGGCAGTTTCCTTACCTTAGGCAACACCCCCCCACATGCCACCTGCTGGAACTCAGGTCCTGGTCCCCCTTCTCACAGCTGCTCAGTGTCTTGAATGCTGGCCACACCTCCGTTCAAGGCACACTGACCCTTAGTTCTTGGCCCCTCTTGCCATAACATGCGGCCCTCCTACCTGTGTGCAGCCACCAACGGTGCCCCAGCCCAGGTTCTCTGTCATGATAAACCTGACCAGGGCTCATTTTTCCTCAGTCTGCACCTCCTGGCAAGTATCTAAAGGGCTGAGGATATCACTTAGCAGGACCTGGCTTCCATCTCCAGCACCATTAAAAGAAAAGCAAAAAAGTGTAAAGCAAGCCCTGCTGCTCTGCTGAGGGTAGATTGTGTCTAGAACCCAGGACTAGGCCTCCTGAAACCCGTTCCCTGCGACAGCCCCCCAGCCTCTGCAAGAGTCCACAGTCCATGGGGCTGGGATTGTGGCTCAGAGGGAGAGCGCTCGCCTCACATGCATAAGGCACTGGGTTTGATCCTCAGCACCACATAAAAATAAAATAAAGGTATTGTGTTCGCCTATAAGTTAAAAAAAAAAAAAAAATTAAAAAAAAAAAAGTCCACAGTCCAATCCCACACTTCATCTGTAGCTCAGGAAAGGGGCCCAGCGGGGGATGCCTTAGCCCAAGTCACAGCCTCCCAGGCCAATGCTGCCTGCCTCATCTTGCCTGGAAACCTGCAAAAAGCAGGAACAGGACAGAAGACGAACTGTGGGAAGTGGGTCAGTACAGGCTGCAAACAGGCCTCCCTTCCCTCCCCTCCTCTTGCCCCCAAAATAGCTCCAAGCCTCCTGGCCAAGACCCTCCCATGGCAGGGGAGGTGGGGCAAGCTGCTCTGAGCCAGGCTTTAAATCCCTTCTGGGCTGGGGAGCTCCACTCCCTGGCTGGAGGTTCCGCAGAGGCCGCCTGTCCACTTGCCCCTCAGTCCGGCCCGCCCTCCTGCAACCATGTCCCGGCCCCTGTCAGACCATGAGAAGAGAAAGCAAATCAGCGTTCGTGGCCTGGCCGGCGTGGAAAATGTGACTGAACTGAAAAAGAACTTCAACCGGCACCTCCATTTCACACTGGTCAAGGACCGCAATGTGGCCACCCCACGCGACTACTACTTTGCACTGGCCCACACTGTGCGTGACCACCTCGTTGGGCGCTGGATCCGCACACAGCAGCACTACTATGAGAAGGACCCCAAGGTGCTACTGGGGGCACCCTAGGGGGGGGGATGGGCTGGGATTCTGCCAGGGAGCTGGGAGACCCTGACCAAGTGGCTACCCCTTCCTGGGGCCTGGGTTTTCCGTGACAAAAAAAGGGTCACCTCAGGGTCTTGGGGTTGGAGGATCCAGGGTGCCAAGCTGAAAGGGTGAGGCTAGGGGCTAGGCAGGGGGCTGAGGGCAGGTGGCTGCTTGTAAAGGGCTAGTGCCCATTTAAGGTTGGAGGGGCTGCTGATGGCAGGAAGGTTCAGGTGGCCTGGTTTGGGCTCTCGGTGGGAGGACATGTCACCGTATGTGTGTGTGGTATGCCTGTACCATGGGTGGGGCAAGGCTAGGGAGTCTGGGACAGCAGGGATCAAGTGTCTGGTGGGGTCATGGATAAATGTCAGCAACCTAATACCCCATGCCAGGGGTGGGGGAGGGGCAGGAGGGGACCAGGAAACGGGGAGACCAGGCACTATCAGCATCCTCATGCCGGCTGTCTCTCCATCCGCTTCTTGGCACTGAGGCTAGAGGGCCAAGAGGAACTGGGCACTGCATGGATGGGAGGCGGCAATCTCTAGCCCTGAGTCACTGTGTGACCTTGAATAAAGGCCTCTTTTCTCTGGGCCTTGTCCTTGTCCTTTGGGGGAGTACTTATAGGTGCTTCTTTACATCCTGACCCCCTGATGGACTATTGGGGGTGTGTGGGTATGACTGAGGGGGACTCCACTTCTCCCAAGCACCTCAATTCCTGAGGTGGGTCTGACCAGCCCCATTCTCCAGATGGGGAAACTGAGGCCAGAGAGAAAAGGCGTGTGTCCGAAGTCAGAGGAATGATGTGCCTTACCTGTGCCCTGAAGTCTGAGTGAGGACAAAAAAAAAAAAAAAAAATTGGGAACAGATATGAGACATGCTGGGGCGTGGGAGTGAGACAGAAGGGTGAGAGGCTGAACGCTGATGGGTGACTCTGACCCCTTTCCTGTCCGCCTGTCTCTCTGGGCAGAGGATCTACTATCTGTCTCTGGAGTTCTACATGGGACGGACACTGCAGAACACCATGGTGAACCTGGCCTTGGAGAATGCCTGTGATGAGGCCACCTACCAGGTGTGGTGGGGGGGCTTTAGGACTGGGGGTGTTCTCTGCTGGCACTTGGTACTGACCACTGCCACCCCTCCCCACAGCTGGGCCTGGACATGGAGGAGCTAGAGGAAATTGAGGAGGATGCAGGGCTGGGCAACGGGGGCCTGGGACGGCTGGCAGGTGAGAGGTGGCTTACAGGAGTGGGCTGGGCAGAGGGTTCCTTCCTGTGGGTCCCTGACACCCACCTCCATGAACACCCCCAGCCTGCTTTCTGGACTCCATGGCAACACTGGGCCTGGCTGCCTATGGCTACGGGATTCGCTATGAGTTTGGGATTTTTAACCAGAAGATCTGCGGGGGTTGGCAGGTGAGCAGCTTTGGTCCTGACCTTGTGGCTGGCACCCAGTCCTGATGCAGAGGTCTCCCATTTGGTCATCCAAATACGGATAGTTCCAGAATCAGCCCCAGCTTCCAAAGAAAGCACCCCGGCCCCTCCCCAGTTGCCCTCAAACCAGCTGGTGACCCCTGGAATATGTGGTCTACACTATGGACCGCTAGGGACAGACTTGTCCTACAGGACAGCCCACCAAACCAGGGCCCACTGTAGAGGGCGCTCCAGGCCTCCGCTCCTGCCCTGCCTCATCAGCCACCATGGCCTGGGTCCCTGGGTCTGACGCTGCCTTCTTTTGCCCTGACCTGCCTTCCGCTCAGATGGAGGAGGCTGATGACTGGCTTCGTTACGGCAACCCTTGGGAGAAGGCTCGACCTGAGTTCATGTTGCCTGTGCACTTCTATGGCCGAGTGGAGCACACGAGCCAGGGAGCCAAGTGGGTGGACACTCAGGTGAGGATGAAGGGCTGGGGGAGGGAGCTCCTAGAGGAAAGAGCCTGGAGGCTATTGAACCCAACCACCTGAGGATCAGAGAGTTTAAGCACTTACTTACAGTCACACAGCCGGAGCCAGGAAAGGCTGGAATGAGGATCACAGGGGGCCCAGGCTCAGTGCAAAAGGAGGAGAGAGGCTGTCCCTGCTCCGGCAATGCCTCTCCCCTGCCCCCACTACTGTCCACACCACTAGAGTCATCAAAGGGCTGTCACAGCAACCTGACTCCTGCAGAGCTGACCTGGGGGTACTGAGGAAAGCAAACCGACAACCTCAAAAGGGGCCAAGGGGAGAAAATTAAGGCCTCCCGAATACAGTTGCTCTGCATCACCCAACAGCAAGTTACAGGGGGCCTAAAGCTAAGCAGGCAGCTGAATCCCTGGTCAGTCCTCTTGCTGTGGTTGCAGGTCACGGCCTCCAGATGGGCCTCCCAGAAGCCTCTGTGCTTTCAGAAGTGGCATTTATTCCACTGATATTCAGAATGAGGCCCAGGGGCCGTGGCGGCTGGCACCTGCGGCTCCGGCTAGAACACCAGAGACTGGCTCCCTCGGGCTCTGCCAGCCTGCCTCTCTGCTCTTGGATCGGTTGTTCCCCCTCCCAGTTTCTGTGCTCCAAGTGGGAGAGTGGCTGATGTCTCCTCAAGGGGCTCCCTTGGAGGAGTGGATGTGCCTTGGCACTGAGGTGGCAGGCCGAGTTTAGCAGCCATTACTCTGAGGGAGGCGGGGACAGCATCAGTCACTGCTAATTACCTCCATGATCAACCAGACATAAGACCTTTAGATAGACTTGACCTCTGTGCCCTTTCATAACCCAGGGACCCCTTAGCCCTCTCATGAGTCCAGAGTGTCCTCTGGCTTTTGCTCAGCCACATCACTGCAGAGTAGCCACCAACACAGCCAGCCCTACCGTGGGCTTTGGACTTGTCACTTGGCTTTTTAGCTTCCCAGAACACTCATGAGAATGTAATAAGATCGAAATTGGGGGTTTCTGCTTCTTCTAGATGAGATCCAGAGAGGTCATCTGTTTGCTCATAGTAACACAGCTAATGAATGCGGGCACTGGGCCAGGACCAGGGCTGGGAGGTGACAGAGTGCAGGGGCCATGCCTTCAGCTCCAACCCTGTGGGAGAGGGAGGCTCCAGAGTCACAAGCAGGCAGATGTCCAGGGCTGCCCCCACCCGGCATCTCTGACGGAGTGCTCCCTTCAGGTGGTGTTGGCCATGCCCTACGACACACCTGTGCCCGGCTACCGCAACAACGTTGTCAACACCATGCGCCTCTGGTCCGCCAAGGCACCCAATGACTTCAACCTCAAGGACTGTGAGTTCATCCTCCCGTCCTGCTAGTTAGCAGCCCCCCCCCCGGCCCCCCGCCTGGCTCACGCTCAGCTCCAGCCTGACCCTGTCCCCACTTCGTCCCTCAGTCAACGTTGGCGGCTACATCCAGGCTGTGCTGGACCGAAATCTGGCTGAGAACATCTCCCGTGTCTTGTACCCCAATGATAACGTGCGTTGCCCTTTGGGCTTGAGTCCTTGGGAGAGGGGTCAGGGGAGCTGGGGAGGGACACTCTCTGCTGCCCTAGTGTCACTAGAGCATATTGCTGGCCCTGTGTGCCCTGTGTCCCCCACCTCAAGCTCTGAGTGGGAGGACACCTGAGTCCTGAAGGAGGCAAGATAAGGTAGCTCATCATGGATGGCTGTCCCTGGTGACATCCACAATACCCTCAGTCCCTCTGTGCCCCTGTCCCTGACCCATTCCTGCTCTACTCCTTGGGTCTGGGGGGCCTGGGTAGTTCAGGGCCTCTCCTGGCCCCACCCACAGCACTCTAGGCCACATCCCTGCCATCTTGCACTGTCTCTAGTTCTTCGAGGGGAAGGAGCTGCGGCTGAAGCAGGAGTACTTTGTGGTGGCTGCCACCCTCCAGGACATCATCCGGCGCTTCAAGTCTTCCAAGTTCGGCTGCCGTGATCCTGTGCGCACGAACTTCGATGCCTTCCCGGATAAGGTACGCCTCCAAGACTGCCTTTACCCTGTCCCGTGTGTGACACCACCTCTCCCTTCCCGCCTTAGCCGGCCTGGCTCCGTGGGTGAGGATGTGGCTGCTGGGGGGATGGCAGCGCTCCCTCTCCCTTCAGCAGGCGCGGAGCTGCGCTCTTCCTGGCTGTTGCTGGGGCCTGCTACCCCTGGGCACCTCGGTCCCAGCTCAGCCACAGAAGGGGCAGAGGACAGTCACCACAGCACTTGGGTCAGGGCCCATATTGACTCCTCTGCCTCCCCCTAGGTGGCCATCCAGCTTAATGACACCCACCCCTCCTTGGCCATCCCCGAGCTCATGAGGATCCTGGTGGACCTGGAGCGGCTGGACTGGGACAAGGTGGGCTCAGGGCCCTGCCACCTTGAGCTTGTGCTCTGCCTCAGGGTCCCCTTCCCAGACGGGAGGAGGACAAGAGCTGAACGGGAGACCTGAAGGTGGGGGCTGTGGTGTGTGGAGGGCGTGCCCTCCAGCCTCTGTCCTAACACCCTGCCTCGTGTCCCAGGCCTGGGAGGTGACAGTGAAGACCTGTGCCTACACCAACCACACGGTGCTGCCCGAGGCCCTGGAGCGCTGGCCTGTGCACCTAATGGAGACTCTGCTGCCCCGGCACCTTCAGATCATCTATGAGATCAATCAGCGCTTCCTCAACGTGAGCCGGGGTGGTAGTGTGCCTGGGAGCGGGGCGTGGCAGGGGTTTCCAGCCAGGACCTGAACCTTGGGCACGTGAGGGCTATGGGCAAGGCTGGGCGGGTGGTAGGGGCTGGGGACACGAGTTCCTGGGTCCTGGTCCTAACTCTGGGCTCTTCCGGCACAGAGGGTGGCCGCCGCATTCCCCGGGGATGTAGACCGGCTTCGGCGCATGTCACTCGTGGAGGAAGGTGCGGTGAAGCGCATCAACATGGCGCACCTGTGCATCGCCGGGTCGCACGCGGTCAACGGTGTGGCTCGCATCCACTCTGAGATCCTCAAGAAGACCATGTGAGCCTACCCCGAAGACCCACCCCTCTTTCGGCCCCACCCACCCCACCGTGCCCTGGAGGTCCCACTCGGTCGGTCAGATCAGGCACCACCTCATCCCTGATGGCCCCTTCCAAAGATGTGGGGTTTTTATACACACCATAACCCTTTCCAGTACAGTCCTGTTTCCAGCTGACTCCTCTTAAGCTCAGCACCCCACCTCCCCCAGGGCTGCATCCCCCATTCTACAAATTAGAGTAGGGACCCCAGGGAGGTGAGCCCTGCTGGAGTGAGTGGTGACTCCCACCCAACCTCATGCTGCAGCTTCAAGGACTTCTATGAGCTGGAGCCTCATAAGTTCCAGAACAAGACCAATGGCATCACTCCACGGCGATGGCTGGTTCTGTGTAACCCGGGGTTGGCAGAGGTCATTGCTGAGGTGAGAGGCCACTATAGGGCCAGTAGGGCCAACACAGATCCCTTCAGGCATCAGATGGGTACCATTGTGCAGGTAGCTCACTGTGCAAGTGCTCCCAGGTGAGGGCTGAAATCCATCCTCCATTGGGTTCCCAAGCCTAGCATGTGTCCGGAGAGAGGAGCACCATTTCCTTATCTGCCTGAGCTGTACTCAAGGGCTAATGGGGGCCGGCTACAGAGGTCAACCTGCTGGAGTTCACAATCTATTGGAAGGGTCATCAACAGGTCACATCTGAAATGAGACTGTGAGAGGCTGATGTCTGATAGAGGAGGCTCAAGGTTATGCCGGAAAGGCCAGGGATCCAGGAAAGCCAGCTGTGTTCAGCGGGGGTCAGCCATCAGAGCTCAAGGTCGGGAGGGGAAGAGGATGCACCATGCCCTCACAGGGGGGCTGGAGGAGGAGAAGATGGGAGGTCCAGAGCGGCAGGCTAGGGGGGAGGAGCCTGGCTGACCTGGGAAGGGACCCCTCCTCTATGTCTGGAGGCAGGAGGTGGAGGGACGGGGCTTGGCTGACCCCCATCCTCCCGCAGCGCATCGGGGAGGAATACATCTCAGACCTGGATCAGCTGCGCAAACTACTCTCCTACGTGGACGATGAAGCCTTTATCCGGGACGTGGCCAAAGTGAAGCAGGTGGGGAGGGCTGTCAGCTGGGACGGCTATGGTTATCCCAGGGCTGGCATGTGGTGAGCGCAGGAGGACCCAGACGCCTGGGTCAGGATGGCAGTCAGAGCCCATCTCTCCTGCCAGACCCTGGAGTTCTGGTCAGTGATGGAGGGCAGCATCGACCTCATTGGGAGCGTGTGGGCATGGACTACAATGTCTGCCTTGGAGCAGGGGTGGAAGAGGGTGGCCAGTGAGCCTCCTGCGTCTACCTTCCTGAGCCTGGGTGAAAGGAAAGACGACATGAGGACTATAGGAATTCTTTTTTATCTTTATTTTTTTGTGGCGCTGGGGCTTGAGTCCAGGGCCTCAGGCAGAATCTCTACTACTGAGCCATATCTCCAGCCTGGACTGTGGATTTCTTGATGCCTGAAGACTACTAGTAAGCACCCCACTGTGCCTGCAGGAAAACAAGTTGAAGTTCTCTGCCTACCTGGAGAGGGAATACAAAGTCCACATCAACCCCAACTCACTCTTCGATGTCCAGGTGAAACGGATCCATGAATATAAACGTCAGCTCCTCAACTGCCTTCATGTCATCACCCTGTACAACCGTGAGTGGCAGGTCTCCGCCTGTCCCAGTCCTCCCTGTTTGCAGCTTCTAGCACCACACTGTTTGATCCAAAGCTCCTGGGGCTAGGTGACAACATGGTATTATCCCCATTCCACAGATGGGCAAATTGAGGCTCGAGAGGGGGACGTGGACAGCCACAGGGCAAGTAATTGCCCAAGTCAGGCCTGCTATCTTCTAGTCCAGGCCCTGGCTGCCTAGGTGCTTTCAGGGGCTTCTACCCTGAGGGAAAATCTGGCCTACTTCATCCTCTCATTTCCATAGGCATCAAGAAGGAGCCCAATAAGTTTTTTGTGCCTCGGACTGTGATGATTGGAGGCAAGGTGAGAAGCCCAGACCAGAGTTCTGGGCCTTGACATCTAGGTTGAATCCACCTCACTGGTTTGTGGGATAAAGGGTCAGGAACAGGGTGGTGGCACTGACCCCAGACTGTGCTCTTAGGCCGCACCCGGGTACCACATGGCCAAGATGATCATCAAGCTCATCACTGCCATTGGGGATGTGGTCAACCACGACCCAGTGGTGGGAGACCGCCTCCGTGTGATCTTCCTGGAGAACTACCGAGTCTCGCTGGCCGAGAAAGGTGGGGTGCGACTGGCAGGAACCTAGGGAGGCCCTGACTAGTTAGGTCCCAGGAGAGGCATTGGTTATTTTTTCCTGGGGTGCTTGCACATTAAAGCAGGGGCTGTAGAGGGCTGAGCTGCGAACATGAGCTCCTTCAGTGGTGGCAGGGCAGGGTGCAATCCCGGGGGAGCTGGGTATTGGTGGTGCCCTTCAGATTACACAGTGGAGGATTCAGGTTGGCTGGCTCCCAGATATTGGTGAATGACAAGAGGAGGATGGTGGAGTTGGAGAGGGAGATTGGTTAGTGAGGACTAGAGGGATCAGGTAGAGGGGACCCTGATCTGGCTCTGCCCAGGCCAGCCTAATACAGCTGGGAGGGGGCGGTTCCCCAAGTTGACATAGTTCTGCTGCTACCCTACAGTGATCCCAGCAGCCGACCTCTCTGAGCAGATCTCCACAGCTGGCACAGAGGCCTCAGGCACCGGCAACATGAAATTCATGCTCAATGGGGCTCTGACCATTGGCACCATGGACGGGGCCAATGTGGAAATGGCAGAAGAGGCAGGAGAGGAGAACTTCTTCATCTTTGGCATGCGGGTGGAGGACGTGGACAGGCTTGACCAAAGAGGGTAAATGGGGGTCAAGGACTCCAAAGTTGAGTGTTCATTGGCAGGAGGCACTAACTATGGCTGTTGGAGTGCAGGGTTAGGAGGCAGGGGCATGCCTGGAAAGGGACCCAGGCTGTGCAAGGGCTTAGTTATGGCCATGAGTATTGTGGAAGTTCATAAGGTGAATGAAATGGGGAAAGAAAGAAGAACACAGAAGTGAAGAGAAAGAAACAGAAAATCATGTCAACCCTAAGGGATAATATTATGATGGAATTGGAGGTAAAATTAAACCATTAGCTACCTGGAAATCATGGCCAAAGAGAAGACCGTAGAGTTGTAGTTACAACTGTGCTGTGGTCAGGAGCACAGTTATTAAAGGAGGTTTTTTTTTTTTTTTAATTTTTTTGTTGTTCAATGGACTTTTATTTTATTATCGATACGTGGTGTTGAGAATAGAACCCAGTGCCTCACACATGCTAGGCAAGTGCTCTGCCACTGAGCCACAATCCCAGACCTAGAGGAACTTTTTTTTTTTCCATTAATTTTTTTTTTGGCCTAGGCTGGCCTCAAACTCATAATCCTCCTGCCTCAACTTCCCAAGTAGCTGGGATTCCCAGCTAAAATTTTATTTATTTTTGTGGTGCTGCAATCTAATTGAGGGCTCTCCACATGCTAGGTGAGTGAGTACTCTACCACTGAGCTACATCCCAGCCTAAAATTTATTTTTTTAAATATGATTTTTTAATTATAAAAGTAATACCTCCTCATTAATTAGAAAAATATAAAACAACAAAGAGTAAAATAATTGTCACCCATAATTGCACACCTAGGTTAAAAGCTGAAGTTCCCTTCTTTATGTGTGTTTCTATGTATACACACACTCTCTCTCTCTCTCTCTCACACACACACACACACACACACACATATGTATGTGTACATGCATATATAGTTTTTAAAAGTTGGGGATAAGGGCCAGCATGGTGAAACATCCCTGTAATCCCAGGGGCTTGGGAGGCTGAGGCGGGAGGATTGCAGGTTTGAAGCCAGCATCAGCAACTTAGAAAGGCTATATGCAACCTAGTGAGATGCTGCCTCAAAATAAAAAATAAAAAAGGCTTGGGATGTGGTTCAGTGGTTAAGCATCCTTGGGTTCAATACCTGGTACAAAGAAGAAAAATGTTTAACAAATGTTGGGAATAAGGTATGTAAATTTTAAGCTCTGATACCTTATTTAATACTGAAGAGACCTTTTCTTTCTTATTTTTTTGCAGTCCTAGGGATTGAACCGAAGGCTTCACACATGCTACAGGGGACTGTGTGGGGCCCAAAGTGTCAGCTAAAGCAGGGCCTGGAATCAGAGACATTGTGGAGGAGGCCTTGGTTTCTGTTAGGAAAGGGCATCTCCAGCTCTTTTATTTGTTATTTTATTTTAAGACAAGGTCTTTTTTTTTTTTTTAACATATTTATTTATTTATTTTTTTAGTTATTGGCAGACACAACATCT
The DNA here is from genome assembly GCF_001458135.2 of Marmota marmota marmota. NCBI lineage: Eukaryota > Metazoa > Chordata > Mammalia > Rodentia > Sciuridae > Marmota > Marmota marmota. The sequence goes on along the minus strand of NW_026000174.1, from coordinate 67,023,600 downwards.
TTGTTGGTATGTGGTGCTGAGGATCGAACCAGGGCCGCACACATGCCAGACGAGCGCGCTACCGCTTGAGCCACATCCCCAGCCCTTAAGACAAGGTCTTACTAAGTTGTTGAAGCTGCCCTTGAACTTATGATCCTCTTCCCTCAGCCTCCTGAATAGCTGGGATTACAGGCATGTGCCACCATGCCTGGCTAGAGAGACTTTTTTTTTTTTTTGGTACCAGAGATTGAACCCGGAGCGCTTAACCACTGAGCCACATCCCCAGACCTTTTTTTAAAAATTTATTTTTTTTTATTTTTAGTTGTAGATGAACACGCTAACTTTATTTTTTTTATATGGTGCTGAGGATGGAACCCAGTACCTCAGATGTGCTAGGCAAGCACTCTACCACTGAGCCACAACCTCAGGGCCCCCAGACCTTTTGTGTACTTTATTTAGAGACAATCTCACTGAGTTGCGTAGGGTCTCACTAAGTTGCTGAGGCTGGGTTTGAACTCGTGATCCTCCTGCCTCAGCCTCCTGAGTTGCTGGGACAGGTGTGTATCACCATGCCTAGCTTAGCAAGACATTTTTCCATGTCATTAGTTTTCAAAATCTTTTAAAATGTTTGTATAGTGTTCCATCTTAAGGACATGCATTATTATTATTATTATTATTATTTGGACCGGGGATTGAACTCAGAGGCACTTAACCACTGAGCCACATCCCCAGTCCTTTTGTTTATATTTTATTTAGAGATAGAGTCTCACTGAGTGGCTTAGTGGCTTAAGTTGCTGTCTAGCTTTGAGCTCACCATCCTCCTGCCTCAGCTTCCTCATCAGCTGGGATTACAGGCATGTGCCACCACACCAGGCTTATATATTTAATTCATTTCATATGGTTGGACATTAAGGTTAATTTTGCCTGTTAGTCTAAACATTACTGTAATGAACAACCTTTTACATCATTGTTCCCTTAAAAGAATTACTAGAAGAGTTTTTTTGTTTTGTTTTGTTTTTGGTCAAAAATTATGAGCTCTTAAGGCTCAGACACAGGTTGCCAGATTGATTCCAGTTTATACTTCCACCAACAGCCTCAGAGAGCTGGCATTCAATGCCAAGAAGAATCTCTCCTGTGAGGCTTGACTAAAAATTGGCTTTGTCCTTTCGGCAGGAAGGTGCTGTGAAACATTCTGAGCAAGCTCCCACATTTTTAGGACTAGGCTTTAGAACAGTTCCGGTTGCAGGGCAGAGACTGGGCTGTAGGGAGTGGAGGGGGGACTGTGTGGGGGCCCAAAGAGTCACCTAAAGCAGGACAGCACAGGGGCCTGGGATCAGACACATTGTGGAGGAGGCCTTGGTTTCTGAGAGGAAAGGGCAGGAAATGAAGGAGGCCAGGCTGGCCTTGTGGAGGGCGTCGAATGGAGAGTCTGGGGAATAGGTTTTGCCATCTCAGAAAGTGGAGGAAAGCTGGTACGCCTGCAGTGATCTGGGTTGGATTATCAGAAATTAAGGGACATACCTGAGGATGTACCTGTTGGTGCCACCTGGAGCTCAAAGACAAGGCCAGGGATGGGCTTGGGATGGTGGCGGAGAAAAGACATTCACAGAGGTTTTTTCCTTTCCTTTGCTTCTTTTTCTTTCTTTTTTCTTTCCTGATGCTGGGAATAGAACCCAGGGCTCTACCACGGAGCTGCACACCAGCCCAGGCCATTCATGGAGGAAGCAGTAGTGGTGTGGAAGAGCCCGGGTTTGGGCCCTTGGCTCTAAGACTTACCTTTCCATCCAGGCTGAGTTTCCTCATCCACAAAGTGGGAGAGGAAAAGTGGAGCAGAGTGGAGGGGACTGCTGGGAAGGGACCTCCAGAGGGGGTGTAGCAGCTCAGGGAGGACAGCAGCAGGCTGGGCCTGGGTTTGACTGAAGCTTGGGACTTCCCAGATCTTTTTTTTTTATTTTTTTTTTGTAGTTGACAGAATGCCTTTATTTTATTCATTTATTTATATGTGGTGCTGAGGATCGAACCCAGTGCCTCACACATGCTAGGCAAGCGCTCTAACACTGAGCCACAACCCCAGCTCCTTCCCAGATCTTCTCTGGAGGAGGATCCAGGAAGCCCTTACTAGGGAGTTGACTATAGCTCTGCCCTGGCAGGTATAATGCCCAGGAGTACTATGACCGAATTCCTGAGCTCCGGCAGGTTATTGAGCAGCTGAGCAGCGGCTTCTTCTCTCCCAAACAACCTGACTTATTCAAGGACATTGTCAACATGCTCATGCACCATGACCGGTGAGCTGGCTGTCCAAGCAACCATGCAACTGGGCTGCTGGGCTGGGCAGAGCTTAGGGGTGGGGGTGGGGAGGCTGAACAGGGTCCTGAGCAGCTGTGGCCGGGTTCTTTTTTTTTTTTTTAATTTATATTTTAGTTTTATTTAGGTGGACACAATATCTTTACTTTTTATTTTTATGTGGTGTTGAGGATCGAACCCAGGGCCCCGCATGCCAATCCAGCGCGCTACCGCTTGAGCCACATCCCCAGCCCTGTGGCCAGGTTCTTTTGAAAGCAGCATCACTCTCCAAGTCCCTAGCTATCCACTGGGGCAGAATGACCCAGACCTTGCTGCCTCTCCTTTCCCTTCCAGGTTTAAAGTCTTTGCAGATTATGAAGATTATATTAAATGCCAGGAGAAAGTCAGTGCCCTGTACAAGGTGAGAGGTCCTGGGCGGGGGTTGGCAGGGCTTTGGTGGCCCTGGCTGGGATGAGGCAGAAGTTGGGGAACATGCTTACGGGAGTGAACTTCAGAGTTCCCCTTTGGCCTATAGAACCCGAGAGAATGGACGCGGATGGTGATCCGGAACATAGCCACCTCCGGCAAGTTCTCCAGTGACCGCACCATTGCCCAGTATGCCAGGGAGATCTGGGGTGTAGAGCCTTCTCAACAGCGTCTGCCAGCCCCTGATGAGAAGATCTGAGCTTCCAGACCAGACCCCAAGCCTACCCTTGAGTGTTTGCTATCCCTTGGGCCAGCTCCAGCTGGTCACCCTGAGAGTGGGCCACTGGAGTTAGGTCTTTAGGCCCCTTCCTGGAATCCTCACTTTCTCAGCCTCTAGGTCCCAGCATCCTGGTAACTAAGGACACTGCCCTCTTCCTGTCCTTGGGCTCCCTGTCCTCTCCTATTTATGGGGTCTGACCAACTTCACCCACTCCCCAATAAACTGATTCTCCCTGGAGCGGAGCGTCCTTACTCTGTGGGAAATATTTTTAGCTTTTGGCGGACACAACAGCAGCTGCACAATCACCCTCTTAACCCTCCTACCCCTGCCAGCAGGTGCGTCCTGGGCTGGGGGGTAGCGGCCCATGGGGGCGGGGCCTGGGACTCTCCCTTACCCTAGTGTCAGCCTCCACGCCTTTCTTCCCAGTGCTGTGTCCATACTAGGTCAGCTGCCAGCTAGGCTGGCCGAGGGCGGGGCGCCCTTCTGGGTGGGGCCCACTGGGGCTGGGAGCTGGGACTTGGGATGAATCCTCCCGGACTACCGAGGATCCACACGGTCACCGGAGGAACCCAAGAGGGGGCGTGGCCTGCGGGTGCTTGGCGCCCTCTTAGCCCCGCCCCTAGCCCCGCCCCACTGCGGCGTTTTAGGGTCTCTTAGCAGGTGGCTCAGCTTGGTAGAGTCGTGGTGGCGTTAGGACTGGGGAAATGCACGGACCGTTTAGACTAGGCCTTTGTCATCCCTTCATTATGGGGAAACTGAGGGCCAGGAACGGCCTATTTCTGAATTTCACGGTACCAAGACTGAGGTGTGGGAGGAGGTCCTGCCTCCCGGCCTCAGGCAGGGAGGGGCAAGCCTCAGCAGGGAGGTTTGGGGCCCGCGGTTTCACAGTGAGTGTGTTTGAACCGAAAAGGCCGGAAACTGTTACCAGTTCCCTTGGCCCGGCTTGTGGGGACCCCAACTGCTTGCGGCTGCCCCTCCCAAGTTGGTCTTCCCGGGGCCCAGGCCTCCAGTCTCCAAGCTGCAGAGAACCCACCCATCGCTTGCAGCTGCCCCTTTCCATCCGGCCCGAGGAGAGACACGCCCTCCCGAGTGAACTGGAGAACCCCTTCGCCCCGTCCCCAGACATCCAGGCCGCATCTCCAGGTAGCTGGATTGTCATCCCTCGCCCCACACAGGACCTTCTCCCCCCAGTGTTCTCACCTCGTGCTAGCCCCATCCCCCAGACTGTCACGGGGATCCTCTGCCCCCAAATCCCCCGACCTCCATCAGGCTAGCGCCTCCGCCGCCCGCAGGAAGACGCGCGGCCCGGCACCGGGTTAGCCCCGTGGGAACGGTAGTATCGAAAACAGGAACCCGGGCCGGGGGCTGGGCGGGGCGCCCTTCCCACCGCAGTGCCGCTGCCCTGGCC
>NW_026000174.1:67001850-67019199 GCF_001458135.2 Marmota marmota marmota | reverse complement strand
GTGTATAAGAGACAGGAGGAGGGCGCGGCCCCTAGGGTCCCTTGGGGCGGCGCGGCCAGGTTGGGGTGGCGGATGGGTGGGGAGCCTGCGGTCCCTGTTCGGGGTAGGAGAGCTGCATCGCTCTGGACTACCTGCGGGAGGGGGGGCTTCTACAGTGCACCCAGTTCTTCCCTGCTACATCTCTCAGTCTGACCTTTCCCTACTAGTCCCCATTTAACAGATTGGAAAATTGAGGCTGAGAGGCCAAGTGATTCTCAAGGTCACACAGCATGGAAGCAGCAGAGCCATGGGGGGACAGCTCTGGTGACTGCAAGGAAAAGTCAGCTCAGTAACTCCGTAGAGGAGCCCCCCTACACCAGAATGGGGGAGTACGTGAAGGGGCGGGGTACCTTTCTTTGGGGCAAGGCTCTGCCAGGGTCAGGGGAGTCAGGGCGCTGGGGCTGCGGGGCTGGCCCTGGACGCGGATGAAGGGGGAGGGGCGGCAGAATGGGCGTGTGCGCGCCCACGGGGGTGTGTGCCTGTGTGTGGGAGAGTACATGCGTGGAGACATACTGTTTTGCGTGTGTGCACACGTGTGGGGATGTCAGCGCCACTGTGACCAGAAACTAGAGGTTGGTTTGGCTCAAGTGAACAGCAGGTCTGGGAGGCGACCTCGTCCTCGGATTTGAGTTCTAGGGTGGATGAGCTGGGAATGTGTGTGTGCCTGGGGGTTCTCAGTGTAGGTGTGCGCAGGGCGTGGGTGCCATTGTGTGTGAGACAGAGGGTAGGAGACAGGTGCTTTGTGGCCCTGGTGTGTGGGAGATGGGGCTTGCACCTAATGTAGGTCCCTGGCCTCCAGAATATAACTTGGGTATGGAATGAGTGTTTGTCCCTGCATGGGTGCGTCTAGCCCCCGTCAATGACCAAGTTGCTGGTGGTGTCAGGCCCGCAATGGCCACCCCCACAGTGCTAGCGCCCCCTTCTGGGCACCCTGCTCTGTGTGCGCTCACGATTCGCCAGTGCAGAATGAGGACCCAGGGCTGGGGAGGAAGAAGGCCCTGAGGAAGGGCTGAGCTGGGACCCCTGGGGCCTTCATGGAGTTGACTAGGGAGCGCGCGGTTCCCAGGCTTAGGCTTCCCGCTGACGCCTCCGGGCTGGAGCCGCCCCCCCACAGGAATGTTCCTCGGCACTACAGCCCGCCTCCCCAAGGGCAGGCCCCTGGGGGACGCCTCAGCCCCGCCTCCCCTCGCCGGGCGCCTAGGAGGGGGCGACGCGGGCAGGACGCCTGGGTTCTCTCCTCACCCTCCCATCCCAGGGAGAAATTCCTCCGAGGTCCCCTCAGGCTCTGGGTTCCCAAAATAACCCTGCGGGGGAAGGGAAGCTGTGGAGGGAGGGAAGCGGGAGGGGCGCACAGCCGAGCTGCGGGGTGCTGCAGGTGCTTCTGGGGAGCAGGCGCGAGAAGAGGGCCTGAAGGGGGCTGGGACACCAACCAACTAACCCCAGGAGTCCGGGATGGTCCTCATCCCCGTGGAGCCCTTAGACCCTCCCGCGACTCGGAGGGTGGGCCGGAAGCCTCTCTGCGGGTCCATTTCCCAACTAGAGGGTTGCACCATCCTGGGCCCTGACCGTTTACCCCGGGGGTGGCCGCGGAAGACTACTCCGCCCCTGCCAGCAGGGGGCGTGCCCGCCCCGCCCCGTTCCTGCCTCCGGGCCGCTCCCCTGGTTTGCGCCTCCGCAGACTCCCGCTTTGCCTTTCTCCTGGGACAGGATCGGTCTGAGCCCCTTGGGGAAGCTTCCGGAGCGTAGCCTGGGTCCAGCCCACCGGCCCCGGCAGCCATGGCGGGCACCCTGGACCTCGACAAGGGCTGCACAGTGGAGGAGCTGCTCCGCGGCTGCATCGAAGCCTTTGGTGAGTGGCAGGGAAGGCACAGTCCCGAGCCTAAGCCCGCGCCCCTACTTTCCAGGGCAGACCCTTGGCTAGGACCCACCCACCCTTCCCATCCTGCAGCCTCCTTAATGGAAGCCTGTCTTTATCACAGGGCCGAGAGGTGCCCACCCTTCAACCAGATGAATGTTTCCCTTCTTCAGTCTTCCTGAGCCTGCAGCGAAGGGGGCGAAGGGAGGGCCAGGGTCCCAGACTTTGATACACGCGGGGACATTATCTCTCTCTCCGCGGGATCCGGAGGAACTTGCTATCTCTGGCCTGGAAGCTGTTTCCGGCAGATGCGGGGGGGGGGGGAGGGGGCGCTGAGCGGGTGAAGGGATGCCCCTTCCCCCCGCGCTCAGGAAATGACCTCTGGATTCTTGACCCCCGGGGAACCCAGGCTCTTTCCGCCCCAGCTGGTTCCCCTCCGGACGATGGACCGGGCTGGCTTGGACGCTCCCTCCGGCTCCTTGGGCACTTTCTTACCCTTCTTTACCCCACCTTTTCTTTTTAATTTGCCTCTTGGTTTCCGGGTTCTGGGAAAGCAGGAGGTTGGCTGGGTCAAGAGTGCAGCCCAAGGGTCCTGATACCAGAGGGTTGCAGGCTAGGGCTTCGGGATCAGAGCTTGAGGACCAAGGGTCAACCGGCTTCTCTTTGACCCTTCCGAGTTAGATGACTCCGGGAAGGTGCGGGACCCGCAGCTGGTACGCATGTTCCTCATGATGCACCCCTGGTACATCCCCTCCTCTCAGCTGGCTGCAAAACTACTCCACATATATCCTTCGCGGGCCTCGCCCAGGCCCCTGATGTTGGAGTCTCTGAGCGAACTCCACTGCGCAGCTTAGATGGAGAATGAGCCTCAGCCCTAGAGTGCAGGCTCCTTGTATATGCCGGGATCCAGGCTTGGCCCTTTCTCCCTCTAGGGTCTAGGTTCTGCAGCTTTCCTCCCATCATAACTCTTGCTGGCCTAGGTCTTGCCCTCACCCTCTCAGAGTCTAAGATTGGCTTCTGATCCTCAACTGGGTGGCCTCTTGCCTCTCAGGGCCCAGGCCCCACTCTCAGCCTCTCGAATAAACTGCCCCTCCACCCCTACCTGTGCCCCTACCAGAGCTCATGCCCCACCCTGAGCATCTTCCCAGAACCCAGGCTCTGCCCTCAGCCTCTTTCCAGAGGGGGCGTCCCATCCCACGCTGCGAGCCCAGGCCCCGCCCCTAGCTCGCTGAGTGCTCAGACCGCCTCTGCCTCCCTTCTTAAAGTCAGGCTCCTTATGTTTTCCTTAACTCCCCTTTACCTACCAACAATCCCGGAAGGACAACTCCAATTCACTGCAGGTGAAAACTTGCCATCTGGTCAGGTGAGTCTTCCTCCAGGGTCCTGGCCCCTTCTCTGGCTCCTTTCTCTCTGTCTTCAGCTGGGCCAGAGGAGGGGACCTCGTGCCCTTGGCTCATGTGGGTTTTAATTCCTGGCTCTGTCCAGATGGGTTCTGCTGCTACAGGCTGTCCGCTTCTTCCACGAGGCCTTTCTCTTCCTTTTTGCTCAGTGCGGGTGGATGTCTCAAGAGGCTCTGTAACCTTGGGGAAGGAAAGAGCTGGGAGAGGGGGAACCCCTCTGTCCCTCTCATTGGAAGACTCCAGTTCCAATGGTGCTGCCCACCTGGGGACAGAGAGCTTGGGAAGCTCTGCCTTGTGTGACTCCGCCCCTCCAACCAGGTACTGGATCTCAGCATTCCCAGCAGAGTTCGACTTGAACCCAGAGTTGGCTGAGCAGATCAAGGAGCTGAAGGCTCTGCTAGACCAAGAAGGAAACAGGCGGCACAGCAGCCTCATCGACATCGAGAGCGTGTGCGTGGGGGGACCTCAGGGGGGAACTCAACATCCTACACCATCTGCACTTAATAATAAATGTCTGTTGAATTGAATGAGTGAGGGTCATGTCACTCTCTTGCTTAAAGACCTTCCATGGCTCCCTGTCGCCTTTGAAATGCCTGTCTGGCCGCGGAGGCCTTTCACGGCCTCCGGCCAGCTTGGTGTTCCTGCCTTATCTCCCACGGCCCACTGCCCATCCCACGCGCCTCATACCTTGGCTACACCGGGTTCATTGCCTGCATCCTTCCCCACCATGGTGCTCCGCTCCTGTCATTGCCCTTGTCTCCTTCTCCGTGCCACCAAGACTTGGCTCAGGTGTGAAGTCTGCAGGCTCTGAGGGCTTGGGCTCTTCCAGGGCAGAGCTTGTTGCTCCCTCCTGTTTCCCATGGCACTCTGGACAGACTCCTGTGCAAAAGCCTCGGTACATGTGTCACGCTGTCCGGTGATCGTGTGTTTCTGTGTCTGTCTCCCTCAGTGGACTGTGAGCTCCTCGAGGGCAGGAACCGTGTCTTGCTCACCTCTGTATCCCAGCGCCTAGTGCAGTGCCTGGCACAGAGTACGTTGTCCATAAATGTGTGTCGAGTGTGTGACAAGGGGGAGATGTGGAAGGACTGGCGGGACGAGGGCCGTTAGTGCCTAGCACAGTGGCTCCCCAGTCAGCCCGAGTGGCGTGTCTGCGTGAGTGTGGGGCCACAGGAGAGGGGGTGTCCCCAGCACAGGGCTCACTTCCCCTGCCCCCTCAGCCCCACCTACAAGTGGAAGCGGCAGGTGACCCAGCGGAACCCCGTGGGACAGAAAAAGCGCAAGATGTCCCTGTTGTTCGACCACCTGGAGCCCCTGGAGCTGGCGGAGCACCTCACCTACTTGGAGTATCGCTCCTTCTGCAAGATCCTGGTGTGGCCCCAGGGCTTGTGGTTGGGGTCAAGTGTGGGCTGGGAAGGGGGCTCCAGGAGGGGCAGGGTCTCGGGGGCAGGATGGGTCACAGGGAAGGCCAGGGGGATTCATCAGAGGAGGGCGAGGCGTGGTCATCTGCAGGGAGAGGGGCCAGCAAGGTGCTGAGGCTGCTCCACCTGCCCCCAGTTCCAGGACTACCACAGTTTCGTGACTCATGGCTGCACCGTGGACAACCCCGTCCTAGAGCGATTCATCTCCCTCTTCAACAGTGTCTCGCAGTGGGTGCAGCTTATGGTCCTCAGCAAGCCCACAGCTCCTCAGCGGGCGCTGGTCATCACACATTTCGTCCACGTGGCTGAGGTGCCCGCCTCTCCCCTATCTCCCCGGCCTCCCTGCGGCTAGGCAGGCCACGTCCATCCTTCATACGCAGCCACCGCCTCCTCCCCACCAAGGCTGCCTCAACTCCTGACTCATTGCCTCCCCTCTCCATTGCCCTCTCAGAAGCTGCTCCAGCTGCAGAACTTCAACACTCTGATGGCAGTGGTTGGGGGCCTGAGTCACAGTTCCATCTCCCGCCTCAAGGAGACCCACAATCACGTTGGCCCTGAAACCATCAAGGTGCCTGGGATGGGGGAGGGCCTGTGCTACGCTCCCCAGTGGTGGGGTCTGAGTGCCACCTTCCTCATTTGACAGTTGGGGAAACTGAGTCTTGGAGGGGTTGCATAATGCTGGTGACAGGGGGGAACTCACAGGTCACCTGACGCCAAAGCTTGTTCTTTCTCCTTTTAAACATAGTGGGTAATATAGACACAGAAAAGCTCATAGAACGTGCGAACAGTTTAAAGAAAAATTATAAAGAAGACACCTGGGTAACCACCCTCCAGGCCAAGGTATAGAGAGCCTTGCCAGGGGTGTAGCTTAGGGGCAGAGACCCTAGCACCTTATTCCCTCGCCATCAGAGGCAGCCAACGTTATGACTTTTGTGACAGTGACTTCACTTTTCTTTGTAGCTTTACATCTAATGGGGATTTGGGGTGCCCCTTTTACAACCTCCTATGAGTCAAATCATGTCCTGTGTTATTTTTTGTCTTTCCCTGTCTTTCCACTGGGGTGGGAGAGTCTTTTCATCCTGTCATATGGAGCAGTCGTTCATGCGTTTTTGTTTTCAGACCGTTTGCTATTGTAAGTCCACCCCAATTTATGCATCTGTTCTGTCATTGGACATTTGGGCGTGTGCCAGTTCTTCCTGTTACCGACTATAGAGCTGGCAGCATCCTCCCAGTTCGTTGGCCTGTGCCACCTCACCTCCCTGAGCCTCAGTTTCTTTTTCCGTTAAATGTTGGTGGCATCCTGTGCCCAGGGCTGGTGTGCAGGTGTGGTACTCGGCAGCAGATGTTGCTTTGAACTCACGAGCAGGTGAAGGGGGATGATAAGGGGAATTTAACCTTTTCTCCATCCGGTGTCCTTGACTCATCTTTTTCCACATCTCCAGGGTGATGTGGGGAGGATGGTCCAGTGTGTGGGGGGGTATGATCTTTTGCCCTTTGTTCCCCAGCTCTGGGAAGGTCTGACGGAACTAGTGACAGCTACAGGCAACTATGGTAACTACCGGCGCCGGCTGGCAGCCTGTGTGGGCTTCCGCTTCCCCATCCTGGGCGTCCACCTCAAGGACCTGGTGGCCCTGCAGCTGGCACTGCCTGACTGGCTGGACTCTGCTCGGACCCAGCTCAATGGGGCCAAGATGAAACAGCTTTTCAGCATCCTGGAGGAGCTGGCCATGGTGACCAGCCTGCGGCCTCCCGTGCAGGCCAACCCTGACTTGCTGAGCTTGCTCACGGTGAGGGGCGGCTCTTGGGCCTGACAGCTGTACCTGGTCCTGGCTGTGGGCTTGGCCTTAGGTTCTGGGTTCTGCTCAAGGAACTGAGATCCTCTTGGGCTCTGGAGCTTGAACTGAGCTGAGATGGGTTGCAGACTATGGTCAGAGCCGGGACCTGAGGTCTCATATTGAGGCAGGCAGGAGGACTGTGGGCTGGCTTGAGGCTGGGCGTGTGTCCTGGGTCCAATTTCTGGAGGTAGATTATGTTCAAAGTCTGGGGTCAAGCTCTGGATTCTGCCAGCAGAGGTAGTTTCTAATATAGTTATTCCTGTCCTCTGAGTGACGTTCTGACCTTGACATTGTACTGTGTCAGGAGATCTAGAGTGGGAATCAGGTTCTGGGCTAGAGCTGGCTAGTTCTGGATGCTGGACTGAGGCTTAAGTGTGAAGGTTTGGAGTGAATTCTTAGTTGCTTCTAGACTGGATGGGCATCAGGGTTGAAACCTGAGCTGGATTCTGGATGAATGTCAGAGTCAGGCTGTTCTGAATTGGCCTCTTGACTAGAGTCTTAGCAGTGCATTGAGTACCCGGTTCAGGGCCAAGCTGTGTTCTGGTCTCTGTGTAGGCTGGTGTGGGGGTTGCTGGGGTGTATTCTAGGCCATGCTTTGTCCTGAGTCTAACTGGGATCTGAGCTGACTGATACCCTCTAGGTGGCCCTGTGACCCTAGACTGGAGCTCCTGAGAGTAGCAGGGACCACAGCATTTGACCAGACCTGTGTACCCTAGGTATCTCTGGATCAGTATCAGACGGAGGATGAGCTGTACCAGCTGTCTCTGCAGCGGGAACCACGCTCCAAGTCCTCGGTGAGGGAGGGGCTGCCTGCTTCCCCACTCTGTCTGTCCCACTGAGAATCCCAGGGTGTGAGGACAAGAAGCCACCTTCTTCTTCTTTTTTTTTTTTTTTTGATACCAGGGATTGAACCCAGGGATGCTTAACCACTGAGCCGCATCCCCAGCCCTTTTTATTTTTGATTTTGAGACAGGGTCTCACTCACTTGCTTAGGGGCTTGCTAAGTTGCTGAGGCTGGCTTTGAATTTGTGATTCTCCTGCCTCAGCCTCCCCAGCCTCTGGGATTACAGGTGTGCTCCACTGCACCTAGCAGGAGGAGCTCTTTGAAACTACCCTACCAACTTGCTTGCCGGACAGAGGAGTTCTGAGCAGGCCTTGGGCAGGTTCCCCTCTCCTCTAAGGATCCCTCTGTTCCCCTGGGCCTTGGCTCTTCCACCTTTGGCCCTAGTATGGTCCTGTCCATTCCCACAGCCAACTAGCCCTACCAGTTGCACCCCACCTCCCCGGCCCCCAGTGCTAGAGGAGTGGACTTCGGCCGCCAAGCCCAAACTGGACCAGGCCCTTGTGGTGGAGCACATAGAGAAGATGGTGGAGGTGAGACTCCCGGAGCCCGAGCCGTGTGGGAAACAAGTCTGCTTGGACGCTGCAGCTAGTAAAGGGCAGTTTTGCTAGAGCTGCCCTGGGAGCCACCACCAGTGCATGTCCAAGGGCCAGTGCTCTGTCCCTAGGAGGCACAAGGCAGAGCAGGCTAGTGCACGGAGCTGAGGTGCAGACGGGGTGGGCGTGTGGACAAGGGAGGTGCCCTTCATAACACAGGTCTGTGGGAAGAGATGGGCCCTGATATTCCTTTTATTCTCCCCACTCCTGCCCCTCATGTCCCTCTGCGTACCCCCAGTCTGTGTTCCGGAACTTTGATGTCGACGGGGACGGCCACATCTCACAAGAAGAGTTCCAGATCATCCGTGGCAACTTCCCTTATCTCAGCGCCTTTGGGGACCTGGACCAGAACCAGTGAGGAGGACTGGGGGCTGGGGGGGCAGGCAGCCCGGCTCCCTTCCCCTAGGGCTTCAGTTTGCTCTGTAGGGTGAGGCCATTGGACCAGATGACCTTGGCCGGGAAGCTGCCCATGCTGGGAGGGGCTCCTCGATTTTTCGTGGGTGGCAGGAGGCTGCCAGCCTTAGAGGGGCAGCTTTACCTCACTAATTCAGACAGAGGGGGGCTCCACCCAAATCTTGCAAAGACTGAGGCTTGGGGTCCATTGCTACATAAATACTATTTTATTTGTGGAGCTTACAGCTGGCAAAAGTGTAGGCAAGTCGAGCTCCTGGGTAGCCAGTTTTAATGAATAGATAAGAAAGGCCTGTAATTAGCAGCACCCACTTGCTTATCCACAATTCATATGCTGACAATTTGGAAAAACATCTGGTTCTCTGAAGTAGGTTAAACATGCCCCCAGCAACCATGTCTATGCCCCATTTTTTGCTGAGCAGGCAAACCCCTAAAGAAAATATCCAGACCATCCTAGGTCCATCATTTATTTTTAAATGTGACCTGTATTTCAAAACTATGTTCTTTTGTTTTTTGTTTTTTGGTTTTTTTGGTTTGTTTGGTACCCGGGATTGAACCCAGCATGCTGTACCACTGAGCTCTATACTTAGCCTTTTTTATTATTTAATTTTGAGATTTGAAACAGGGCCTGGCTAAGTTGCTGAGGCTGGCCTCCAACTTGTGATCCTCCTGCTTCAGCCTCTGGAGTTGCTGGGAGTGTAGGCATATGTCACTGTGCCTGACAGTCTGTCGTTCCATGATTTCCACATGACAATAATCTGAGGTTAAAAAAAAAAAATCAGGTAGTAAGAAGTGAACGTCCCCTCCTCCTCCCCACAGGTGAGCAATGTTAATGGTTGGGCAATATATGTGTCCTTCCAGTCTTTCTTCAGGTTGAAATACATGAAGACTTTGTTTGTGTGGTGTGTGTTTCATGGACAAATAGGATTATAGTATAAATCCAGTTCTGCCAGTGGCTTTGTTGTGGTCGCTTTGTTTCTTGTTCCAGAGCTGAGGCAGCAGCAGTGAGGCTGGGGTCCTTTAAGACCCTGGAGGCCCAGCTCAGCCTTAACTCTACCTCATGCCTGCTTCCCGGGCCTAGTGCCCAGCACCCACTGGGTATCAAGCCCCAGCGGCCAGCTCACAAAGAGGGAAAGCCTGGAAGCTGTGGTTGCAGCTCAGAGGAAGGGTATGTGCTTAGCATGCACAAGACCTTGGGTTCCATTCCCAGGACCCAAAGGAAAAGAAAGACCAGCCTCGCCCTCCCAGGACCAGCCCCGGCTCGCTGCTTCCTCCTGGAGCTCTTTGTTTCTGGAACCTGAGGGTTTCCATGTCGTTCTTGCAAAATCACGTATGCGTTTAAACTTTTTGATATAGTTTTAAGAGCATCTAGGTATCTGTAGCAGTGGGCTTCTCTTTCTTTTTTTTCAATCACCCTCTTGAAGAAACTGTACCCCCCCACCGATTTTTGTCCTTGGTCTTTGTTCCCACTCCATCGTGGACCTCTTTCTGTGTGGATTCATGTAGAACTACCTCATGCTTTAGAGCAGCTGTGGAGTGCTGGCCTGCGTGGCTGGGCCGGCGTTCTCCTACCCATCCTCCTGCTGGTGGCCATGTAGACCGTTCCAGTGTCTTTCTATAATTATACGCCACACTGCTGTGAACATCTTTGTACCCATGCACTCCGGCCAGTATTTCTGTAGGAGAAATTCCTAGAAGTGGGGATAATTGGATCAAAAGATATGCACATTCTAAATTAGGAGAGAGCCTGCCAAGCTGACCTCGCACAAGGTTGTACCAGTCTGCACCCCCATCCGCAGCCTGAGTCCTAACTTCCTTGCCAAGAATGGACGCTGTAATAAGCCCGACAGTCGTGCCAGTCTCATTGGCAAACGGTGTCTTGGATAAATGTGCATTTCTTTAATGTGATTGGGGCTAGCGTCTTTATTTATATGTTTATGGGCCATGTATATTTCTTTTGTTAACTGCCTGTTCATATTCTTTGACCAGTGTCCTACTGGGTTTGTTGGTCTTTTTCTCATTGGTTTTTAGAATCTCTGTTAATGGATATTAACCTTTTGCTGTTGGATGTGTTGAATATTTTCTCCCTGTGTGTCATTTATGTTGTCTCTTTCCATATAAAATTTAAAAAAAATTTTGTGTGTCCAATATGTCAGTCTTTTCCCTTAGGACTTCTTGAATTTGTGTTATGTGTAGAAAGGATTACAACATAATTCTCTTAAATCTTTTCAGATACATGTATACTTTTTATTTTTTTAATCAATGTTCTTCATTCAGTGAGAGTGTAATTTTCACCTGCAGTATGAGGTTGACATGAATTGTATATTTTTCTAAATGGCCAGTTGTTCCCAATGCTCCATGGATTGGAAAGATCACCTGGGTCACATTATGGAACCCCCAACATGGTGGGTGGCAGTTCCAAAACAAGGACCAGCCCTGATGGAAATCACTCTTGGTGGCTGAGGACCTACTATGCACATGGACACTTTTATGTATTATCTCATTTAATTCTCAGGAATCCTACCAGGCATAGGAAGTATGTCCCTGCATAGATAAGGGAAGCAAGGCACAGGGAGATTAACCAGCACAGGTCACATGGCCAGGAGGCAGTCTGGAATTTGAACTGAGGTCTGCGTCCAGAATACAT
The DNA here is from genome assembly GCF_001458135.2 of Marmota marmota marmota. Taxonomy (NCBI): domain Eukaryota; kingdom Metazoa; phylum Chordata; class Mammalia; order Rodentia; family Sciuridae; genus Marmota; species Marmota marmota. The sequence goes on along the minus strand of NW_026000174.1, from coordinate 67,008,157 downwards.
GCTCCTTCCTCCCCTAAAATAAATAAGAAAGGGGGCTCTGCCCTAAACCCTGGGATAGGAGGGAAGCCCTGGAGCAAAGGCGTCTTTCCTGTGGGATTATGCAAGAAAGAGTGAGCCGGTATTGCTTTCCCCAATCTCACCTGGCCCCAGAATGCATGGGAGAGCTCCTGGCGCTCAGGTCTCCCGTCTGACAGGCATTGCGCAGAGCACACTTTGGGAACCACAGGCTGAGATAGATCCCTTGGGGAAGAGCTCAGCCCTCTCAGTTGACCCACCAACTGCGAAGTGTGCAGTCAGGGAGGAGGAAACCCACGCCAGTGACTTGCCAGAGACCACACGACTAGTTAGTGGCAGCTGCTACATCTGTCTAGCTCCTGGTCTAGCTGATTTTCTCTTCCCTGTACCAAAGGTGCAAAACTTGAGTTCCGCGAGGACCTGGTGGCTGGGAGTTCCCCAGGGGGGTGGGGTGGGCGAGGCAGGTGGCGGGCGGTGAGGAGGAGGCCGGAGCTCAGGCGCCCCTCCCCACCAGGGATGGCTGCATTAGCCGGGAGGAGATGGTCTCCTACTTCCTGCGCTCCAGCTCGGTGCTAGGAGGCCGCATGGGCTTCGTACACAACTTCCAGGAAAGCAACTCGTTGCGCCCTGTCGCCTGCCGCCACTGCAAAGCCCTGGTGAGCCCCCCAGCTCCCCAACTCCGCCCAAGCCCCGCCCTCCCTGTCGGCCCCGCCCCTGCCAGAGCCGTCCAGGCCCAGGCAAACCTGGTCAATCCCATCTGCCTCTTCTCCTCTTGTTCTGTCCCGGCCCCCGGGGCCCCCGGGGCCCGAGGCGGGTTCTAAGGCTCTAGTCCCTGCCCTCGGGAAGACCTCACCTCTAAGCCCCCGCTCCCAGCACGGTCTGCTCCTCTATTGCAGATCCTGGGCATCTACAAGCAGGGCCTCAAATGTCGAGGTAAGATGGACTGAATAGCGGGGCTGCTGGGCCGAGGTGTTTTGGAGAACTCGTTTCTGGGTAGGAAGTTGTAGTTTGGTGAAGCAGTTGCCAAGAAGCGACGCACTTTGGAAGCAGCGGGGTATGCTGATGAATGTGAAGGGTTGGCTTTTAAGAGAGTGGCTATTTTGGTGAGGCAGCTGCCTAGGAGCAAAGAACTTTTGAGGGGATAGGCTGGCAATTAGAATGAAAGGAACATCTTGGAAGGGACTCTGATTTTGGTGAGGCGGCTGCTCCAGAGTGAAGGAACCTGGGGAGAAGTGCAGGGCTGCAGGATGGGATGGAGGGTTTTCCCACCAGTGACCGTGGCGGGGTTCTTCCATCCCTCAGCTTGTGGGGTGAACTGCCACAAGCAGTGCAAGGACCGCCTGTCAGTGGAGTGCCGTCGCAGGGCCCAGAGTGTGAGCCTGGAGGGCTCTGCACTCTCCCCCTCCCCCACGCACACCCACCACCGGGCCTTCAGCTTCTCCCTGCCTCGCCCTGGAAGGCGTGGTTCCCGGCCCCCAGGTAAGAGCCTCACATCTGGCTGGCCTGTACAGGGAGGGAGGCCGGGTTGTGGTAGCAGCCTATTAAGCCTATTAATTTATCCAGGAAGGAACTCAGTCCAGAGTTTGCCATTCTCTTATTGCCGTTGGGATTATTAAGAAGCATTGGTAAGGGTGCCAGGAAGGTAGCCACGGAGCTCTTGACCTTCCAAGGCTGGGCAGGAGAGAGACCCTAATTTATAAAGTATGAACTGAAAGAGGCTTCTGTCCTCTTATTTTGTTAGAGGGATTGGCAAAGGATTGGAAGAATCACATGAACCATTTGCCTGCATTTCCTTTTTATTTTTTGGTATTGAGGATTGAACTCAGGCACTCAACCACTGAGCCCCATGCCCAGCCCTATTTTGTATTTTATTAAGTGACAAGGTCTCACTGAATTGCTTAAGGCCTTGCTAAGTTGCCCAGGCTGGCTTTGAACTTGCAATCCTCCTGCCTCAGCCTCCTGAGCCGCTTTTTGACTGAGAGAAAAGTCCCTGGTCCTGATAACCTCCTGGCTGCTTTCTTAGGGTCTCCAGGGTTTTAGATCAGTTGGATGAATGACAGTTTACCAAATGATTACTTTGCTGAGAACCATTTGAACAGCTATGTTAAACTTTTTATTTTTTTTATAGATAGAGAGAGAGCGATAGAGAGAGAATTTTAATATTTATTTATTAGTTTTCGGCGGACACAACATCTTTGTTTGTATGTGGTGCTGAGGATCGAACCCGGGCCACAGGCATGGCAGGCGAGCGCGCTACCGCTTGAGCCACATCCGCAGCCCAGCTATGTTAAACTGAGGTCTAAGGCAGGTGACCATTGCCATTTGCGTTAGCCTAAGTCCTCAAAAACAGAGGCAGGCACAGGGCATTTGTCCTCAAAAATAGAAAAGATAAAACCATTTGCATCGAGCCTTCCAGAAGTGCTGGGGTCTGAAATGTGAAATACACACAAAATTGACATTTAGGCTCATTGCTCAGACAAATCTGTGGCTGTGGTGGAAGCTGCAGCAAAACTAAAACTTAGAAAAAGTGCCTTGAAAATTGGGTCGTTTGGTCATTTAGGGAATTGATTTTTGGTGGATGGATCTGCTTTCCGGATAGGGGGGTGTTTCCGTGAAACAGGGAGGGTTGCACCAGGGATGGGGACTCAGGAGTGGGTTCTGTGAAAACCCTCCCTCCTTGCAGAGATCCGAGAGGAGGAGGTGCAGGCCGTGGAGGATGGCGTGTTTGACATCCACCTGTAAAGATGGTGAGTCCTCCCAGGGTGGCCCTGAGCTCCCCCTGAGGGCAGGAAGCAGGGCAAGGGGCACTGGGAAATGTGCTCCATCTAAATGGTGGCCTGCACCTGGCTGCGGGGGAAGGGGGTGTCCTCACAACTTTTTTTTTTCTTTCCAGCTGTGACTGTATCAAGGACTCATTTCTGCCTCGGAGAAAATATTTGGACCAGAGCAGGGAGCCTGGGGTTCTGGGGCTTGGTGTGAGGGCGGCATGTACTGAGGGCAGGGTGGGGACAGTGTCCCTAAGGTTGTACAGACTCTTGTGAATATTTGTATTTCCAGATGGAATAAAAAGGCCCGTGTAATTAACCTGGACCATCCGAGCCTAGAATCCTGGGGGGCTGTACTTATAGGGCCAGTCTTTTTTTTTTTTTTTAAACCTCATTTTTTTTTTTTTTAGAGAGAATTTTAATATTTATTTTTTAGTTTTCGGTGGACACAACATCTTTGTTTGTATGTGGTGCTGAGGATCGAACCCGAGCCGCACGCATGCCAGACAAGCGCGCTACCACTTGAGCCACATCCCCAGCCCATAGGGCCAGTCTTGTGGCCGGAGAGACATGGGAGATCTGGTTTCATGTGGCTGGAATTTGGGGGAATAGGACCTAAGAACCAGAATACCTTGGAATACAAGAATCTTGGGGAGGGTCTAGAATCTGAGAAGTCCAGAATATTGGGGATTGAAACCTTGAAACTAGTGTGTCTCTGCACCCCAGAACTGCTGGGCCCAGTAGTCACACATAACCAGAGGCTTGGGCCTGTAATCAGAATTACATTGCTTGACAGGTGGCCCTTCAGCCCCTGCTTGAATACTTCTAGCAACAGGGTGCTCACTGCGGGAATCCTGGGAGGGCCAGGGCAGTTTAGCTGCTGTGGGCAGAGGGGCATGCACAGCCACAGGCCCCTGCTGGGCTTGCGTGCCTCCGGGCAGGTGGTGGGGGCACTCCTCAGTCAGGCAGCCTCCTGGCCTGGTGCTGCTGCCAGCCGGAAGGACAGTGACTTCCAGAGGAAATGCATATTGATCCTGTACTCAGCCTCCGGAGGCCTCTCCCAGCCCAGCTCCTCCTTCCCTCCTGAGCTTGCAGCATGGAGGTTTTGGGGGTCACAACTACCTGGAGAAGGCTAAGGCCACTTTTAAGGCTGACTGGGTGCAAAGGGCTGGACAGCAGCTCTGAGAATGGGAGCTACCTCCCCAGGCCCCCCCAAATTGGGGGGTACCCTCCAACTGTGGAATTATCCTGAGGGTGGAGACAGACACTCCCAGCTCCTACCTGTGAAGCAGCTCCCCCGTGAATGCACCCCCAAGGATCCCCCCACTTTGTGTCCCTCTCTAATTTCTCTAACTCACTCTTCCTGGCCTTTTCCTTATTTTGGGTCACCCCCTTCTCTCTCCCTGTCACCTATCTCGGCTTCAGCTCTATCCCTCATTGGGTCCCCTGCTTTGCCCCTGCCTCCGTCCTCAGCCCCCTTCTGCCCTTCCCCCTCTTGAGGCTGTAATATCCGTTTCACGATTTGGGGGCTGAGTTGCTATAACAACAGACGGCGATTGTGTTGTGGAGAGCAGCTAGCTCCTGCACCGCCCGCCAGCCTTCCGTGCCGCCTCCGTCCCTGCAGCCTGGTCGCTCCCCTTCCCACCCCCAGCCCCAGCCCGGCCTCTTCCTAGTGTGTGTGCGTGCGAGTCTGTGGGCTCAGGTCTGCCCCGCCCGGGATGTGACGTGTGCCCATCTTTTCATGGTTGCATGTGTCAGAATCGGATGTCTGCGCTTCACATTTGCGGTGTGTGCCTGTATGTGTGTGTGCAGGGACATGCACTCTATTTGCTGTGTGTCCCCTCCCCGTGTCCCCACTGACCTGTGCACACTGGAGAAGGGCTTGTGTTCTCACATCACTCGAGTCACAGTGGGAGGGCACCTGTGTGTTTAGGGTGTGTGTCTTGAAGTGCTGGGTCCCAACTGCCTTGGGGATCTGACTCCAGGACCTTTCTGTGAGACATCCCTGTGGCGGGAAGGGCAGAGAGGTACAGCAGCCACCCGGTGACCTCTCTGCCCTTGATGGGCAAAGCCTTGTGTGGCCAGGAAACAAGTGCTCACCTTGATCTCCCTCCCTGCCCAGACTCATTAGAAGGGTCTGAGAGCTGTCACTGCACCTAGCTGTGTGTCCCTCTCTGCTCTGATGCCTGGGTGGGCGTGTGTGAGAAGGCTGCAGGAAGAGGCACGGTGGGGGTGGGCGGGGCAGTGGGCTGTGGGGTCAGAGAGGTGATTTCACATCCACAGGCCCTGACTCAGCAGTTCCCATTCTCTGGCTCCTCCAGTGGCTTTGGTGGGGATGGCTTGAGGGTCTCTCCAAGGTCAGAGCTGGCCTGAAGTCTGGGACCTGTCTTCCTCCCAACTCTTAGGAAACACCTCCTGCAACCTGGGTTCCCCTTTTACCCTCTCACAGTCCCCCTGTGGGAGTGTCCACATTCATCTACTCAGTAATTAATCACTCTTAATAACGCGCTTAGAGGGGCAGGATGACCCTGTGGGCAGGGCCCCTGTTTGTACCTGTTCCCCTTAGCATGCATTTGCCTTTGAGTGTGAAGGCACCTGTGTACCCAAGTGTGTGTGTTCTTGAGTAAGTATGTGCTTCCTGTGGATGTCTTACCATGATGGGGCGTTTCTGCAGGTGTCCCCAGTGTCTCTTTGGAATGCCTGTGTGCACAGATAAGCGTGTTTGGCTGGGTGTGCATATGCATGCATTAGTGGTTTAATGTGTCTTCTTGTACACTGCCTCTGGCTACGAGATGCCAACTACCACCAGCTGTGCAGATCACAGACCCTGCAACAGGAACCAGGAGCCTGGAGTGAGCTGGCAAAATGGTCTATCGTACACCCCTCCACACACACACACACCACAGCCTCATTCAGAAGCCAGTGTCCAGCCTACTTAGTGGGACACACACTAGGTGCTAGGTCCACCTTTTCTTGGCTGAGTGAGGAAAGGGATGTCCCCTCCCCAACCTCAACGCAGCATGCAAAGTGATGGAGCTGTTGCACACTCCAGTACCCACCTGAAACTCAGGGCTGGAGGGGAGAACAGAGAAGGGGGCTGCTGCCAGTTTCCCTCAGTGACCACGCATGAGTAGCCGCAATCCCAGCCCCAAACTTACTCCTAACCCAGCCCTGTCTCCTAGGCAGACCTGGGAATCCGGCTTCTGACTCTGGGATTCCCATGAGACTGGGCTGGGAAACCCCAAGCCCCTAGGTTTACCCCACCCCCATCTCTGCCTTTCCCTTCCCCACAGCCTTCCACATTATCCCACCAAGGATCTTCTCTCTTGGGTTCTGGAGGCTCCCAGCTAGGAGGCCCCCGGAGCAGTGGGAGCGGCTCCGGGCTGGAAAAAGCCCCTAGCGGCCAGGGTCCCCTTCCCTAGGCTCCTTTCAGCCGAGGCCCGCCCCCGGGCGCAGCCAGCAGAGGGCGCTGCGGCTCAGGCCCCCGCATCGGTCCTGCTCCCCTCCGTGCCCCAAGTCCGGGTCCC
>NW_026000174.1:66954873-67001047 GCF_001458135.2 Marmota marmota marmota | reverse complement strand
GGAACGATCGGAGGGGGCGGGGGAGGCAGGAAGGATGGATTGGGGGGCGGGGGCGCCGAGCTGAGAGGTCTGGCTGGGTGACAGCTAGGAGGCGAAGCTGCTGGGGGGGCTTGGTGATCGGAAGCTCCCTGTGGAAGGGGGCATTGGCCCTGAGCTAGGGCGAATGGAGGGGGGTTAGAGGGAGGGTCGTTGGGGGAAGGGATGGGGAGGGAAGGAGGGGCATCCAGAGGGCTGTGAAGAGGGGCTCTGAAGAGGGGTCCCCAGTTTTTGCGAGCCCCAGGAGCTGGAAGCAGTGCTGGGCCAGAGGGGCTGTGAGCTGTTGTGCTGTGAAGGGTCTGCAGGGGAGAAACCAGCGAGGAACTGGGCTTCGTGGGAGGAGAAGGAGAGGGGGCTGGAGAGGAGAGAGAAGTGGAGAGGAAAGGAGCAGGGGCCAGAGGCTTGGTCTGGGGGAACCACTGAGGACTCGCTTTACTGGGGGAGGGGAGCCAAGGGGAGAGGAGGTTATGGGGGAAGCAGAGGGGAAGGTGCCTCGGTGCTCAGACAGGGAGGGGTCTGCGCTGGGGGAGACCCGGCAAGGTGGGGGTCTGAGGGAGAGGAGCAGAAGCTTGCCGGGGAAAGGCTGGGGGTGATGAGCAGGAAGACTGGGCAACGGGTAGGAGGGGGCTCTGCTGGGGTGGGAATGCGCTGGGGGAGGCAGCAGGGTTCTGGTCAGAGAGTGCTGCAGGGGGAGAGGAAGCTGCAGGGCCCTGGGCTTGCTCCCCCACCCCTGAAGAGGAGGGGATCATTTTTTCATGTCCCAGACTCTCCCCTAGCTGAAGGAGCAGTCTGCCCTGGGTTCTTTGGGCTGGAGTGTGGGCTCTTGAGCCTTGATGGGCTGTTGGAGGCAAAATTGGCTTTGGGTGGGCTTCTCCTCTACTCTCACCCCCTTGAGTCCTGGGAGACGGCACTTGGTGCCTCGGTGAACCAGCAAGGGCTGGGAGGGGCAGTTTCTAGGTGCCTGGAGGTGGAGGTGGAGGCATTCCAGACCTGGAGTGATGAAATAAATCTTAGGGGGTGGGCCTGGGGTTTTAGCCTTCCTGACTGCTTTGGGGGTTCTGTACACATTGGCTTTTATTTGTGTTGGGGTGGGTGAGGACTTTCTCTTCATTCTGTCCTTCCTTCTGGTCCACCTTCCCAGTGTCTGGGCGTTCCTTCCTGGGGGAGGGTAGACTTTAAGGTTTTACATTCTCTGTCTTCTGAAAGAGAAGGAGAAAGAGGGAAGGGAGCAGGAAGGAAGAAGGAGAGGAGGGAGGTCAACTGGTCCCTTAACTGTGGGGCCTTTTATTTTGAGGGTGCTTTAACTGCTCAGTTTCTTGGTTCCAGGGATGGCTCAGGGATGCTGGCATCCAAGGCCAGGCAGGATCTTTCTGGGGGCAGGGGAGAAGGCTGGCTGGGAAGCCTTTATTCCTGTTAGGGGAGGTGTTCTCAGACCTATCCTGTCCTCAGCTGCACGGGTGGGCGGGACTGACTGGCGGGTAGTGGCTGCTGGGGACTTCTCTCCAGGAGCCTGGGCCTGTCCTGGCTTCTCTGCCTGCTGAAACCACAGAGACAGCAGGCTTCCGAGAGGAGGGGGCTAGACTCCGGAGAGACTGTTGGGGTCTCTCATCCCTTCCAGGCTCAGTCTCTACAGAGGTCCAGCCGCTCTCTCCTGCCCGCCCTTGCCAGTGACACAGACGCCCTGACACCGATACACATGCTCGGTGGCACCCACCCAGACACACGCCTCCACAGGCACACACACCTGCGTACACAGTACACCTCCCGGCAGCACACCACCCACACTCCCCGCCCAGAGAGACTGCCACCTTGCCGCCTGCCTCTGAGACCTCCCCCAGGAGTCCTGCTTTCATGTACATGACACGACACGTCCGTGCCCCTGGTTCCCACAAGACAGCACTGCCAGCCCTTGCCCTCAGACACGCGCAGGCCTCCATCCAACAATTCACCTCCCTGTGGCCACAGGCATCTCAGGTCCCCGTGTACTCCTGCCACACATGCCTTCCTCCCTGGAACACACCCTCCCTCCCAGGTGTGCCCAGACCCCCATCATCATGCACCATGCGCTCGTCGGGTCCTAAGCACTTTGCCTCAAGCCTTTGTGTGCGCGTGTATGTGTGCGCGCCTGCACCAGATACACACACGCTGGGTTAGTATTATTTTGAGATGGGGTCTCACTGTGTTGCTCAGGCTGTTCTTGAACTCCTGGGCTCGCGTGATCCTCCTGCCCTAGCCTCTTGAGGAACTGGGACTGCATGTGGCCCGCTGTGCTGCCTCACACACCCTTTAGCCTTGGCTCACCTCCCAAGTTCATTCTGTCACCCCCTGTCTTATCTTTGTACCCTCAGAAAGCCCCCAAACCCCAGGCCCTCCTGGTCTAGCCTGGCATTCAGCCCCACCTGGACTCCCTTAGAACCCGGGTGCGTCACCTCCAACATCAGTCCTTACACACAGGGCCCTGCCCCTGCCTGGCACCAGAGATGCACTGGTCCATTCACTGGAAGCTCCCACCCGGCCCCCATGAGGATGCCCCCATGTGTATCCTCACACACCACCCACCCTGCAGCTCCATCTGTCCATGAGGCTCTCCCATCTTGCCCCTTCCATGCTGATGGGCCTGTTGGCTCTTGAGACTCATTCAACAAAGAATCCAGTGTACATGGCATCTTACTGTCATTTTCAAAGCTGTTCTTCCACTGCCACCACCATTGAACATGGGGGAGGCAGCAAGGGTGAGGCTGCATGGACTCCACTCTGCCCCTGGGTGAGCCTCAGCTTCCTCATCTGTTAAATGGGTGCTCTCGTACCTACACCGCAGGAATGTTACCAGGACTAGATGAGATGATATGATGGCATTAGTAACGACTATGTAATGTGCACCTACTCTGTGCCTGGTTCTGTGAACTTTATTTCATCTGATATGGAATCTGCTAAGCCCCAAGGCTCTATCGCCCACTCTGCCAAGTCATTCCTCTGCACCTCCATCCCCTGCCCACCCTTTCTCCAGCCCCGCTCTCTTGGCAGAGCCTCCTCTGTACACTTTGAACTGCCACCCTTATCCCCAGACCCTTTCTACTCCCCCCAAGCACACAGAGACCTGCTCAGTGGACCTTGCAAAAACATCTGCTCACTCTCGGCCCCTACTGGTGTCCGTCTCCCTCTTGTCTACCCACCTCTTCATCCCTTCTTCTTCCTTCCCAGGCAGGTTGAGGTTCCCGGCAGAGTAGAAAAGAGCCTAGGGGCCCAGAGGTTGGATAGAACCAAACCTGAGTCCCAACCCTGCCACTTATGAGCTGTGGAAAAGGGGGCAGTGATAATACCTGCCTAGCTTACACCCCCATCAGGTTCTGGTGAGAATCAAAGGAAACATTAGATGTGTAGTTTTGTAAATTGTAAAAGGCTGAGATGAAGAGTTTTAGAAGTAATCATTAACATAACACACCCTCACGCTTCAGTCTCTGTGAGGTGCTGTTCTAAGTGCTTTACACATATTAATTCTAATTCTGCCAACACTATTACCACCCCTGTTTTACATGTAAAGAAACGGAAGCACAGAAAAGCTAAGTAACTTGCTAAAGATCACACAGCTAGAGAAAGAGAGAGTTGGCATTGGCAACCAGGCTCCACAGCCCATGCCTCTGACTAGCGTACTAGCTTGTTCTTCTCCATGCCGAGGCTGTGGCTGGGTGTGGGCATGCCCAGGTCTTCCCTTGTCTCTCCTAGACTATCAGAACTGGAAGGAAGGAGCAGGAAGGGGAATAGGAACTCTGTGTCAGTCTTGCCTGCTGTTTCAGGAGGGAGAGGGCACCTTCTAAAAAACATGCTGAACCTGAGGGTCCTTAGGGTTGAAGCAGTCTGATGCCCCCACCCTGTGATTCAAGAGCCCCCTCCTGAGCGTGCTGGCAGTAGTCATCTCCCACACCTCCGCAGGAGGAGCTCGCCCTCCGGAGGCAGCCTACTCCACCGTTGCACACAACTTTGGATCACCAGCAAGTTTCTCTTTAGCTTGAGCCAAAATCTACTCCCCCCATAACACGCACTTCTCCCACCTGTCCACAGGCTGCCTTCTGGGGCCACCAGAATGTGTGTAAACCCAGCTCTTCCCCCCTGGCGCCTGGGGGAGGCCCCTGCTGTCTCAATCCCAACTGGCATGAGAGGATGTTGGCGTGAGGAGAGGAGAGCCAGAGGGGGGCTAGCATTCCCATGGTGGGAGGTGTGCGTGCTTGTGTGCGTGTGTGCTGTGGACCAGGCCTGAAGGGGGCTGAATGGATGCTTGGAAAGGGCCCACACTAGGGTTCTGCCCGAGTGGGCTCGGACCAGCTTTCATTTGCCATTTTGCACTGGTCAGGCAGGAGGGCCGAGGTCTGATCAGCTGATACAGGGGGAGTTTCCAGAAGGCAAGGCTAATGACCTTGGGTCTTGCTTTTCTGTGTGATCCCTGGTCAGTTTCTGTTCCTCTCTGGGATTCAGTTTCTGCCTCAGGAAAAAAACGAGAGGAGTGAACCCCAGTGGCTCAAGGCCTCTGTCTTCAGTCCTAGGGTTGGGCTTGGAGTCTGGGGTGCCTCTGAGGGCAGTGTCCCCTGTGGAGACCAGACCAGGAGTGGGTGGTCTTTGAGTCTCAGTGCTCTACAGCTATGGGCGGTGCAGAGCAGAACAGCCATGGACTCAGGAGCCAGCAGACCCTTGATCTATTGGGCCAGTGAATTTCATCCTTCTGAGCTCAGTGGGACAAGGTGACAAAACTGCTTCTTAAAACCCGGGGGAAAATAAGATGGTGGCAGTGAGTGTCCAGCCTGGGGAGCCCCAAAGTTGCAGCCCAATGCCACAGTGGCACTGAGGACAAGGCCATGAGATGGCGGGAGAGGGCCATGAGGGGAGGTATTCAGAGGCCCAAGGTCAGCCCTCCCAGCCCCTCCTGGGCCATCACCTTTAGCCCATGGCTGCTGAGGGTATCTGAAAGTAGGGGGTGCTGGGTGCTGACTGGGTGCAGAATCTTGGGATTCCATGGGAGAGGTCAGTCCCCTGAGGAACAGTGACCAGGGAGAGTGGGGGCTGGCAGCAAAAACCATACTGTCATCTATGAGCAGGGGCCCACCCTGCCAGTGTCCTTGCACTGGTAGTGGGCACTCGAGAAGTGTGGGTCTTGGGGACCAGTGTTTGATGGGTGTTGACAGCCTCCATTTCAAAGCCTGCGAGAGAGGCCTTGCCTTGCACAACTCCTGGGGACACAGTTTACCTGATGTAGTTGTGCAAGGCAATGGCCCTGGCCCATGGGGAGCAGGTCCCTGGAAGTAAGGCTACTGCTGAGGCTGGGGAGCCCAGGAGCAGGAGCTGAGCAGGTGCCTCCTAGTTCCTCCAGGACCTCGTGAGCTGGAGGTGGGGTCGGCAGAAACCTGGTCCTGTGTGGGGGAGGCTGGGGGAGCAGCAGAGAGCAGCAGGTGTCCTGTGCACTGCAGGGTGGGGTGGGGTGGGAAGGACCCAGGTGTCCACTTAGCTCATGCTCCCCTTGGGGTTTTCTCTGCTTCGAAAACCTGAAGCTGCCCCTGAAGCTTCCTCAAGGGCCTTTGGGTCCCTGGAGAGAGGACTTGGGGAGAGCTGGGCTTCCTTCTGGTTGGCCCTGCAGCCCCTGTGCCCCCGGCACAGAGCCAGGCCTGCCTGTGCTGCAGAGCTGCGGGCTGTGGGGAGAATGAGTAATGAGCCCGAGGGGCCGCAGCCCAGCCCCTGCCCTTGTCCCTCCCGGGATGTACCACATAAGCCCAGCCTCTGCGCCCACAACTACCCACAAACACGTGCCTGCCAGCGGCAACCCCCACTCTCCCACCACACCCAGCCATGGACTCGCCCCCTCCTGGACTCTCAGCCACTTTGCACCCACCCCCAACTAGGTGACCAGACCTCAGCTCAGAGCCCAGGTGTCTGCTGCCCAGCCTTGGGAGGCTCCCTCTATCTGTCCTCCAGTTTTCCAGAATGGAGGGAGACCCTGACCCTAGGCCTTTTCACAAGGACCCCACTGCCATCTCCCTGGAGGATAGGGACTGTGAGTGTGACAGGGGCCTGTGGTGGGGGGGAAGGGCAGGGCTTTGAAGGGATCACCTCCTCCCTGGGCTGGGCGGGGCTGGGGGGTGGACAGCAGCACACAATCCCATTCCCTCTGCTAGTGGAAATCAATAGCTAATTAATTCCCTCCCCAAAATAGTGTCCGGAGGTGGGGGTGGGGGCCAGGAGGGAGGCAGACAGAGGCTAGGCCAGGCAAGACTGACTGAGACCCCAAACGAGGAGGTAGGGGGGATGGCCAGTGTTCTGGTCACTGGGGCTAGGCCTCTGCCCCTTCTGGAGAAAAGGGGGAGTATTTCCTGTCCTCTGAGCCTCAAGGACCCCCTCCCCTGCCCTGGGCTGAGGTGGGGGTGCATATGTGTGTGGGGGGTGAGGGCGTCAATCAGGCTGGGAGCAGGTGCTGCATTTAATTTGATTGGCTAATTAGCCCGCGCATGTTAATTATCTCCATTACCCAATGAGGAGAGGCAGCGGCAAGCTATATATAACCCCACAGTGTTTATGGGGAGTGGGGGCTACAGGCCTGTATCGCCTTCCCTGCCTGGGAAGGGGCAGTCCTTGGAGGGAAGCTGGGGCAGGACATGTGGGTCCCCCATGGGAGCCTGTAAGGTTGGGAGAACAGCCGTCAGGAGGCCGATGGAAGGGTCTTGTAGGTCTCTTAGAGATGTCTCTCCAGACACCACTGATGGCTTTCGAGCCTTCTCTGCCCATCTTCCTTCTGCTTGCAGGTCACTCTAGCCAGCCCTACCCTCCTGGGACTCAGCTCCTCCTTCACTATGGTCTTTTAGGGGGGCCTGAGCTTCCTCTCCCAGCTGCGGCTCCTGGCCCTGCCCCTGCACCCACCCCCTCTCCAATCCAGCCTTCTTTTTGTTCCCACCTGGGTTGCACCTGTGGCTGTCCTGCCCTTTGTCTCCTTCATGGGCATGCTGGAGTTGACAGTCTTGGATCTGAGGCCGAGTTCCCTGCTGACCAGCTGCATGACCTTGGGCAATTACCCAGACTTCTCTACAAGGGCTTCCCCAAGGGTTAATGGGAATAATGGGACTTCTCAGAGTGATTAAGTAAGATGACATTTATAAAAATGCCCAGGATCTGGGTCCTTGATGAATGCTGTTTGAATTTGGAGTTTAATTTTCTCAATCTTCTCTTTCTTTTCTCCTCGTCAGGCCTCCCTTCTCTTCCATTATTCTTCCATCTCTGCCACTTTTCCTGAGGTCTTCTCCTTCCTCTTTCTCCCTCCACCCCACCTTTCCCTGTCTCCTCCTAAACTCTGGCCCCTCCCTGTTTCTCTTCTAGGCTTCTCCCCACCTCCTTCCCTCCCTCCCTCCCCAAAATAAAATCAATGCAATATTCAGGAGGGTTGTTGGATATAAATAATTACGACTCAGAGTTTAACGAGATGCAAATTCCCCTCCCCGTTGTGGGGTATAAATTGCTCTCTGACAGCCAGTTACAAGGGTAATCATTTCAGAAAGGCAATTTTATGCAAATGAGCCTGCCTGCCTCCTGGTAGCTCCCCCAGCCCTGGGTGGGGGACCGGGAAGAACTGAGGGGTGAAGAGATCCCAAATAGTGGGGCCAGTCCTGGGGCTGAGGATTGGAAGCTGGAGGTTGAGGGTGACACATACTTAGCCTCAGAAGGACCTGAGCTGGTGAGCAGTGAGGTTGGGGCCCCGGGAGGGGTGAGTGTGATTTGGGGGGAACTGGAGACTCAGAATTGGATGCCTGTGTCCTTGCAGGTATGAAAAGGCTTTGGGGTGTGGGTATCTGAGCGACTCCTGGCTTCTATCCTTTGCCCCCTTCCCAGGCTGGTTACCCTGTGACACCATTGACGAATTGGCATTTAATTAATCTCAATGAATTATTTAGCAACTTCATTATCCAGCATCAAGAGCTGATGAGAGAGAGCGAGTGATCCCTGGCTAGAGGTGGGAGCCACCACACAGAGGTTGGGTGATTTAAAAAGAAGGGGGTGGGGTCACCTGTTGGAGAGATCCTAGGTCTCACTCCCAGGAGCTGGCCTTGGTCCTGACGCCTGGGTCTTTTGAGGGGTCAGTGTGAGGCCAGCAGGATTGGACTCCTACTGAATTCCAAGGTGTCACTTTCCCACCCGTCCACATCTCAAGCACCTTCCGGGTGCTGTCTCTCCCCAAGTGTTGGGTTCCCAGTACTTCCATCCGCGATTATGTTTCTTGCTTCAAGACACTCTCCAGGTCAGGGCCAGCTCAAGTCCTAAAGAAAAACAGGTGGGCATCTGTTGGTTTGAGGCGGGAGCCAGACACCTACGGGCCTGGCCCTGATCCCCCCGAAACCCCCCTTTAAAGCTTTCTTCTCTGTTTCCCTGCAGGCGTCCCTCCCCCAACTTCCGTTCAAGTCCGCAGCAGGGGAGGGGCCCCCGCCGCCGCTGTCGCCGCCGCCGGGGGGAAGTCGGCACCTGGGCCTCTACGCACATCGCCCCACCGCCAGGCCCATGGCACTGTGAGCCGGCGAGGGAGCCCCGCTCGGTGCCGGGGGCTCCCGGCCCCCTCCCCGCCCCATGCGCCCGCGGCTCTGAAGCCTGAGCGGGGCCGGGGGGCCGGGCGGCGCCGGGGCCGCCGGAGGCATGGCGCCCGGGAGCCGGTGGCGACCGCCACCGCCGCCACCGCTGCTGCTGCTGCTGCTGGCGCTGGCGGCGGGCGCCGGCAGCCTGGAGTTCGGCGGCGGCCCCGGGCAGTGGGCTCGCTACGCGCGCTGGGCAGGCGCAGCGAGCAGCGGCGAGCTCAGTTTCAGCCTGCGCACCAACGCCACGCGCGCGCTGTTGCTCTACCTGGACGACGGCGGCGACTGCGACTTTTTGGAGCTGCTGCTGGTGGACGGGCGCCTCGGCTGCGCTTCACGCTTTCGTGCGCCGAGCCCGCCACGCTGCAGCTGGACACGCCGGTGGCGGACGACCGCTGGCACATGGTGTTGTTGACCCGCGACGCGCGCCGCACGGCGCTAGCGGTGGATGGCGAGGCCCGCGCGGCAGAGGTGCGCTCCAAGCGGCGCGAGATGCAGGTGGCCAGCGACCTGTTCGTGGGTGGAATCCCTCCCGACGTGCGCCTCTCGGCACTCACGCTCAGCACCGTCAAGTACGAGCCACCCTTCCGCGGCCTCCTGGCCAACCTGAAGCTGGGTGAGCGGCCCCCGGCGCTGCTGGGCAGCCAAGGCCTGCGCGGCGCGGCTGCCGATCCGCTGTGCGCGCCCGCGCGCAACCCCTGCGCCAACGGCGGCCTCTGCACTGTACTGGCCCCCGGCGAGGTGGGCTGCGACTGCAGCCATACGGGCTTCGGTGGCAAGTTCTGCAGCGAAGGTGAGCCCGGGGGAGTCGCCGCAGGGCGCGTGGGCGCGGGAGTGGAAGGCTGGAGGTGCTGGGATGAGGTGGTTGGGAGGGCGGGGTCCAAGGATCTGGGCTTGTTGCCTGGGCTTGTGCGGAGGGCGTGTGAGAGTGTACTAGCACCCGAGGGTCGTGAGAGCCTGCCTGTCCGCGCGAGGGCGTGTGCGGTTAATCAGTGGGCGGGGAGAGACCCGAGCCTATGGGCGTGGCCAGTGTGGGCGTGACCCGTGTGAGTCCTCCAGTGCTGTAGGAGCCGGTGGAGGTCGTGTGGGCAGGTTCTGTGAGCCGCTGTGAGGGGCTGTAAGGGCTGGTGGGGGGTGGTGTGCTGGGCGAAGCCTATGAGAGGTGGGGCCTTGTGTGCGGGGACCTGGGACAAAGAGTTTGGCCTGCATGGTGGGCAAGTCCTTCGTGGGTGTGGGAGGGTTGTGAGTGGGGCCTATGTGTGCAGGCTGGGGAGTGTGGAGGGGCTTTGAGGCTGGGAGGTGTGTGGGCTGGCCTGTTGGGTGGGGCCATTGGGGACCTAGTGGGACCTTGTGTGGGACGGTGAGGCCTTGGTGCAGGACCAGTTGGGTGGGTCCTGAGGGAGAGTGGGCAGGGCCTGCATGGGCCATCCCTGAGAGCCAGTGGGCGGGGCCTGCGTGAGTGGGCCCGTGTGGGCGGGACTTGCGGGAAGCTTGGGGTTAGGGACAGCCACAGTCTGTGAAGGTCCCCAGACCAGACAACAAGGCGGGTGAGGGATCCTGGGGATTGCCATGCTGTGCCTGCACCCGCCAGGAAGGCGGGAACCGAATTTCTTTTCCATCCCAGAATCACCTGAGCCCCTTGGACAGTGAAGGGAAAAGCGTGAGGTGAGATAACGGTGAGGCTCTTGACTAGGAGTTGACGGTTTGCGTGAGGGGCCAAGATGGCAGGTTGTGTGTCCCAGGTGAGAGAGCAGGAGGCGAGGCTTCTGTGTCAGACATTGGAGCCCTTGGAGCATGGGGTTCCAGTGGGAGATTACGACTGTTGAGGGGTTGCCGACTTTGAGCAGGAGATAGAATGTGGAATGGGGACTTGGAAGGGAGGCGTTCGGGAGGGGGTTCTGCCAGCACCCCAGCTGCAAGAGGGATGCCTGGCAGGCAGTGGAGGACAAGGGTCTTGGGTTGAGCCTGGCCTGGGTCTGAGCTGTGATTTTAGTGGGGATGAGGGAAGAAGGGAACTTTCAGGAGCCTCTTTTACTTTGGTCTGGCTGGGTGGTGGGGGAGAGATTTCCCCATCTGTTTGGGGGTGCCTTTCCCAGCAGGTGTGTGAGCCAGACATGCTTTCTTCTCCCCCAGTGCCTCTAGAAGGTGTGGGCCACTCTAACGTTGTGTGTGTGTGTGTGTGTGTGTTTCTGCCTTCCAAAAGGTAGAGTCTTTTGGGGAGTGTGTGGCTCAGAAAATGGGTGTCCCTGTGGCTATGTGCATGTGGACAGCCTATGGAAGAACAGCGCATGCAGGCGAGGCCCTGGGTATGAGAAGTCTTGACTTTGGACAGTAGTTTGTGTATTTATAAGTTGTGGTAGACAAATAGGTAAGGAAGGGTTGGATTGTTTTTGTGGGGCTATTTGTACAAGGTTGTGAGATAAATCTTCAGGAACTGTGTGTATAAGTTAATCTGACACCTTCTCACCTTTTCTCCAAGGAGCTCAGGTGCTCCCTAAACTGTGAAATTGTGTGTCTTGTGTGCAGAGGCCTAAGAGTCTGGCAATGTATATTATATGTGTGAATGGATCTGTTTGAACTGTAGTGCTTATTGATAGGAAGCGAAGGCCTAGTGGGGTGAGTGGTACACAGCTGTAAGGATGTGTGCTCATGTGCAGGTACCCATGTACCTGGGTTGAAATGCAAGACCTCAGCATCTATGAGAATTCTGTCTATGAAATCTATGTCTATGTCTATGAAATTCTGTCATAGAGATCTATGAGAATTCTGTCCAGGTCCTTAAATTCATTTTTTAATTCCTATGATCCCTCTCCATCAAGGCCTCCTAAGCAATAGGAGGAATCTTCTCTTTTTTTTTTTTTGGTGGTGGTACTGGGGATTGAACCTGGGGTGCTCTACCACTTAACTACATGACCAGCCCTTTTCATTCTTTATTTTGAGACAGGGCCTTGCTAAGTTGCTGAGGCTACTCTAGGACTTGTGATCTTCTGGCCTCAGCCTCCTGATTTGCTGGGATAGTAGGTGTGCACCTCTGTGCCTGGCTAAGATGAACCATTTGAGCTGTGGGGAAGTTACAGTAACAGGTCCATGATTTCACTGTGTCTGAACTGGGCTTGGGTATATGAAAACTGTACCCAGAATGGTCAATCCATTCTTTGAAAGCCTTTCGTTGGCTTCAGAGGCTTCCAGTGCAACAAAAAAGGTGTGTGCCACTGAATGCAGGTGTGTATGTGTGTAGAAGATGTGTTTGAGTGAAAGGAATGGTTCTTGAGTATCAAATGGGTGTGCATCAGACTAATGTTTGTGTTAGCTGTGTTGCAGCTGAGAGAGCTGGCTGTGTGCCTGACCCACTGTGTGTGTGTGTGTGTGTGTGTGTGTGTGTGTGTGTATGTGTGTATGATGTAAGAAATAGGAAAGGGAGGTATTGGGTGGGTGTCTGACAGCTAGCAGGGGCAGAGTTGCTGTGTGTATGTGGTATGGGTATGTCTGTGTGTGGTCTGTTGAGAGAGGGGTGTGTAGGGATAAAGGGCAGGATATGTTTTTATTCATTCTGTATTCACTGCACCTAATATAGCACCAGGCACTTAGTGGGAGTTTGATAAAGATTTGTGGAATGAATGAAGAGCTATTAATAAGTATTTGAGAGAACAAAGGCTTGAGGTAAGGCCATATGTACATGCAGATACATGTGTATCATATATGTGTGTTTGTTTTCACGTGTATGTGTGGGTGGCTATGAGGGTTGTAGACACGGTTGTGTCTGGAGGTGACAGGCACAGCACAACCCTACTAACTCCCCTCCTTCTTCCCCCAACCCTAAACCTCATTTTTTTTCTCCTTGTATTTGTTCCTTGTTTCCTAGGCAGATTTCATAACATCCTGTGCTCATTACACTTCTTCTAGTACATTCTTATTCAGCCAAGAAAGATGGTATGGGATCCCACCATGGTGATTGGGGTGGGAGAGGAAAACTTTGAGGGGATCAGGTCCGGTTCCTGATCTCTGAGCAGTTCTAAGTCTCAAGCTTCCCTGGAAGTTGCTGTCACTTCGTTTTTATCTGCTTTGAGTGGTTTCCAACTTTTTTTGAAATTGAGGACATTTCTAAAAGTCAGCAATTCACACTATTCCTTCCAAATAGCAGTTATCATTTTTATTTCTGTTTATTGGGAAAACAAATGACTCAAAGCTCCTATGAATTCAGAAAAGCTTTTAGATGACTTTGATGTTTTATTTGCCATTGCAGTTAATAAAATATACATTAGAAAAATAGTTTTAGCTTTATATGCAAGATGTACCAAACTGCCTTCAGATGTTCGGTGTACATATGGATTTGTGGATTCTTGTGGAAGCTTTGCGTGCCTTCCCCAGGTCTAAGCTTACCCACTGATTGAAAATCTCCTGGCCAGGAATTTGCTTTTTTTCTCAGGGGGCGGGAGGTCTGACTACATGTAACTGAAGACTCTTAAGTGTGAGTGGCTGGGAGTCTGTGTCCCTGCTGTAGGTTATCTGCCAAAGGCGGGTAGAGTCGGCTGGTATTTTGCAGGGAGTTTGCACGTCTGTGCTTCCTCGTGTCATCTATATGTGTGGAAGAAGGGGTGCAGAGGTGTGTGTGTGGGAGACCCGGTGGAGTTGGGGCACCCATGTTAGGGCTGACTGTCAGGTATATCCCTGGCTCAAGAAAGGGAAGTAGGAAACTGGTGGTAACGTGCGTCTGCAGGAAGGTAGACAAGTGTCCTGGGCGTTTGTTAGTGATCTGATTCAATGGGTGGTGATGAAGGGCTTCTCTGTGAGAGGCTGTGTGTTGGAGGCTGCAGGGGAATCAGAGAGGAGGAAGATGGACTCTCTGCTCCAGGCAGTCACTGTTTCACTGAGGAAGCAGATAAGAAGGCAGTCCTGTGAATGGTCAAGAGTGAGATTCGCATCCAGAGCCCCTGGGCAGGGAACTTAGGCGTGAGCTTCCTTATCTGTAAGAGGAATAACCATAGTACCTACCATAGAGAGTTGCTATGAAAATGAAGTTTGCTAATTCAGGTAAAGTGCATAGAACAGTATCTGGAAGATAGAAAATGCTCCATAAATACAGGTTGAATATATTTAATCTGAAAAATCTGAAATCTGAAGTACTCCAAAAGCTGGTAGTATTTGAGCACTGACAGATGTCACAATTGAAAAATTAGACTGTGGTGGGTCACAGGAACAATGTTGTGTGAAAGAACCTTCAGGCCATGTGCACGGGCTGAGTGGGAAGCAAATGAATTTCGTGTTTGGAGTTGGGTCCATCCCCAAGATATCTCATGATATGCAAATATTCCAAATCTGGAAAAAAAAAAAATCCCAAATTGGAAATTCTTCCTAGGCATTTCAGATCAAGGATATTCAACCTGCAATGGCAACAAATAAACAAAATGCAAAAAAAAAAAAAAAAAAAAACCCAAAAAACAAAGAACAAAAAACAACACACAATACTGTAGTGTGTTCCCTGAGAGGCAGCGAGGCAGTGTAGCTTATTGGTTAAACCACAGGCTTCTGGGGCTCAGATCTGGGTTTAGATCTGTCTTCTCTACCCACTAATCCTGTGATATCAGACAAGTATCTAAACTTTAGACTCATTTTTCTTGATCTGTAAAATGGGGGTAAACATGTGTATCTCATAGGTTTGTTGTGATAATTGAGTGGTACATAATTAGTGGTCAGTGGTAATTATTATAAGCAAAATACTATTTTTTTATTATGGCATAAGGATATTTACAATAAATAATAAATACTTGTGGACACATCAAAAGTTGGGGGGACACCATCAAATTATTAGTTGGGGGCAAGAGTTAGGTTGCAGGGCTGGGGGTGCACAAGGCCCTATGTTCAATCCCCAGCACCACCACCAAAAAAAAAAAAAAAAAGGTTGCGTATTTTCAGAAGTTGTTTTATGTTAAGCGAGATTTAGATAGAGAGTGCAGGGTAGTGAATGAAGTTATAAGTTAACAAGTTGGATCGGTAATGGTTTGTGGACAGCATGCTGTCTAGGGTTGGTCTTGGACACTGATTAGCAAGCATGTCTTGGGGGAAGTCACTCCAAGCCAAGGAATTGGCAAGGACAGAGGTGTGGAAGTGTGTGGGGGGGCAAATGTACCTTGAGTCTGCAGAGGGACGCCAAGGAGTGAAGGAGACAGAGTGGAATCTACAGCAGGAGAAGCAGGAGGAGGCCCAGGGCTGGAAGATTTGGCTAAAGTCATTCAGCTATCTCTTAGCGGGTACTGACTGGGCACCATGTGGCGGTAAGTGAGCCACAAAAGGGTTTTGATCTAGTATATGATCAAGTATATGAAGATAAGAGCCGCATGGAAGCTGGGGGTAGAGTGCGGCAGGATTAGAGAGGGAAGTTAGGTGGGGGAGAGATCAGCTGGAAGGTAGTTGAGGCAAGAGGTTTTGGGGCCCTGAACCTTCATTGTCATGGAGAGTGGCCAAGGAGCCGTGACAGCTGTGGTGTCTGTCCTGGCAGCTGCAGTGCTGGAGTGCCATTCCTGAGGCTGAAGCTGTGGCAGGGACTCTGCCTTTTGGTTGTGGGGTGGGGTGAGAGGGAAGAGGGCAGCCGGGACAGGGAACAGGTTTGGGACACTAATCATGAAAGTCTTGGTTTGGGTGCCCCTGGGCGTTCCTAGACAGAGATGTCCAGGTGGTTGGAAAGGTGAGACCAGCTCTTTGAGGTAAAGTGAGGGCTGCAAATGGAGCCCTAGGAGTCCCATGTGGGGGGAGAGTATTTGAGGCTCTGGGATCAGATGAGGTGGCCAAGGAGAAGCCTAAGAGGACATACAGTGGGATGGGGCAGCGGAACCAGCAAAGGAGCAAGTTAGAACTGGAAGGAGACCTGAGGGAGGAGGGAGGGGCCTGCAGCTCAGGAGCCCTTGCTGGGCCTCAGCTGTTTTACCTCAGTTCATCCTCATGATCCCTGCGTGAGGGTGAATCTCCATTTTACAGCAGGCCAAAGGGAGGCTCAGAGATGCAGAGCTGGGATCTGAGCCCTGAGCAGACTCCAGGGACAGTGGCTCCTCACCTGTCTCCACGCTGCCTCCAAAAAGGAGAGCTGTGCCCCTTGATTATCTGAGTCTGGTTATTGGAGCTACTTAGTGGCAGTGTCTTGTCAGAAGCCAGTAATAATCCTAAATCCTGGGCTAGGGTGGTGGCTCAGTGGCAGAGCACTTGCCTAGCACGTGTGAGGCACTGGGTTCAGTTCAATAAATAAATAAATAATAAAGGTCCGTTGACAACTAAAAAAAAAAAAAAAAATTCCCAAATCCTGGGCACCAACTTCTCCCTTATACCAGGTAGGCAGAGGGTGTCCCTGCGGTTGCAGGCAGCTGTACCCTGCAGAGACAGGGCAACGGTGGGTATGGATCAGGAGAATGTCAGTCTTCTGTGCCTTCTGGGAGGAACCACCCCTGCAGAGCAGGGGATTATCCCACTGAAACACCAACTCTCCAACACGTTTCATGGGAATCTTTTCAAAATCTGACCCATACCTCTCTGCCTTCCCAAGCACAGTGCTTGCGTGTGCTTTAGCTTTCCCTAGGGACTCAGGGAAGTCACGATTCTCCTCAGGTGTTACACAGGACTGACACACAATGGCTCCTTCCCTGAGGCTTGCCCCTGCCTGAAATCCTGCCTGACTATTGTGCTTTGGCCCTGATGCTCTCTGTGGGTAGAAGGGGCTCCAGGCTCAGTGGGATGGATTTCTCTAGAGAGTGGTAGACAGTGGCTGCCCTGAGAACTCAGAGGAGAGAGAGGTGCTCCCAAGGGAAGGTGGCAATCAGGGAAGAACATGCACTGCCTGGTTTCGAGTCCCCTCCTCACTACTTGCTAGGGATGCATTTTACTGATCCACCTTGTTCTTCAGTGTCTTACTCTGCAAAATGGAAGCAATAATGTTGTAAGCACAGATAGTTACTATGGTTCCTAACCCTAGTGGTCAGGGAAGGCTTCATGGAGGAGGTGGGACTTGGTTGGACCTTAAAGGATGACTGGTGGAAAGGATAGGGACCAGCTTTCCTGACGGAAGTATTGCCTGAACCCGGAGTGGTTGCATTGAGTGGTGTATTGGAGACCAGGTTGGTTGTGCTTTATGGGAGATAAAATCAGAACTGTAGGTTAGCTAGAAGCTTCTAGCAATCTTGACTTCCAGAATGTAGCCCATTGGAAGTTTTAGAGCCAGGCAAATTTGGGTTCAAAGTTTGACTCTGTGCCTCGACAGCAGTGTGACCTTGGACAAGTTATTCTACTTTTTTTTTTTTTAATAGTACTGGGAATTGAACCCCAGGGATACTGTGCCACTGAGCTATACCCAAGCCCCGCACCCCCACTTTTTTGGTACTAGGGACTGAACCCAGGGGCACTCAACCATGGAGACATATCCACAGCCCCTTTTATATTTTATTTAGAGACAGGGTCTCACTAAGTTACTTCCTCGATAAATTACTGGGGCTGGCTTTGAACTCATGATCCTCCTGCCTCACCCTTCCAAGCCGCTGGGATTACAGGCATTTGCCACTGTGCCCTGTCCCCAGCCCATTTTTTTTTTTTAGAGAGAGAGAGAATATATATATATATATATATATATATATATATATATATATATTATATGTATATACATACACACACACATAGACACACACACACACACACACACATATATATATATATATATATATGTATATATATATTTTTTAGTTTTTGGTGGACACAACATTTTTATTTTATTTTTATGTGGTGCTGAGGATTGAACCCAGCTCCCTGTGAATGGCAGGTGAGCGTGCTACCACTTGAGCCACATCCCCAGCCCCTCCCCATCCCTTTTTATTTTGAGATAGGGTCTCACTAAGTTGCTGAGGCTGCCCTTGAACTTGCTATCCTTCTGTCTCAGCCTCCTGAGTAGCTGGGATTACAGACATGTAGCACCACACCGGGCTTGCTTCTACTTTTGGAGGTGTTTTCCTCATCTCTAAGAGGGACTTCTAGTAATATGCACTTCCATGAGCTGGGTAGAGGAAACAGTACCTGCCAAGAGCCAGGCACACTTCAGGGCTCTGCACATGAGAAGTCTTATTTTATTATTCACTCAACAAACACAGAAATGCCTTTCTCTGAGCCAGGAACTGTGCAAGCAGCTGGAGATAGAGATGAAAGAAACATTGTCCTGTGGGTATTTTCACAGTCCAGTCAGGAAGCAGACACGAAACACAATTGCAATATAGCCTCGATAAGTGCAACAATAATGGAATGTACACGTCTGGAGCTGGCACAGAAGAGGGTGACTGGCTGCTCTCCTGTGTTCGGAACACACAGATGCGTGTTGATTCAAGGAAGAGTCGACTTTCTCAGGCAGCTGTGGGAGGGAAGAGCATTTCAAGCCCAGGAAACAGGACGTGGGGAAACATGTCTATTAGGCAGGTGTGTGGCGCTTGCCTGCAGACCCCGCTACTCGGGAGGCTGAAGCAGGAGGATTGTGGGTTTGAGGCCAGCCTGGGCAACTCCGTAAGACCCTCATTGAAAGCAAGAAAGCCGGTGCTTGTGAGGAAAGTGGGGAGAGGCTCAGTGTGGCCAGAGCGTGGGTTGGTGCAGGAAAAGAGCCCGGGGGCACGCTCAGGCTTTGAAGGGACTTTCCTACCAAGACTAGACCGTTATCTGGTGAAGTCCAATGAGAAGCCGGCTGTGAAGAGTTTTTAGCAGGGTTGTGACATGGTGGGACCACTGTGGCCGTGTGGAGGGTATGAACTGCAGGGTGAAAAGACTGGTTGAAGGGGAATCATCTCAGAGGCTCATTAATGTTCCCAGGAGAAGAGCAGATGAAGAGCTGGCCTGGGGGCTGTGCCAGGGCTGCAGGGTTTCAGAAGGTGGAACCCCCAAGTTCTGGTGATCAGTCTGGGGAAAGAGCAGGGCTGTTTCCTGGGTGCCTCGGGGGATCCGGGCATGGAGGCAGGAGGAGAGGGGGAGGGTTCCGAGGCCTGTGAGACACTCAGGGAGCCGCCCGAAGGCAGATGGGTACGTGGGCCGAGAGCACAGAAGAAAGGCTTGACCCGGAGCCTCATCAAGTCTGAGTGTGTGTGTCTGGTCCCTGTGCTGAGAGAGCGTGGTGGGGACAGGAAGGGGGACCGACCAGGAAAAGGCTGTTGCAGACAGCCAGCCATGAGGGGCAGCTGTCCCCGGGACTGCCCTGGAGAGCTGCCGCTGGGTGGCCTCCTCTTTTGTAGAGAGGAGACGGATGAGCCGCAGGCTCATCAGGAGTGTGGTGAGGCGGTTATGGAAAGTCCCACGTGAGGGTCGGTCGGTGGGCGCCTGGCTCGCGGTTACCTGATCTCTCTGAAGCCTGGCAGCGTGAGGCTCACCGTGGGAGTTCAAGGAGAGTTGGTTGGAGGCAGGACAAAACACGGCACAGATGCTTGGTTTGGGGCTGGGGTCATGAGCATGGCCTCGGTGGTAGAGTTTAGAGGCAACAGAGCTGTGGAGGCAACAGGTGGGGATGTGGGACGGTCACTCCGAAGGGATTGGGGCTGCAAATGCCCCATGGGAGTCCCTCAGCCACCAAAATGAGCTGTCCCCAAGGAGAGCGGGAAGAAGAGTGAGGTCAGGGGACAGAGCCTGGCACAGTGAGCTAGGAGAGAAGGTCTCTCAGTGCTGACCGCGGGGGCCAGGAGAAACCAAGCTGCCTGGTTTCAGCTTCCCGAGCATGGCATGTCCATGTCACATTTCTGGCAGGTGGAAATACCTTTTGAAAGATCTGCCATGGTGGATTATCTAGAAACCTGCCCACCTCCTTGTTTGCCCAGGTGCTGGTGAGCTGGTTGTGCTGACTGGACGGGGCCGTAGCAGCTGAGACCGGAGAAGCCCTATGCAGCAGTCCTCAAGGGGCCCCGGGGTTTCCTGAGGGTCCCCTTCACCAGCCAGCTCTCCCCACAAATGTGATGTGGCTGTTTATTTAAGAAAATCATTATATACAGAGCATCCGAGGATGTACGTGTCAGGCAAAGAAGCTCTTTGTCATATAGAAATGTGTTTGTGGCACGTGGAGGCTTGTGTGTGCCCGTGTGTGAAATGGGTGAGAGACAGGGAGAGACACTGGGATAGAAAGGGAGTGGCGTTCATCCCAGGGTGTGTGTCGCAGTCAACTGGAGGGAGTGTGGAGTGGTGGTGGGTGGATGCAGCCCTGTTATGTATTAGATTGCTGTGCAGGTATTGATATTTGCATTCAGCTTTGTGTGTGTGTGTGTGTGTGTGTTGTGGGCGTGGTATCAGGAAGGATAAACAACACTGTTTGTTTTTGTGATACAGCTGCCCCCCTCAGAGGGCATAAGCAAATAGCACAAAATGGGCTTGGAAGTGGGAGGAGATTGTGTGTGTGTGCGCCTGCCTGCACCGGTGTGCACGTGTGTGCACCTACAGTGTGTGTCTCCATGACTGCCCTGGGGCCTTCGTGCGTGTGCATCTTTCCCCGCGGGTTGTGTTTGCAGGTTCTGCTGTTTCTCTCCTCTGCCTTTTGCTCTCTCTGGGGGCTCCCAGGAGCTGGTGGGCAGGTAGCAGTGTCAGGAGTCGGGGCGCCCGGGTCCCCTTCCGAAGCAGGCTGGGCGTGGTCTGCTTGAGGAGCTACTTCCATCCTCCCTCCCACCTTCTCTTTACCCATCTGATGCACCTCAGGCCAGGCCAGGTCGGTGCGGGGGGCAGTGTGGCCCACTTGACCTCCGACCCCTGAGGTGGCCATGCCGCCCGGGTCTGCCTCCCGCTGTTGGGAAGGCCTTTGGGCTAACAGTGGAGCCAGAGCCAGAGCCAGAGGGGTCTGGGAAACTGCAGCCTGGCCTCTCCTCTGCAGGAGGGGGGAGGGGCTTGGAGAGGCTGAGTGACTGAGTGACGGGATGGAGGTCACATGGCACTTTGGGGCAGAGCTGGTTCCTGACCATGGACGCAGCCTTTTCTCCCCTGGGCTCTGGGGGGCTGTGGGGTGGTTGGATTCTTGTGTGAAAAGCCTTCAGGTGTGAGTAGCGTGAGAGCTGAATGTGTCACTGGATTGCTAAGTGCTTATGTGTGTCAGTGTGTCACCGAGCGTGAGTGTGTCCCGGGCAAACCCAGCGAGACGGTTACTGGTGTGAGCGTGTCCCCATCTGTCCTGCCTCGGGAAGAAGCCCGCTGCTGCTCCTGCCCAGCCTCCCACCCTCCATGTGACCTTGAGTGGCCACTGCCCTGGCCTGGGCCTCGGTTTTCTGGAATGCAGCACAAGGGTCGGGTGTGAGGCATGTGGGGGCTCCCGACCCTCCTGGACTGGCTGACTCGGTGTGTGATGGACTCGGAGGGCGGCTCTGCTCCTGCCCCATCCCCAGACCTTCTGGGTTGGGTGGCCTGTGTCGGGACCTGGGTGGGCTTCAGGACCTGGGCCCCTGGCTGCCCTGGGAGCTGCGGGTGGTGGTGAGGCCTGCGTGCTAACAGCCCTCCTTTTTCTTCTCTCTCTGCCTCCCCCTTCTCTGAACCTGGCTGGCTGTAGAGGAGCACCCTATGGAAGGTGAGTGAAGCCTCTCGGTCACTGGGGTAGCACATCTGTCACCATGGGGGTCCCATGTGAAGGGGTGTCGTCGGTCACTCAAGGGCTCCCTCCCCTGCCTGTGCTTGGGCCCCTTGGAGGAAGGCTGTCTGGGTCCTCCCTTCTGCCTGGGCTCCACTTCTGCTGGTGGGGGGCTGCCAGGTAGCTGCAGGCCCTTCCCTGGCCCGTGTCACTTCATTCTGACCACTGGCCTTTCTTCTTCCTTGCAGGAAAGGGAAAGGGATCTTTGGGAAGAGCTGGGCACGGGGGTGGAGGGCTGTGGATCAGAAGAGTGCAGGGTGGGAATCCTGCTGGCCCTGCCCTGCTCAGGAAGCACAGAAAGGCCTTGCCACCAGGGATGGGGTGACGGAGCCGCCTCTGCCCCAGAAGCCGTTGCGTGGGAGAATCCGCCCCTCTGCTGCACAGCTCAGGAGGGCCAGAGTGTGGTCTGTCGAGACTGCAGGCTGGGTGGGAGCCTGCCACTGGTCAGGGCATGTGGGCAGGGGCAGCTCCTCTGCTCCGATAAACCCCGATCGCCACTGGGAGGTGAGGACAGGGGCCCCTTCGTCCTGCCCAGTCCCAGGGCAAGGGTGGTGCAGGCTCCTCCCTGGGTCTGTGTCCATTCTTTCCCTGCCTTCTTCTATTTGACCATCTTTTTCGTCTTTATCTCTTTCTCCAGGGCCCCGTCCCTGGACTTCTCTCTGTGTCTGTCCTTCCCACAGCTCTTTCCAGGTTTCTGTCTTTCTCTCAACCTTTCCTTCTAGCTTTGGTTTCTCTCTGTTTCTTTTCCTCTTTGGGGTGGACTCAGATCTGGGAGCGGGAAGGCAATGTTGAGTGGTCTGGGCCTGAGGGCTGGGCTGCAGGGAAGTCATGTGGACCACTGGGGAGGGCAGCAGGGGGGTGCAAGGTGAGGCCACCTCCCAGTCCCCACCCTGCTCCACACTCTTCTGTCCTGGGAAAGCAGGAGTGGGGGGATGTGCCAAAATCGCTGGACCCGGACCCTGTGGGAGGAGCAGGGCAACTGCCAGGATGCGGGTTCCTGGGAAGGAAGGTGGCCAGGCCCTTGGCCTGGGTGTGTGTGGCATCCATTTGTCCTCGTGGTGCCTACGGTTTGGCTTGTCTCTCCTGGTGTCTCGTCTTCTCTCGGGGCTCCTTAGGTCCTCTGGTCACAGCAGCAGGCACCTGTGTGTGCACATTCATACAACTCTGCTGGTCAATGTGCCCCTGGGTGTCTCTGCATGTCTGTGAACATGTGCCCGTGTGCATGTGGCACAGTTGTGTCCTTGTGTGAGCATGCTGCACACCCACACGTTGCGTCTTTGTGCTGTGGCCTGCATCTTTCTGTGCCTGTTGGAGCATCCGTGGCTCTGTGGTCCCCATCCGTGTCTGCATCTGTTTACTCTGTGTGCTGTGTGTGTGTGTGTGTGTGTGTGAGAGTCCGCGTGTCTGGGTGGACGCAGCCTTCTGAGGGCTGGAGATAAGATTTAGTGCTGATGTGACTTTTACTTGCTCTTGATGTCATGTCTGCTCCGGAACAAAGGGAGAGATGGAGGGAGGAAGAGAGAAGAAAGCGGGGAGGAAGGTCGGAGCTGAGAGCCAGGGAGAGCGGGCGGCTAAGTGAGGAGGTGGGATGAGGGCTTGTGGAGGGAGAGGCAGAGGAGAGGGACCTGGATGGAGTGGCAGGCTGCTCAGAAGTGGCCCGAAGATGGGGGCAGAGGAAAGGGAATATTTAGGTAGGGGCCAGAAGGAAGCTGGGCTTGGGGACAGTGGGAGTGAGACCTGTGGTGACACCTAGACATTTCCTCGGGGTGCCTGGCAGTCTGCTGGTTTAGGTGTGGTACTGTATGGGGCTGCGTGCCAGGGCCGTGCAGGTGTGTATGGGAGGCTGCGTGTGTGTGGGTTTGCGCATGCGCACACGGGAGTGTGGCCTCTGTGTTCTCTGCTACGTCTGTGCCTGTTCGTGTGTCCTGATCTTGCCCTGTGGCCATCTTTCTCTTGATGGCCGTCCACTCAGGGGTGTGTTGGGGGAATCAGGGTGAGACTGAAAGTGGGGAAGGGGTTGGGCAGGTTGGTGGTAGTTCCCAGGGGCAAGCTGGGGACCTCCTCTGCGACACTGCACTCTGGACCCTGCAGCCCCCCTTTGTGGCTCTCAGGGGTCCTCTGTGCCCCTGCCTCTTCTCCATCCCTCCATGCTGTGACACTGTGCCTGGAGGCTTAGCTTCCTTCAGGAGCCAGGCGTCCTGCTCCGCAGCCCCCACCAGCCTCCTCTCTCCTCCTAGCCTTTTGCAGCAGGGAGAGGAGACCCAGAAGCAGCCAGATAGTGCCCTAGGAAGAGACCTAGGGCAATGTCATCCATCACTGCTGGCCTCTTCTCCAGCGGTGGAGGAGGGGCTGATGCTACAGGTGGACATGGGCAGAATACCCTGGTGGAGCCCGGGGCCAGCAGGAGGGAGCAGATGCAGATGGGGTGGGGGAGGAGACAGACTTTAGGGAGGGAACCCTCGGGCCAGCTGGGGCTGAGCCAGGGGTAGACGGGAAGGGAACCGGCCTCCCCTCACCAAGATGGCTGGCTCTGTCACGCCTGAGGGAGCCGAGCAGCTGGTTGCCGTGGTGACAGAGGGAGAGTGCCGCATGCTAATGAGGCTGGCGAGGAGCTGGGCAGCGGAAGGGTCTTGGAGGGGAGAGACCCCGCTCCCCCCAGCAGTAGTCAGGCCTGCAGGGGACAGAGGGTGGGTTTCCAGGGCCCCTGGCCCCTGGATGGGGTTGGGCAGAAGCCTGGAGTTCCAAGAGTGGGACAGGGGTGAGGCTGCTGTTGACGGAGAGGGAGAAGGGTTCAGGGCCTGGGACCTGGATTTAGGGGGTTTGGAAGAAGTTGCTGGTACTTCTTGGGGACAGAGTCAGTGGCAGGGTAGGGGGACTTCAGAGCAAGGAATAAGACAGTCCAAATCCTGGGGTCCCCACCTGTGCTATGGATGTAACCTGTGTCCCCCCTGCCAAGAGCTGTTTTGTCCTCAGGCCACCCCCAGCAGCTGTGGCCTCCTTCCCCAGCTGGCTTCACACCACGGGAATAAATGAGCACCACCCCAGAGAGGTGGGGAAGAGGCAGCACAAACCATTCAGGGGCCAAGTCTTTGGTCCTGCTGTGCCCCTCTTGGCCTCCTGGACCCCAGGGTACTGGTCCTCAGCTCTGCCCCAGAGACACCTGTAGCCCTGTGGCCTAGATGCGTCCATCCTGGCCCGTTTTTGTAAGGTGCACATCTCATTGCCATAGCAGCTGGGGTGGCTTCTTGGGGTGACAGGGGAGCTGCAGGCTGTTCCCTCCCCCACTCTCTTGACCAGACCCCACTGCTGGGAGGCAGGGTTGGGAAGGAGCTGAAGTTTGGCGGGTTGGCTGGTCATCTCAGGAAGCCATGGGGCCTGGTTCTGACAGCCTGTCCAGGGCCTGGGGTCCTGGTCCAGGGGGTTGGGTTCTCGACACTCTGCCTGAGGAGGGTGCCTGGGGTGCGGCTGGTAGAGCTCTTCCAAGGAGCCACGGTCATCCTGGTGGAAATCCTAGTTATCTTGCTCAGTCCATTTTCAAAATTCAGCTTTTGGATTATCTCAGGGAGGCCCTGGCCAGAGACGGGGATCCTTGGAGTAATTTAGGAAAGAGGTGCTTTGACCTCTCAGAGGGCTGGGCCTCCTGCCCAGGGGCTTGGTGTCCTCTTTGGACCTTGCTGTCTAAGAGTTCGGCCTGTCTCCCAGGCCTTCCTGTGGAAGAATCCATACCTCCCCTCTTTGCTCCAGGGTTTTCCCAGACTCAACCTCTTTCTGCTCTAACCTTGTCCTCTGAGCTCTAGTTTCCTCTTAGAACCCAGGTGTGGGGGTCCCTGTTCCCCATATAGCAATAGATGGGAGGGAGGGAAGGTTAGGCCTGGTGACAGGTCTCTGCAAACCCTGCTTGGGTGGAAGATTCCTTTAGGCCAGGCTTCCTCCTACCCACCGCCTTTCCCCCTTCTCTGCCAAGGTCACAGGGGTCGTGGGGATGGGTCCATGTGTGAGGGGGGTGGAGGCCCCCTTGCCCGCTCAATCCCACGCTAACAGGACACTCTCTCTCTCTCCAGGTGGCTTTGATTTTTGTGTCGTGTTTTATTTTCTCTTCCATCTGAATCGTTTTTCTCGTTGACCGTTTTTTTTTCTCTCCGCCTCCCGGAAGAAAAAAAAAAAGAAAAAAAGAAAAAGGAAAAAGCAGTCCTCCCAGCCTCATGCTTCTCCTCCTTTTCCTTTTTTTTTCCGGCAAGAAGAAAAAAAAAGAAACCAAAAACTTTCAAAAAATCAGTGAAGCACAAAGTTGATTCTTTGAAAAAAATCAATAAAACTGATAAACCCTTAGGCAAGNTCCTCTGGTGTCTCCAGGGACTGGAGCCTATAGTAGGCAGAAGCTGCAGCGGAGTCAGTTTTGCCTTCTCACCCGGGAGGCCTGGGGCCGAGCCGAGGAGTCGAGGAATGGCCTATTTCTCTGCTCTGTCTTGGCAGCCTGGTCCATCCAGCCCAGTCCTGCCTCTCTCTTTTTTTCTGGCTTCTTTTGTTCTGTCCCAATCACTTTGTCCTGTGACCGCCTTGTTCTTTCTTTTCCTTCGGTCTGACTGGCTCTGTAATGGTGTTTTCTTTGATTGTGGTGAAGGTGAGGGAGTGGGAGGGGAGGCCAGGCCTCTGGGCGGGCCTGACCAGTACTTGTGGCAAACCCAAGGTCAAACACCTTCCCTTTTCTGGTCCTTGAGCCCCCTGGCTCTGCCACTCTCTGAGCAGCAGGCTTGGTTACTATGGAAACAGTAAGGTCCCAGATAGCCTTGGCTTTCATTCCCTGGAGGTCCCTGTTCTCTTTCCTTGTTGGCCCTCTCCCTGTCTCCCTGCCTGTCCCCCAGGGCCTGTCCTTTTCTTTACCCATGGAGCTTCGCATCACCTCTAGTTCCCTTCCAGCCCTGAGCTTGTGTCTCTCCTCTGGTCCTCGACGGCCCATCTTTCTCCTCTCCGCACTGCCGCCCTCTACAGCACCCTCCTGCCCTCCCCCTCTGTCTCCGCATCGGGCCCCTTCCCTCAGCTTCTGGGCTGGGGGCTCTGTCCCGATGTCTGTCACAAGTTAAAAAGGGGTTTTTAAATTGTGGCAGCAAAAGCTTTTTTCCTCCCTTCTCTCTGGCTGATTTTGATGACTCGTGTTTTCTTTGTTTCTTTCCCTTCCCTTTCTTTTTTTCTTCTTTTTTTTCTTTCTTTCTTTCTCTCCTTCCCCTTTCCAAGGTCCGGCTCACCTGACGTTAAACAGCGAAGGTATGGTCTGAAGTTTTGGTTTGGTTTGGATTGGATTGGATGGCCCCCAACCTGCGCCTGGATTTTTCTGTTCTTCTTCCTTCCCCTCCCTCCTCCACCTGTCCTGCCTCCTTCCTTCCTTTCCTACCCGCTCCTCTGCCATTCCTCTGTGTTACTGGGGGGTGCGGGTGGGGGCGGGGCGATCCCCGTCTGTGCGCTCCCCTCCCCGCCTGCCCGACTCCTACATGCGCCCTCATCCCACCTTGGTTTCTGACATCAAGAGATGTTTGAACTCCTGCCGTTGTCTCCAGTCCCTCTTTGCGTTTTCCTGGTAGTGTATCTCGCTTGTTTTCTTTCTCATGGTGCTGTTTTATTTCCTTCCACTCATTCTGATCATCCTTTCTTTTCTATGAACCCAAGTAAACAGAGAAGGGCCTGGGCTGCGGACAGAGGTGTGCAGCCATGTCCCATGTTCCTCTTCCCCTGCTGCTGCTGCGGGAGGCCCCTGTCTCCAGAATGGGGAGGAAGAGGGGGGGGGCTGGAGGTGTAGGACCCCTGTCTTCCACAGTGTCCCATGTCCACCTTCCTCTCCTGCCTTTTGAATGGCTCGTGACCCTATTGGACGCATGAGAACCTTGAGGACCAGAGATAAAGTGACTTGCTAGTGATTGCACAGCCCCAGTTGGTAGGACGCTGGGACTTGTCATTTAATTTGAGCCTTCCTTCAGCCAAGTCCCTGCCCCCTTTCAAAGCCCTGGTGTCAAGAAAACCTGGGGACAGAACCTAAAGAGTCCTGACTGGTGCCTTCCATCTCTGGCCTCCTCCGTCCTCCCTGTCATTGATTCTTTAAGAGCACAGGAATTTGACCTTCCAGGTGCTTGGGCATTGCCGTGCGCACCCAATGTAGCTCTCTTTTGAGGGTCATCCTTCACAAGGACAGGGCGAAGTCCTTAACTGTGGGCAGGGGGACCCACAGGACCACAACTGGACTGCAGGGAGAGACTTCTGTAGATCTGAGATTGGGGATGGGTTTAGGTCTGGGTAGGTGGGGGCCTAGGCTCCTTGCAGGGATGGGGAACTATGGCAAGAAGTGTGGGGAGGCAGGAGGAGGTGCCCTGGCTGGCCCATGCACATTCTTCTTGCCTCTCAGTGCTTGTTTTTGGGGTGCTGGCTGTGGCTTACCTAGTTATCAGTGATCCCAGAAGGCCCTCCCCACCTCCAGAAAGTTCCATAGCACAGATGCTAATACAGTTTGAGTTTTGGGGATTTGGGATTGGAGTCAGTTAGAGCCCAGATGGGAGTTGTTCTCCTTCATCCCTGGGACCCCCTTATCCTGAAGCCATCCTGTAGATCTGGCAATAGGGTGGGTGCCAGGGAGCCGGGCACTGGGGGCATGTTCTCTGACAGAGCTGGGTGAGAGCTTCAGCGGGTCTGGAGCCCAGACATGGCAACTGTGCCTTCGGTGGTGGTGGTGAATAGGGTGGTGGGGAGTGAGAACTGGCCCCCCAGAGAGGCTGCCCACAGCTGTGGTGAGCTCTGCCCAGCCAGGCCCTGCCTTGGTGGGCACAGCCCTTCTGTGGGCACAGTGCAGGGAGGATGAGTCAACAGGAATTATGGGAAGCCCCTCCCCCCAGGAAATCCTTGGGAAGCCCCAGGGTTTAACTCTTGTCACTGCGGGGACTCAGGTCAATGTAGGTGGCCAGTGAGAGGGTAGGTACAGCAGTGTGAACTGGGGAGGCTTTTGGAGCAGGGCTGCCTGTGTCTGGAGATGATGACTGTGAACTCTGAGCCAGCAAAAGGGACGTGAGCAGAGATGCCCTGTGGGGAGGAGCGTGAGCCTAGGGGAGGCACAGTGGCCAGGGACCAGCCAGAGGTGGGAAACCAGAGCTCAGGGCCTCTGGGGATGGGCTGGTCTGTTTGCTCCTTCCTCTGCTCCTCTGCCCAGACTCCCTATCCCTGGGCGAAGACTAGAAACTGGTGGTCATGAGTCTAATGGGGTCTATGGAGAGAGTGGTTCTTGGTTTGTCAACCGGCTCCTTCCTGAGAGGTCCCGGAGACAAGCTAGTGCCCAGAGAAGCCCCCTGGTGCATGCAAGTAGCACCTTTGCCCTGAACAGGGCCCTGCGTCACTCAGGGTTGGGGTGGGCCTGGCTGGGATGCCCCCTGTGCCTGACCCCCCAATTCTGCTTCTCCAGTAGGGTCCTTACTGTTCTCCGAGGGGGGGGCCGGGAGAGGAGGAGCCGGAGATGTGCACCAGCCTACCAAAGGTCAGTGACCCCACCGTCTCCAGGGAGCCCAGTCCTCACCCACTGAAGACTAACTACACTTTTAGGAGAGCCGAGTTGGCACAGGTGCCCCACTGGGTACCCAGGAGGCCTTCCCTGGGCCTGTACTGCAATGCCAGTCCTGAGGCCCCTGCCCTGGGGCAGAGGGCCCAACCTCCATTTCTTTCCCACAGCCTGTTGTCCTGATGGCTTTCTAGAACACAAATGTCCTTTTCTATGGCAGTTGTCAGGCCTGTCCCTAGAAAATATCTGTTTCTCTGGGAGCAGGGCAACCCCCCATTTAACCATCAAATTCTGAAAACCTGCCCAGGGGGATTCTGGGTGGGAGATGTGGCTGCTGTGATCTGTGTGTATCATGAACATGGCCTCAGAGGTCCCTCGTGACTCTTGGTGGCAGGGATCGTTGCTTTCATTTTTTACAAATAGGGAAACTGACACTGGCCAAAGCCCCCAAGGCCAGCACGGGGCCCTTCTGCATCTTGGGGCTCTAAGATCTCAGCTCCTTTTTTTCCACGCTGTGGCTGCCTCTCTTGGGAGAATCTCTTTCCCAAGAAATTTACAGGCCAGTTTGACAGCCCTCAAGGAACTGTGGTGGGTCCAAAGCCTGGTGCTGTCACATCCCATATGCGTCCTTCAGTGTTCTTCTGTCTGCCTGGGTTCCCGCTGTCCCTGCCTGCCTCCAGCTCCTTGCCGTCTCTTTCAGCCACTCACACTGAGTCTTCCTCAGCTCCCAGGCCAACCTGGACATCTCCCGAAGTACCCTTAGCTCCCAGGCCAACCTGGACATCTCCCCGAGTACCCTTCTTCTACACCTCCGTTAGAGTCGGTCACACTGCCTCGTAACTGTCACCCCCACTGCACTGAGCTCGCAGAGGATTGGGGATTTTCATTTGTATCCCCCGACCCCGGCTCCCCAGGCTCTGCACAGTTTCCCCACATGCGTAGGCTGGAGCCCAGCGCACTGTTCTAAATGAGCGAATGGTCTCTGGCCCCAGGAGTCTCATTGACGTTCTAACAAGTAACTACAATACAGCGTGGTCCACGCAAAGAATAGAAAAGTGCAGACTTTGTTCAGAGGAATTAATTTATTCAGAAAGAAAGAGGGAGGGAGGGAGGGAGAGTGCGCACCTGCGCCTGCGCACATCCACAGAAGTTAGATCTCAGCACAAGAGTTGATCTGTGGGCTGGCTTACGTTTAGGAAGCGGCCCCTGTCTGTTCTTTCTAGATGCCCGCAGCAGCCTGTGCGGTGGGCTGATGATTAGCTCTCTTCCAGAGGAGAAAAGCTCGGCTTAGAGCTCTTGTATCTTGGCCAAGGTCACAAAGCTGGTGGCGGAGCCAGCACTAGCGCCCAGGTCTTCTTTCTCACATCACACTTCCTCCCCAGGGAGCAGTACAAGATGTTACTAGGCAGTAAGTGCCAAACGCGCAGAACAGACAGCTGTAGTGCTCCGGCGCAGGGAGGGGCGAGGGGCGCTGGAGACCTTCCCAGTGGAGGCCCTTGAGAGGCGGCTGCTGCGTCCCCCATTTTCATGGCGTTTGGAAACCCAGGATCACAACAGCTAGTCTCTGGCCTTACTCAGGTCCACTGGGAACACTTGTGGGACCACAGACTCCTCGTGGAGGGAGGTTAACAAGTATCAGCTCTTACTGGCTCCCTGCACCCGGAGCTTGGGAGCTTTAATTGTCAGGTGCTGCTGGGAGTTGTAGTCCCGGCCGCGGTGCTGGAGATGGGGTGGAGCGCCCCCTGGCGCTTCAAGGACTCAGATCCGGTATGTGCTCTGCAGCGCACCCTCTGCTACCCTACATCCTGACCTCAGGAGTATCACCCCACCATCCCTTGAGGTCCTGCCCCACGTGCTCCCCAAGGTTCTCTGTCCTCTTAGCCCTCTGGTTTTCTCTGCTGCATTTTCTTACCTCTCTCTGTCCCTCCGCTCTCCATGCTCCCCTTGGCCGCTCCGGGTCTCTTCCCATCTCTGGGCCTGCCTGACAGTCCTCTGGTGTCTCCAGGGACTGGAGCCTATAGTAGGCAGAAGCTGCAGCGGAGTCAGTTTTGCCTTCTCACCCGGGAGGCCTGGGGCCGAGCCGAGGAGTCGAGGAATGGCCTATTTCTCTGCTCTGTCTTGGCAGCCTGGTCCATCCAGCCCAGTCCTGCCTCTCTCTTTTTTTCTGGCTTCTTTTGTTCTGTCCCAATCACTTTGTCCTGTGACCGCCTTGTTCTTTCTTTTCCTTCGGTCTGACTGGCTCTGTAATGGTGTTTTCTTTGATTGTGGTGAAGGTGAGGGAGTGGGAGGGGAGGCCAGGCCTCTGGGCGGGCCTGACCAGTACTTGTGGCAAACCCAAGGTCAAACACCTTCCCTTTTCTGGTCCTTGAGCCCCCTGGCTCTGCCACTCTCTGAGCAGCAGGCTTGGTTACTATGGAAACAGTAAGGTCCCAGATAGCCTTGGCTTTCATTCCCTGGAGGTCCCTGTTCTCTTTCCTTGTTGGCCCTCTCCCTGTCTCCCTGCCTGTCCCCCAGGGCCTGTCCTTTTCTTTACCCATGGAGCTTCGCATCACCTCTAGTTCCCTTCCAGCCCTGAGCTTGTGTCTCTCCTCTGGTCCTCGACGGCCCATCTTTCTCCTCTCCGCACTGCCGCCCTCTACAGCACCCTCCTGCCCCTTCTTGTCCTACTGGATCCTCACCATTGCCTCTGGTCCCCTAGGCAGACAGAGGGAGGGATTCAGGCTGTCCCAGTGTGTCCCATGCCCCTCCCCCAGCCTTGCTGCCCTGTGGCCTCAGGACACTGGGCCTTGCCAGCTGCAGTGAGGGCTGTGCCAGGCGCTGGGACAGCAGCTGGTGCCTTGGCATCCGGAGACAGTGAGGGCAGAGTCTGTGGGCAGGCTGCCCAGAGAGGGAGGCAGGCTGTGTGAGCAGGGCAGGGGCTCTGCTGGATCTGCACCCAGAGACCCTGCAGCCACACATGGCGCTGCTGCTGAGCCATGGGAGGGCAGCTGCCTCCTGGTGGCCCTGCATACCCCCGGCATGGTGACTGTTCTTTCCTGGGCCTTGGGAATGTCTACTGAGACCCCTGCACTCCAGTAGCTCAGTCTCTGCATAGACCCTTAGGACACAGCCCTGTTTGCTCCTCACCCACCTGGGAAGGTGTGACGGAGCAAAGGTGTCACTGTTGATTGGCAAGGAGACATAAGCCACTGCCTGAGTCCAGGGCCTCTGGTCTGGCCTGACTCTACTCAGGTTCTCTTCCCTCTGCTTGTGTTCTAGCTTGACCCCAACTTCCTGGTCCCAGAGTCAGTGACCTCTTGCTTGTCACCTACTTGCAGGGCACTAGCAATTCCTAAGGGCCTCTCAGAAGTTGCTGCTGCTTAAAAAGTGCCTGGGCTGGGTGCTATGTCCACGCACACCTCACAAGCACACAGGTGCACGCACACACCCCACACGTCCCCACGCGTGAAATCCCAGCCAAGCCTTGCAGTCCTGCGTCTGCTGCCTGCCTGGCCCACCCAGCATGTCCAGCCCTATAGGGCCCTTCAGAGGCTGTTCTCAGGTTGGAGTAGGACGCTGGGGGTGGAGTGAGAGCTGGCATGGTGGCCACCATGGGTGCTCTGCACAGTGCAGCTGCCTGGTGCATACCCCTGTCACCTGCATTGTCTTCCTGTTGTCTTACCCCTGTCCTTGCCCTTCCCACTATTTCCTGTCCTCCTGTCTGCTCAGTGCTGCACAGTAGGCTTACCAGCCCCATCCCACATGGTAAGGCCTGAAACCATCCCTGGGCACTGAGAATGTCCGTCACCTGGGGAGGCAGGAAGGGGAGGTGGGCTGCATTCGGGGGACCCTTGGTGTCCCAGTCCTAGGGAGGAACCAGATAGAGCCTCTTGTCTCTGTCCGACATCTCTTTGCTAAGGGGGTGGCCGATGGGAGGGTTGATGTGGGGAGATGGTGAGGACTGTCCGCTCTGCCTGGCCCTGTGGCAGCTTAATTGTCAGCTGTCAGTGTAAGAGCCACTTAGCAGCCTCTGGCTTTGGAAATGGACCTGGGGGGAAGTTGGTTTTTGACAGCAAAGATGGCCAGGCCCAGGGAGGAGGGTTGGGAAGCCGAGGAGGGGGAAGGGGCCTAGAGCTCAGAGGTGGGACTACAGGACTCCCGGTGCCCAGGACTGGAGTGTGGGTGGCTGGAGGGGAAGACGGTGCCTCTGGCAGAGCCGGCTTCACTCAGCCTTCTCCCCTTTTCCCAACCACTGCGTCCAGGCAAGGAGGAGTTTGTGGCGACCTTCAAAGGCAATGAGTTCTTCTGCTATGACCTGTCACACAACCCGATCCAGAGCAGCACTGACGAGATCACGCTGGCCTTCCGTACCCTGCAGCGCAACGGGCTGATGCTGCACACGGGCAAGTCGGCCGACTATGTCAACCTGTCCCTCAAGTCCGGGGCTGTCTGGCTGGTCATCAACCTAGGCTCGGGTGCCTTTGAGGCCCTTGTGGAACCCGTCAACGGCAAGTTCAACGACAACGCCTGGCACGACGTCAGGGTCACCCGAAACCTGCGCCAGGTAGGGGGAGCAAGAAGAAGGCCAGGGTCAGCTGCATCTGGGACAGAACACAGGTGGAGAGAAGGCTGCGAGGGTGTGGTGGGAGGGACCAGGACCGGGCAGGAAGGCGGTGTGGTTTTGGAGAAGAGCAGGACTTGGGGCTGTGGGGGCCCAGAGTGTGGCCATAGCTGTGTGGCAGGCTTCAGAGACTCAGCAGTAGGGAGTCCAACTGAGGATCCTGGGCAGGGTCCTTAGGCCGGGGCGAGGGCTGGGCTCTGGTTGGTGGGAGCAGCTGGGGTCTCCAGGACTGGGGCTCAGGAGTCAGGTGATGGGCAGGAGGGCATGTCAGGAGACGAGGTGTGAGCTAGGCCTGACTGAGGGGCGGGGGATCATGGGGCAGGGAGGGGTCCTCTGGGTGAGCAGGCTCTGACCTGGTGGAGCAAGTGTGTGACCCAGCTTTAGGCTGGGGCCGAGGCTTCCCTAGGGCAGAGCCAGAGCCAGAGGAGAGCGGGATGAGGCAGCCCGTGAGGGATGAGGGAACGGGACCTGCCCTTCCTCTCTTGCAAGGAACCAGGCTCTCCGAGCGGCCGTGCTGGCCTCTGGCTCTGGCTCCTGGTGCTCGGAGGAGAGCCTTCCGGGTCAGCCCTGCTTACAGGACAGTGTGGGCAGGTGTCCTCGGCTTCTGTTCCCAGACTCACCCACAGGACAGGTGCTCTCAGGACCTGCCTTTCCATCTCTCACAGGGCCCGTGGTGACCGTTGCAGGTGAGGCCATCTCTCTGGCCAGGCTCTGCTTGACAGGAGCCTCACAGCTAGTTTCCTGCCCCAGAAAGTTCCTGCCTCCATTCTGGTTCAGACTGGCTCTTGCTCCTGAGCAGAAGCCAGGGAGCCTCCTACGGGGCTCTGTCTCCACTCCTGGCTGTCCCCTGCTTACTCACGTCCTGGGTCCTGGGTCTTGTGCACTGTCTGGGTCTCTCAGTCTCACGGCTACAGGCAGCGAAGCTCTTCTAGCCCCCTCTCTTGAGGACCAAGTGCAACGGGATCTGCACCAGCCCCGCCCGCCCAGGCCCCATCCTGCTGCTCTGTGGCCTGTCTCTGGCCCCCATCTTCTTTGGACTTCCTGGTTCTAGTTGGATGGTGGCTCACCTTCCCTCCTGCTCTTCCTTGTCATGACTGTGTCCCCCCCCCCCCCCCCCATAGAAAGGCTCTGCAGGGGGACTCAGAGCTCCGGCAGTCCTCCTCCTCCTCTGACCTGTTCCTGTTTGACATGGGATGATGATCTAATGGGGATTCCTCCTCCTTCATGCTGCTCCCTCTTGCTGCCACAAGGGCTGTGACTAATCCCACTGCTCTTTTGGGAGCCTGCTGCGACCTGTCGCAGTCCAGCTCCTATTGATGCACCTGTCCTCAGTGGCCCTGCGTTCTGAAGGGCGACATTCTTGGTGGAGTCACTCCTCTTCCGTCCAGTGCCCCTCGTGTCATATCATCCATTATCCAGTCGGAGGCTGTCCTGGCTTGTCACACGCATCCAAGCACACCTTAGTGTGTCACATGCATTTGTGATGCTTTCCAGTGCCACATGCATTTTATCGGGAGCAGGAAGCCGTCTTTGGTGCTGCTTGCTCACTAGCCCTCCCTGGGACCAGTGCTGTCTCCTTGCCTTTGGCAAGACACTGCACACCCACAGTTCCTATGCGCATGTCACTTGGTCAACAAATATGGTACATCACACAGGGTAGAGGGAAGAAGACCTGGTTCTTGCCCTTCTGGGACCTCAGCTCTTGAGGGGACAGGATGGAACTGTTGAGGGCGAACAGAGTGAGACTGCGCGAGGCCAGGGGGGTCAGCAGCAGCTTCAACAGTCTGGAAACTCGAATACCCGGGGAGGGAGGGGTCCGTGGCCAGGGGAGGTAGGAAACCCACCGGGTGATACGTGGCCTCTGCATTCTTGAGTGTTGACAGTAACCCAGGGTCACCCCTTCCTGCGATGTGCAGTCATGGGTCCGAGCTGATGACTGATGGAAATCCCCGAGTGGCCCTAAATAGTTCTACCAGGTGGCTCAGAGCCGCAGGTCACACGGACTGAAAAGCAGGGCCTCCAGGCCACACAGGGTGTCTGCTTAAAGACTTGATTGAGAGCCTCTTGAAGAAGGGTTTGGGGGATTTGATTGAACTGCTGGACCCAGACCCCACCCGTGAGTGAGAGGTACAAGAACTGCATTCGGGCAGCCCTCCTGGCCAGCCCCCGGGCCACACTCTGGTGCCCCAAACTTGGCCCCAGTTTAGCCTGTGGCCAACTGCATCCTTGCCCTGGACTTCCCCTCCCTGTTTTTCAGGACTTCCAAAAGTGACTCTTGGGCAACCTCTATTGGTCCCCTCTCGCCTGCGAGAGCTCTGTTTCTTTTCTTCCCACATGAATAAAGCCCATTCTCTTGCACTCAAAATACTACTAATAATAACAACCAATAATAATTTTTTTGGGTTCTGTTGCTCCTACAGCAACATTCTCTCAATTGTTTAATCACACTGTCCCCAGGAGACATTTGCCAGTATCTGGAGACCTTTTAGATTATTGTAACTCAGGGGGTGCTACTGGCATGTTGTGGGTAGAGGCCAGGACTCTGCTAACATCATACAATTCACAGGACAGCCCCTGGCAACAAGGAATCATCTGACCCCAAATATCAGGACCTGCTGGGGAGAAACCCTGTTCAAGCAAGTCTGCGCTGTGTCTGGATGACATCCTGGCATTGGAAAAATCCTTCTGTGATCAGAAGGGCGATGTGGGGTGGGGTGGCTTGCACCAATCTTCTGTCTCCCTTAAGTTTTATGGGCCAGAAGCCCAGGACAGAGAGGTAATTTAGGGAATGACAGCTGCCTCCAGGTCTGTGGGGTGGGTAGCCAGAATCTGAGAACCCTGTGGCTTCCACATTATTTTCCCGTTGTGATTAGAATTCTGGTGAGAAGGCCTCCTGGAGGACACCCCAGGATCACACCCAGGGCTCTGTCTTTCCTTCTGCTTGTGCAGCTATGGAAATGGGTCAAAGGTCAACTCCAAAGACAGGGAGGAGGCCAAAATTTCCTCCTTGTACTCCTGGATCATGTTATAATCCCTGGAATCATCTAGACATTCTTAGAACATAGTAATTAGGACCAGAAGGGGCCCTACTCAGAGAGCATCTTCCTTTCCTTTCAAACCTAGCTTTTGAAGCCACTGTGACAGTCAGTTCTCTTGGGGGATCTTGGCAGGAATGATTACCTCTGAGAATTCCCCGAGGCCTATTTTTAATCCTGGGCCCCAATCTGCTTCTATCCCCAGTATGCTTCCCAACTGCCTCCCACCACCATGTAAGTAAAATGTGCAAATCCGTTCATCCTTCGCTGGAACCAAAGTTGGAAGACAAGATGGTTACCAAAGTATCACACGGTGCTGCCACTTGCCCAGCTTGGATGACGCCTCTTCTCAGTACAGAGACTTTCAGGAGCACCTCTGGGCCAGGGATGGAGTCCTTCAAGGACGGATCCCTTAAGTTTGGAATCCCAAAGGATGGAGCCCAAGCAATGCAGTTTCTGAAGGAGGGAATTCCTATGTCTAACATCCCCCAAGGAAGGAGCCCATCCTCAGGGATGGAGTACCCCTGCATGGAGTCCCTAAGGACAGAATCCCCAAGGTTGGAGCCCCAGTGATGGAATCCCCAAACATAGAGTTCCCTAAGAATCGAGTTCCCCAAGGACATAGTCCCCTAAGTGGAGCCCATCTGGTGTTAGAGACTCCTCTCCTTCCAAGTCCTCTCTGGCATGGCACACAGCCTGTTTGGGGCCCAGCTCTGCTCCTCTCCATGCCCCACTACTCTGACTTTCCTAGCTCGTCCCTTTCTTTACTCAGCTCTGCCAAGGACACCACCCATTCACCCTCCCCTCTGCCTGACAAAATTCTAGGGCTGGGGTTTGAGTCTGACAGACTGGGTTCAAATCCCAGCTCTGCCACTTGTTTTAAGTGACTTTAGGTGAGTAATACAATGTCTGAGCTGCAGTTCCTCACAGGCAAAGTGGGAAGGAGTCTTCCCATGGCTGAAGTAATGCCTCGAAGCCTCTAGCACGTGACTGGCATGATTTACACACTGAAGGGCTCACGGCTGCCAAGATCATGAGCTGGGTCCTCCCACCGCACCCTGCCAGTCCTTCAGACCCAGCTTAAATGCCGCCTTCTTCGTGAAACCTTCCTTGATCCATCCCCCAGCCAGGCTCCCTTCTTCCCTTGTTCTTTGAGACCTGGGAACCTGGTGTCCTCGCCCTCTTGTCACATTCTGACTGTGTGTCATTAGGTGTGTTCATGTCTTATCTCTGCAAACCGAGGGCTTAATTCCAGCCAC
Source organism: Marmota marmota marmota (assembly GCF_001458135.2). Taxonomy (NCBI): domain Eukaryota; kingdom Metazoa; phylum Chordata; class Mammalia; order Rodentia; family Sciuridae; genus Marmota; species Marmota marmota. The sequence continues at coordinate 66,963,403 of NW_026000174.1, read as the reverse complement.
TATTGTGGTTCCTTGTTTTCTAGTCCTTTTCCTGATTCAGCTGGTGGATGAGATCGTGGACTTGAGGACCGGGTCCAAAATGAGCAGATCTGACTACTTCACATACCTCTTGTCCTCCTGGAGGAAACTCCCATGTGCTTCACAAGACCAGGAGAAAGCCTGTCTCACTGCTCCGAGTTCCTCAGGGCTTCATCCTCTGTCAAAGCATTTCTCAGGTCACACCAGAACCTCTCTCTTCCTCTAACCCTCAAGTTCAAGAGTCCCATTCCTTTTTTTGTATCTCACTTGGTTTTTATAGCAATTCCGTGAGTGCAGATATTATCCCCGTTGTACTGATGAGGAAACCGAGACTTGGGCAGAAATGGTGGAATTGGAATTCTGTCTGACTTTGAAGCCGCTTTGTTTCTCTGCCTCCCAGGGAGGGCCTGGTGGTGGGCACTGGTGCGAAATGCAAAGGAGGTTATAGCTCCTCTTGTAGTACTGTCGTTCTCAAATGTTCCCAAATCTCAAAACCATTAGAATGTTCAGCTCCTGTCTTTGAAAAATGGCCTCCCCTTATCTCTGAGTGCAGCGGGTTCCTCTTCTTTGTCTCAAGTTTCTCTTGCTTGTGCTCCACAGAGACTGTCTTCATCCCAGATTTCTGCGATTCGTGCATATAATCCCCTCTTAGCTTTCTTGAGGGGGCTGGAGCTACCCTCAGAGTCAAGGAGGAGATAGAGTGGCCCTTGGTCATGGAAAGTCACCACTCGCTAGGGTAACTAACTTCTCCCCTTGTGACTGTGATGCCCTCCTCACTCATCAGACCTTGCCATCCCTGTCCTCCTGGGCTCTGTGAGAGGACAGGGCCTCCTGTGCTCATCTGAGAATCTGAAGGCTCAGCTCTCGAGGTCCTGGCCTCTGGAAAGGCCTGGGGTGCTGTGTCTCCCTTCCCCGTGCTATGTCACAGGCCACCAGGAATGGGAGCCAGTGGAAACTCCAGTCTGGTACCTGACCACATTTTCCCGTTGATCATGATCACTATGTGGCGAACAGAGTTCTGGATCCTAAATCTCTAGGTCTAGGGGGACCCTGCCTCATCACTCCAACTCTGCTATTTTTCAGAGGAAGCCTGGATCTTTTGACAAACTAGTGGAAGTCCCAGGCTTTGAACTCATGTCTCTTCCCTCTCAATCCTGGTTTTAATTTGTATTCTACTTCTCACAGTGGGACCTTCTTGCTGGGTGCAGTCGTACACAACTGTAGTCCCAGAAAGTCCAGAGTCCCAGCAGGAGGGTCCCAAGTTTGAGGCCAGCCTCAGCAATTTAGCAAGACCCTCAGTGACTTAGTGAGATGCGATCTTCAGATTCCGAAAGAAAAGGACTTGGGCTGTGGCCCAGTGGTAAAGCACCCCTGGGTTCAATTCTTATTTCCGTGCACCCGCCCTCCAGAAAAGGACTTTCTTTGTGAATATCAAAAAATTATTTTTTGTATTTTATTCTTCACAACCAGTTCTTTTTTTTTTTTAATATTTAGTTTTGAGTTACAGGTGGACACAGTATCTTTTTAAAATTTTTTATGTGGTGCTGAGGATCGAACCTAGTGCCTCATGCATGCTAGCAGAGCGCTCTACCTCTGAGCCACAACCCCAGCCCCTTCACAACCAGTTCTACTTCAAAAAGAATGGTACTTGGATTTTATTAATGTATGTATGTATGTATGCATGTACTACCAGGGCCTAGGGGCACTCAACCACTGAGCCACATCCCCAGCCCTTTGATATTTTATTCTGAGACAGTGTCTCACTAAGTTACTTAGGGCCTTGCTAAGTTGCTGAGGCTGGCTTTGAGCTCTTGATCCTCCTGCCTCAGCCTCTGGAGCTGCTGGGATTACAGGTGTGCACCACCAGTACTTGGATTTTTACCCATCCCGCCCCTGCTTTGTCCAGCTAATAGTGATGTCAGACAACTCCAACCCTCTTGGGCCCTATGGGCTTAGGTGCCCTGAAGCTAACTGTCCCTTGTTCTGACCAGCTGGCTTCTTCATTCCATGACAGTCCTACCAACCAGCAGTGCTAATCCTCCACTGCACTTGATTTGTCCTCCAGTCCCACACCCGCAATTCCACTCTTGTGTTACGTAAACTGCTTCCAATCAGTAATAATTAATATTGGTTATCCAACACCTCTAGCTGCTCAATATCGAATTCTGTTATTTTTAATTATACCAGGCCCTTATTAATTGTCTTACTGAATGAGGCTTGTGCCCACTGGTTATAACAACCCTTTAACTAATGGATCTGTGCCTAGAACACCCCCCGTCTCCTGCAGTCAGTCTCTGGTGTGTAGCTGGGTATTAATGGAACAGCATCCCGCATCTCCGATGCTCCTTAGTCAAGCTGCCTCAGCCTCTTGGACATCTCCTCACCAAAGACCAGAGTATTTTGAAGGTGGTTGATGCTCCAGTCCTTGGCAATGGGAAGAGAAGACAAGCTCAGAAGCAGATAGGGGTTGGGGGACTTCAGAGACCAGAATAGAAGGTCCAGCTTACAGTTCAGGGAGGAGTCAGGGGTTTTGGAGATAGGGGGGCTCTGTTCCCTTCTGTGGGTGTGAGGGAGTGACGTCCCGGTGCTGGCTCTGTGAAGCTGAGGGTCTCCAGGGAAGAAGGCTGGCTGCTGGGATGGCCCCACCAGTTCCAGGGGCTGGCGGGGTGGTGATGGTGGGCTTTTAATTTTGGGGAGTTGGCCTCACAGAGGAGAGTGAGAGGGGGTGGTGGGACAACTGAAGACCTGGAGGGCTTTGGGGGCAGGAAGGAAGGGAGGTGGGCTCTGGGAAAGTTCAGGTGGGCAGGCAGGGAGAGTCAGCACGGGTGGGGGCCGGGAAGGCAAGGGAGGTGGGTTTGGGGCGTGGGGCCTCTGCCAGCCCACGGTGGGCAGGGTATCCTTTCCTCTCCTCTGATGGCGACTCACTGTCTTCCTTTCTCAAGGAAGAAAAGCAAGAAAAAAATAACAATAACCAAATAATAGAGAAAGGGAGAAGACGCCCCTCTCCCCCAGCAACTCCCCGGATCTATTCACCTTCCCTGTCCCCAGGAAAAGCAGACACCCATGTCCCCTTCTGTGCTCCTTGGGAACCGCTGCCTTTGGCCTCCAAATGAAACTGCCTCTCATTCTTGCCAGCCCTTTGATTCTCTGGGGGCACTGCCCACTCTTCTCCCAGCCTGACAGCCAGCTGGCCCATCACCAACCAGTTAACCCATTAACCCGACACGGCCACCGGTCAGCCAGTTGGCCAGCACCAGCTCACTCCTTAGCTAGGTCTCTGGAAGACCATCTGGTTGACCAGTCAGCCAACAGACCCATCGTCCATTACCCGAGTCAGCAGCCCACCCGCCCACCCCTCGCACCCTCGCTCCGTCCCCGCCTTCCCTGATCCCCGACATCTCAGCCAACAGGACCTACTAATACCGCATCCACTGGTTCTGCTTCTTAACCCGCCTCCCTCCCCTCTGTTGGAAAACCCCGTTGCCGACTCTGTGTGTGTTACTAACACGCTTATAACCCAGGGGACCAAGGGACGGGCAGGGACAGGTGGGGCAAGGTATGAGTGACGAACCTGACTAACCTTCCTGTCTCATCCGGAATGTCGGCCATCTCTGAGTCTTTGCTTTCTTGGTCCAGTTCTTTTGTTGTTTTCTCTACTAACCCAGGTCTCTAACTGTTCCCCTTCTCTGCAGATGGGCTCTTCGGGAGGGGCTGGGGGGGGGAATCCAGAGACGTGGGGGCGGGGCGGGGAGAGGAAGGGGTTTGGTTTTGTGTATGTGTGTTTTCTCCCCCTCCCATTTTAATTTGATTTTCTTTGAACTGAACACTGCTGAACCTGAGGCGGGAGGGTTTGAGCAACCAAATATATATGGATATATATTTTTCCTCCTTCCTTGAGTTTCACAGTTGGTCATTTTTTTTTCCTTTTCTTTTCGTTCTGTTCTTTCGTTGTTGTCTCTGTTGTTTTTTTTGACACCCCCCTCCCCCATCTCCGGTGAAGCACGCAGGGATTGGACACGCTATGGTAAACAAACTGCATTATCTGGTAGATATCACTCTAATTGTCTTACCGTTTGGTTTGCCGTGGGTTTTTTTAACTGTTGGATTCTCCCACTTTTTGTTTCCTCTCCTCGTTTGGTTTTTTTGGTTGTTTTGCTCTTTTGGGAGCCTGCTGCGACCTGTCGCAGTCCAGCTCCTATTGATGCACCTGTCCTCAGTGGCCNTTTGTTTCCTCTTCCTCGGTTTGGCTTTTTTTGGTTGATTTGCTCTTTTGACCTTTTTTTTTTTTTTGCGTCCTGGACAATCTTTAGGTTTTGCTTCTCTCTCTTTGAGTTTCCCTTTTTCCCTTTTCTTTCTTTTTTTGGTCCAAACTCAAATCCAAAAGACAAATGGACATCAAGGAATTTGGCCTGGCCCTGCCCATATGATCCCTCGGTCCCGAATTCAGACTCCAGGCACCGACCTGGGGCAGGCCCAGAGCACCCACCATCGGCTCTGGTTAGACCAGCCCCGATGCCCAGCGGCTTATTTCGATTGCTTTCTTTTGTTCTTTTTTCTCCCCTCCCTTGTATTTTCTCTTTGATTTCGTTTCTTTCTTGGTCTCCTGAAAATCCATGGAAAACACCATCCCATGACATGCTACGCTCTGCTCACCGTGGCTCCAACGGGGCCCCTCAGGCTGAGGGAGGGGCTGGGGGTGCCACCCACCGTGCAGCCAGCTGGGCAGGCTCCCCAGGGGAGGGGGTTGGCCTTGGGAGACACAGCACTGGCTCTGGGACCAGTCCAGACCTCATTCAGTTCACCAGTTTGGGACTGTCCCCCGCTGGCTGCCAGGGGAGAGGTGACAACCCTTCCCTCACTTCTCAGCCTTGAGGGCCCCCCGGTTCGGTTGTTCTCCCCACATTTTGCATGGCATGAATGGTCTCTTCCCCCGACCAGGGATAGCGTCCCGTCCCCATGCTCCGTGGCTCTGACTAACACTGTGTTCCACACTGTCTTCCTCCCGGCCCGGCCCTCTGTGCCCTGCCTCTCCCGCATGGCCTCTGACAGGGCTGGCTTCCTTCCCTGGTGAGGGCAGTGAGAGGAGGTCCCGCAGGGGCCAGCGGGGCTGCATGGGCTGCCCGGGTCCTTGCCAAGCGCCTGTGTTTGGGTTGGGCTTGGTCCCGGTGAATGCTGGTGTGGGTGTCAGTGTAAAGGCAGCTGGTGTGTGCTGGTGTGTGGGTGTGACTGTGTGTAAATGTTGGTGTGACATTTAGGGGTGTTAGTGGGAAGCTGCGCTGTGTTGGGCGATTGCTGGTGTCTGCAGTGCATAAGCGAGGGTGTGAACCGGGGCTGCGGCCTGGTGGGTTTTTGAGGGATTCTGTGTGGGGGTGGGCTGTGGGGACTGGCCCTTGAGTGTGGGTGCCACGGTGGGCAGGCCTGGCTGCGTGCTCCTTGCCAGCCTGCCTCTGAGTGTGTGCCCGCAGGCTGCCTCTGAGTGTGTGATCCCCTGGGATTCCCTCCTGTCTGCCCAGTTCCGATTCTGCCACGGCGGCCGGTTAGTCATCGCCTATTAATAATGCAGAGTGATTGAGCACCAGGCTGGGGACCCTGCAGATGGACGTGTCTGCTCCCGAGGGGCGGACGCTGCTTGGGGCAGCTGCCTGGCTGCCCAGCCTCCCAGGTCTGCATGGCTGACTGGCTGGAGGGGGCAGGCGTCAGGGTTGGGGTTCCCCGCCTAACTGCCCCTGCCTCCTGGGAGGCACCACCTCTGAGGCTGTTTCTGGCCTTTCCTGACACTTCTGTAGGTTTGGGTTTTCCCACGCCCACATAGGCTAGTGCCCCACCCCAACCCTCCCCCATTTAAGACCTCCTGTGGCCTCTCCCAGGTGTCCCAGAGTTCAGATGGAGCTTTGTGGCAGGGCCAGCGCTGGCCCTCCCCTCTGTTCCTCCAGCTACTGCTTCTAGGAGTTCTCTGCTGCCCTCCTGCTCAGGCCTTTACCTGTCACAAGTGGATATTTCAAACTTTCTATGTAGAACTGCACTGGATAACCAACCTGTGGCTTTGGGGACAGAGAGAGGCATGGTCCATCCACGTGATACACTCCAAGCACCTGGGGAATACCATCCTAGAATGGGACTCGGCGATCCTTTGTCTAGTCTCAATTTGGTGAAAATTGACCACACAGGCTGAAGCTGCAAAAGCTCAATTTCCTCATCTGTCAAATGGGATGACCACAGATGCGCATTGCTCATTTCATGGGGTCAGTGTGAAGATCAAGTGGGGGCAGTGCCCATAAAAAATACTGTGCTCTACGAAGGGAGTTATAAAAATCGTATTGAGCTTTGTGAAGTGTTAGCTGATCTTCTCAGTGTCTCCAGGTCAGGGATGTTGTGGGAAGAAGTGATTCCCTCTCCATAGCAGCCCCCAGAGAATACAGCATCTCTGCCCAGCCCGAGATCCTATTACCGTCCTTCCCTCATTAGGAAACGTTCCCAGAATAACAGCAAGAAACCTCCGAATGCGTCAGGAACTGGGCTGGGAGGAGGAGGGCAGATGAATGACTTGGTTAAGTTGGTTAAGAAGTCACAACCCTGCTTGGCGTCTGTCCTGGCAAGGAAAACCCCTGCTAAATTCTGAGTCTCCAAAATCCCCACCTCCCTGCCTGGACAGCACTGAGTGATGAACAGAGCCCATTGCCTCTGGTGGCCTCACAAGCTGGCTCTAAGGACCCAGGCTGGAGGCAGAGAGCAGAGCACCAATAGAGACGGGGAACAGCAGGCTCTGATTCCCTCAGAAGGGGGTTTTGTAGAGTTTTGTATCTATTTTTACTAACCCTTTCACAGGGACTCTGGTTATTTGGGCCCTTCTCCTTGAGAACAGAGTAGGGAGGCAGAAAAGGACCATCTAATAGAAAGGTGTGGGCTGAGTATGGTCAGGCCAGTGGGCTCTGCTTGTAATAATACTAATGGTTCTTTGCACACTAGGGTCTTTGATTAACTTTCACATTTTGCATATCGTTTACACTTGATGAACGTCTGGATTGTAGGCGGGAGGTAGGGATCGTTCCCACCTAACAGATGAGGAATCTGGGGCCCAGGGAAAGCACCTCACTGGGGCCCATGCAGTTGACCCTTTCACCTAGCTCTCAGTGTATGCTCAGAGCGAGCCTGGAAGACAGGGGAGTCAGAGACGTAAAATGAGATGGTTCTGGAAAATGGTACAGGCTAACCGAGTGCTCAGGGTTTCTGACCTGAACTCTTTCCCCTCTGCTCCCAGGCTCTCTGGAATCCAGACCTCAGGTTCACTTAGGGCTGTTTATGTCTGTGTGTGTCTTTCCAATGGCTTCTGTCCTTAGCCACTCCCGTCACCCCCAAACAGGTGGCCAAACTAAATGCTTAGCAGAGCTGTGACACTCAGCTCCTAGTCTCCTTCTTCCCCCTGTCTCCAGCCCCCACTCCTACCCAACTCCATCCTAAGAGGGATTCCAGGAACTTTTCTGTGGACCAGTTTTTCTTAACTTAGGCTCACGGGCCCCTCGGAGAATTTGGTGACCACTGTGAATCTCACAGGAGGTGATAAAGCCCATCCATGCAACTTCACATTTGCTGTCAAGGGGAGTCAGAGAAGCCCATTCGGTTGTCTGCAACTTAAAACACCTGTCCTTGTCTCATTCTCCCCAGAGTAGGGAGGTCAGTGTCCCTGAGACCATGGTAGGCAACTGGGAAGGCTCTGGATAACGGCAGAGGTTCCCTTCCTCCTCAGCCTTTCTTCCTGGGGCACAGTGGACGTGGAGTATCCGCCCTTATGGGGATATGGATGACCAGGACCTGATTTTCCTTCCTACCCAGTGTAATTAAGTGGGGTGTGCAAAGGTCCTGGCGTGCAGAGGGCCTGGGCTGGGGGCTCCTGTGCTTCTGGGACCCTGCCCTCTTCCAGGACCCATGTGCTGGCTCATCCCCTTGGCCTCCTCAGAACCTCCTGGGCTGGTGCGGGTTGGGTGTGGAGCCTGTGGTGTCTTGGGGTCCTAGCTATGGTCCCGATGATGCTCTCTGGACAGCCGAGGCTTCCCTGTGGCCTTCAGTGGATGTGGTGTGTGTGCAGGTGTGTCTGGGACTGGCGAATGGGCAGTGGTGAGAGTGGGTGGCCAGCTGGTGAGGAGGCTGAGGAGGACGTCCCTCTCTTTCTTTCTTAACCCTTAAGTGTCTCTGTCCTAGCGGTTGCTCCTCTCTCTCCCTCGGTGGAAGGAAGCTTCTCCTTCCCGCACCCCGACAGCTCTGTCGCCTCCATCTCTGCGCCCCCGAGCTCCCCTGCCCTGCATGCCTGCTCACCTGCGGCTGCCCTTCTCTGGCCTGTCCTGCTGGGCCTGGCCCCCACCTGCTCCTCTAACCTGCATGGGTCCCGGCTGCAGGGCTGTTCTGTGTCGCACAGCCCCCCCCCCTTTCCTCCCTGCTGGCCCCACCCCTTTCAGAAGCTGCGTGGGGGGGTTGGGGGGCAGGGGCATCAGAACCCCCCCGGGGGGAGGGGGACGGG
>NW_026000174.1:66931604-66953776 GCF_001458135.2 Marmota marmota marmota | reverse complement strand
CCCCCCCCCCCCCGCCCTCTTGCTTTCTTGCTGGGTTTCCCACCCTGGGACAGGGCACTTAGCCCTGTCCTGCTCTGCTCCCTAGGATGGAGTAACCAGGGTGTCAGGGAAGACAGCGGACACAAAGAAAGGAAGGGGGTGAGGAATAGGTACAGGGCTGCCCTTTCCTTTGGAGGAAAGAGATTGACCTAAATATCGGGGTGCACAAGTTGTAAAGAGCCTTGAGAATGGGAACCTGGGAACTTGGGTGGCTGGGGTGACAGTCGGCCCCAAAGGACGTCATGCAACCCAGTCCCAGGACTCCCCAGGCTTATCTGAGCCGGGGTTCCCACTGCAGTCTCCACTGTCACTGGGGCTAGGACCAAAGGAACGAAGGAACGCGGCACCCTGAGGGGAGGGCTGCAGGTGAGTCTCAGCCTCCTGGATCCCGCCAGCCTCTCCTAAAAGGAGCTCTGAATTCACACCTGTGTCCAGAGCATGCTGTGGAGAGGAGAAGAATGGGGGTGCCATTTGCCTTCCCCCCACTCCCTGGAGTGGGGCCCTGTCCTGGAGTCCCCTTTCCTGTTCTGAGCACCTTCCCGGAGCTGCTCCTGGTGCCTTGTGGGCGCTACAGTTTCCTGGGGCTCCTGCCTGCTGAGCTGGAGCCACGGGCATCCGGCCAGGCCTTGGCCCACCTGGACCATCAAATCTTGTGCTGCCTCTCCTCCCCCCGCCTTCTCTCCCCCACTGTTCCTCCTCCCAGACAAGCAGACATAAAAATGGGGGTCCCCCTCCCCCGCCGCCCCCTGGCCCCTCCCTTGCCCGGCCTTCCGCTCTTCCCAGGGAGTTGATGCCGGTTGTCTCCTGTCTCTCCCCTCCCTGGGCTGGGCAGGTGACCATCTCGGTGGACGGGATCCTGACCACCACAGGCTACACGCAGGAGGACTACACCATGCTGGGCTCGGATGACTTCTTCTACATTGGGGGCAGCCCCAACACTGCCGACCTGCCGGGCTCGCCCGTCAGCAACAACTTCATGGGCTGTCTCAAGGACGTGAGTAGGTCTAGGGAGGGCTGTAGCCGGCCCAGGAACTGCGTGGCTCCTCTGGCCCGGCCAGCTGCCTGGGATCTCTGACACGTCCCCTCTTCAAAACCCAAGGCCTGTGGACTGGGTCAAGAGGCACGTCTCCTCTCATGTCCTTGGGAGGCCCCCCGGCCCCAGCCCCTAGAGGACCCTCAAAGCCAGCTGTGGAACTGAGGGAAGGCCGGCTGTGAAGGCTGGAGGCTGTTCCAGTCTCCAGTCTTCCACTCTCTAGCTCTGTGACCTTGGCCAAGCCCGAATCCCAGTTGCCCTGTGTTCAGACGCATGGTGGTACCTGCTTCCTGAGGTGGTTGTGAGGAGCAGATGAGAGTGTCAGTGCCAGAGCTTCGTTGGTTAGGAAGTGGTCACTGCTGGGAGCGGTCACTGCTGCCTTGCATGATTGTGAGCGGCAGTCCGTGGGCCCTGAGAGCCCCAGGGTGAGCTTGTGGCCAGTGCCGGGGCCGAGGAAGGAAATGGGGCAAGGGGGTGTGCTGGGCACAGCCTCTGTGTTTGAGTTCTAGAACAGAGGCCAAGCCGAGTGCTCTGGGGGCACTGTGCAGGGGCCGCGGGGGTGGGGTGCTGGGGTCCCCTGGGCAGGAGAGGCCAGGCCCTAAGCGCCTTTCCCGCCCTTCCTGCAGGTGGTCTATAAGAACAATGACTTCAAGCTGGAACTGTCCCGCCTGGCCAAGGAAGGGGACCCCAAGATGAAGCTGCAGGGGGACTTGGCATTCCGCTGCGAGGATGTGGCTGCTCTGGACCCCGTGACCTTTGAGAGTCCCGAGGCCTTTGTGGCACTGCCCCGCTGGAGCGCCAAGCGCACTGGCTCCATCTCTCTGGACTTCCGCACCACTGAGCCCAACGGGCTGCTGCTCTTCAGCCAGGGCCGGCGGCCGGGGGCCGGGGCGGGTGGCCACAGCTCTGCCCAGCGGGCCGACTACTTTGCCATGGAGCTGCTGGATGGCTACCTCTATCTGCTGCTGGACATGGGCTCAGGGGGCATCAAGCTCCGGGCATCTAGCCGCAAGGTCAACGACGGCGAGTGGTGCCACGTGGACTTCCAGAGGGACGGGCGCAAAGGTCAGGAGGCCTCTGGACCTTCCCTTCCCTGGCCACCGACCACCTGCCCTGCTGCCTCTTTCCCCCTCCAGCTGGTCTCTGTCCTGCATCATGTCCTGCTCCCAGCGGCGGCTCCTTGCACCCTCCTCCAGTCCTCCCCCACCCTGTCCCTTCCCTCACAGCAGAAAGAGCACCGTGTTCCTTGGCAGCCGACCCAGACACCCCTCAGCTCTGCCACTCGCTGCATGTGGGCTCAGTTTCCTTATCTGTGAAAGGGACAATTACACAGGATCATTGAGAGGAAAAAATAGGATTAGCACAGCCCCTAACACAGTGGGTGTCTGTCTGCCTTCAAGAAAATAGCTCCCTTCTATCCAGAGTCCCGGAAGTGCCTTTTATTAACCACACGACACTTACAACCATCCCTCAGTGTCTGCGGGGATTGGCTCCAGGACGTTCCCATACCGAAACCTGTGACGCTAAGTTTCTTACGTAAAATGACATAATACTGCATATCAATGGTGCACACCCCTGTGTGCATTTTATGTCATCTCTAGATTTCTTACAACACTAATACAGTGCAAATGTTGTCTAGTAGTCCTTTTGCTGTATTATTCGGGGAATAATGACAAGAAGAACTGTTCATGTTCAATACAGACACATCTTTTTTCCTCTCAAATATTTCCCACCTGTGTTTGGTTGGATGGGTGGATGTGGAGCCTGAGGATATGGCGAGAGGCTGGCTGGATTTAATGAGCACTTGCTCTGTGCTGGGTGCTGTCCACGGTGCTGGAGGTTTGGACGGCCAGAACTGAACAGACTGTCCTCTGTGCCTGGCCAGGAGAGACACAGTCCACAGCCTGACACCCGCGTGAGGCAGGGAGGTGCTAGCACAGCGAGGCAGCAGGTGGCCGGCACCAAGGGCCTACGGTCCAACCTTCTGTCTCGTCCAGCCCCCCTCCCCTCCCCCACTCCCTTCTCAGTCTTCCTTTCCCATCCTCTTGTCTTCTGCCTGCTAATTCTCTCTTCTTCGCTCTTCTCCATCTTGTTGAGCATCAGAGAATTACCCAAGAGAGGGAGAATTGATGTAAATGAGACCTGACATGTTATCCAATTTAAGCACTTATCAACGTCAGCTAAATTTTTGTGTTCGTCAGGCTGTCACCACCCCCAGCCTGCAGGTCTGGGTGGAGTGACCGGTCCTCTGCACACAGGGAGGAGGGGGCTGCTAGGGTTTCTGGAAATGTTGGCTTCTCGTGGGCCTGCTGTCCTTCGTCCCCAGACAGCGCCTGTGAAGTGGCTTCATCCCGGTGTCTCTCAACAGCCTCAGGGGGTCTTTACAATCACAGTCTTTTGGGGTTTCCAGGCAGACGACCAGTCCTTCCCAGGTTGGAAGTCTGACCAGGCCTTGCAGGGCTCACTCTGCTCCTCTGTGCCCTCAGGGAGTGGTCCTGTGAGCCCCCCACCCATCTCTAGAGCCCAGATACCAGCCTAGGTCTGTCTGGGCCTTTGATCTCTGTGTTGAACAGCTCTGGACATTTCTTTCTTTGCAGTACTGGGGATTGAACCCAGGTGTGCTCTACCCCTGGACTATATCACCAGCCCTTTCAATGTTTTATTCTGAGACAGAGTCTTGCTAAATTGCCAAGATTAGCCTCAAACTTGCGATCCTCCTGCCTCAGCCTCCTGAGTAGTTGGGTTCACAGATGTGTGCCACTATTCCCAGCTCAATCTCCAGACATTTCCGATGGCCTGTGCTCGCAGGTGCACACAAGCTCAGACTGTGTGCATCGATTCCAACAGAGGTCTCCTAGAACTTTCCCTGTTTCTTTCTTTTTTTTTTTTTTTCTAACTTCATTATTGGAATTGTACCTAACATAAACGTTGCCATCGTGATCATTTTAAGTGTCTAACTCAGTGGCACCGCTGTTTCCACTGTTCTGCGCCCACCACCACCATCCATCTCCAGGACGTGTTCATCTTTCCCAGTGGACACTTTGTCCCTATTATGCACCAAATTCCACTCCCCGCCCCCACCCTGGCACCCACCGTCTTGCGTTCTGTCTCTACGAGTCTGGCTACTCTAGGACCTCCTACAAATTAAATCAGACAGCTTTTGTCCTTTTTCGTTTGGTGATTTTGCTTAGCTCGGTGCCTTCAGGGTTCCTCCATGTTGTTGCATGAGTCAGAATTTTCCTCCTTTTTCAGGCTGAGTAGCCTCCCGTTGTCTGTAGATACACTTTGTGTTCGCCCTTTCTTCCGGTGGTGATGGATTGACTTGCTCCTGTTGCATGTCTTAGAGTGGCTTGGAAGTGCAGGCTGCACCTGCTTAGGTTTCCTCTCCCCGACTCTCCATCATACACCCCTTCCCTGCCTCCCCCTTTCCCATGCCCGGTTTATTTGCTGGGAGGCCAGTTGGGTGGTGTAGAGCCCGGGAGTTACCATGGCGGGTGGCTGAGTCGGTGCCAAGGGACTCTGGCCGGAAACAGGGGTGTAGGTGATCCAGTGGGCCATGTTTGGGGTCTGTCAGGGGAGGGGGCTCCTAACTCTTGGGGACCTGGGACAGGAGACATCATGGCAGAAGAAAAGATTATGTGATTACAAGGGGACCAAAGGGGCTGGGTCGTGGCTCAGCAGCAGAGGGCACACCTAGTACGTGCGAGGCTCCTCAGCACCACGTGAAAACAAATAAGATAAAGGTATTGTGTCCATCTACAACTAAAAGTAAATATTTAGAAAAAGGGGGTGCCAGGGAGCGACATGTCTGAGTTAGGTGAGGTGGTGGACAGAGAGCATGCTTTGAATAAACGTGTCCGCAGGGCACAGCGGCCCCCTGCAGCCAAGTTCAACCCCGACTTCCTCCTGCACTGCCAACCCCCCATCCTTCCACATTTAGGCCTAATGTAGACCCAAGCCCCTGACCTCTCTCTAGCCCTGTTAAGATTGGCAGACTCACCCCTCCCCAGTTCTGGGGATTGAACCCAGGGGCCTTGACCAGTGAGCTGCGTCCCTTTTTTTGTTTTATTTTGTTTTCAACTTTTTTTTTTTTTTTTGGGTGCATCACACTGGTACGTGGTGTAGGATTTGCTGTTTAAAAATATGAAATGCTTCACAAATCTGCACGTCATCCTTGCACAGGGGCCATGCTGATCTCTATCCTTCTAACTTTTAGTATAGATGCTGCCAAAGCAAGCACCTTTTTTTGTTTGCTTTTTTTGGAGACAGGGTCTTGCTAAATTGCCCAGGTTGGCCTCGAATTTGTGATCCTCCTGCTTCAGCCTCCCAAGTTGCTGGGATTGCAGGAGTGCCCTACTGTGCCCAACTTGGAAGAACTTAAAAAAAAAAAAAAAAACTTACAGGTGTGGTGGCACACACTTGTAATCCCAGCAACTTGGGAGGCTGAGGCAGGAGCATTGCAAATTGGAAGCCTGCCTGGGCAACTAAGTGAAATTCTGTCTCCAAAATAAAAATAAAAAGGGCTGGGAATGTAGCTCAGGGGTAGAGCCACTCTGGGTTCAATCCCCAGCACCTCCCCCATTCTTCCAAATTTGAAAGGAGGAAAGAAAACTTGTGGAATAAAAATTACAAGCAGAATGAAATCTCTACTATATAAATTTCTGCAGCTTAAGATCTCAGTCAAGGCTTTGAAGTTCTCACCTGACCTCAGTCTTTTTCTAAGATGTTCACTTGTTTTAGCCTGTTTTCTGTTGCTCTATCAGAGTACCTGAGACTGGATAATTTATAAAGACAAGAAGTTTATTTAACATGGCAGAAGAGCTGAGGGGAAGCATGTGCATATGAAGGGGACAGAATCTGAGGCAGCCTTGTTTTATGACAAACTGCTTTCCTGAGAATGAACTCACTCCCAAATTAATACCATCCCTTGGAGAAAGGCATTAATCAGTGACCTAATCACCCCTGCAGGGCCCACCGCCCAGCCCCGCCACAATAGTAGTCAAGTCTCAACCTGAGTAACCGTATCTAAACTGTAGCATCACCCACTCCTTACAAAGAACCTTCTAACTCAGTAGCTCTGCGCCTAGCTTCCCTCTGGCTTCCAGCCTGCTCACAGGCCCAGGAGCTGGCCTGCCTGTCTGCTGGCCACAGGACAGGTTCCAGGCCGGGGTGCTCAGGCCACGGGAGGGGTAGGGTGGAGAACGTGCTCTGAGGTCCTGCCGCCTGGACAGGACTTGGACTGAGCTCCTTCCCCACCGTGGCACTTGGGCAGGCTCCCTGATCTCTGGAAGCCTCATCCGCCCTTTCAAAATGGGATCCTAAAGGATCAATTTCATAGAGTCATTGTGAGACTCGGTGATCTAATATGTCTCAAGTGCTAGGTGCCTGGCAAGCGGTTGGAAGAGCTCAGTAAATGTTAGCAGGGGGAAAAAACCCTTTGGATTCAAATCTTCCCTCGTTCCTCCAAGTTCTCTGCCTCCAGCTCCCTGTGGGAGAGCTTGGCTGGCGGGATGGCCCAGTGGCTCACTGATCCAGCCCCTTGGAGCTCAGACTCTGGGTGTGTCCACCTCCTGCACCTCCTCTGAGGCCCCCAGCACCCTAGCTGGGCTAGGGCTGGGTGGCAAGAGCCCCTGAACTTGGAGACCTTTGTCAGGCAGTTTTGGCAGCAGGACAAGTGAGCCGGACCTCCAGGTCAGCTGCTGCTTGTCCTTCTGGGCCCACGGCAGGCTGCAGGCGCTGGGCCTCCTTGGCAGAGCTGCGACAGCCCTTTCTGGCCCATGGCCGTCTCCCTCCTGCCTTCCCCACTCAGGCCCACCCTCCCTTGCTCCCCAGGCTCCATCTCTGTGAACAGCCGCAGCACACCATTCTTGGCCACTGGGGACAGCGAGATCCTGGACCTGGAGAGTGAGCTGTACCTGGGCGGTCTCCCTGAGGGAGGCCGTGTGGACCTGCCCCTGCCCCCGGAGGTGTGGACAGCGGCGCTCCGGGCTGGCTACGTGGGCTGCGTGCGGGACCTCTTCATAGATGGACGTAGCCGAGACCTACGGGGCCTGGCCGAGGCGCAGGGGGCCGTGGGCGTTGTCCCCTTCTGCTCCCGGGAGACGCTGAAGCAGTGTGCGTCCGCTCCCTGTCGCAACGGGGGCATCTGTCGAGAGGGCTGGAACCGCTTCGTCTGTGACTGCATCGGGACCGGCTTCCTGGGGCGGGTCTGTGAGAGAGGTGAGGCTAGCCATCACCCCAGGTGCCCCATCCTCCTCCTCGGGGAGACCCCCACTTCCCGCGCCTGTGCCCCTCACGGCCAGTCCCAGCCTGCCGTCTTGTGATGATTCTCTGGTCTTGTTTCTCTCTCCCCTGGCCTTTGTCGGCCCCCTCTGCTGTCCTTCCCCACTCCTGGGCAGAGGCCACGGTCCTGAGCTATGATGGCTCGATGTACATGAAGATCACGCTGCCTAACGCCGTGCACACGGAGGCCGAGGACGTGTCCCTGCGCTTCATGTCCCAGCGGGCCTACGGACTCATGATGGCCACCACCTCCAGGGAGTCTGCCGACACCCTGCGCCTTGAGCTGGACGGGGGGCAGATGAAGCTCACTGTCAACCTCGGTAACCACCCTGCCCCATGCCTGCTGGTCCCCTCCCTGGCCTGCCTCTGACCAACACCCCCCTCTGTCTGGAGAAGCTGGTGGTGGCACCAGTGCTAGGTGCCCCCAGCAGAGTTTGGAGGTGGGAGGTGACAGCCTGGGTCCTGGTGAGGACGCACAGCCTAGACCAATGCTTCATGCTCGACAGCACTGTAGGGGCTGGAGACCAGAGCGTGGCCACACACCCTCCCGAACGTGCCTGGGTGTGATGCCGTCCTCCCAGAGCACGCTCGAGGAGTCTTGGTGGTGCCTGTCTTGCACGCACGCGTGATGACGCAGCTCATTCTTGCGTTGGGTGCACCCCTGCTCATTCACTGGTCCACTCATTTGGGAGACACTTGCTGAAGCCTGCGGGGACTGAGCCTGAGCCCCGTGCAGTGGCCCCTGCACACAGCCACCCTCGGCCTCTTTGCGTGGAATAGAGGGGCGTGGGTAGGTGCCCGTGCACACACTGGACACACAGGGACTTGCCCTTCTGCCCTTGTCTAGCACCATGGGCTTCCACAGCTGAGGCCCATGGCCACCTCATGATGGCATCAGGCTGCCAGGCTGGCATGGCAGTCCCTGCCTTACAGATCATGAAACTCTCACCCGGCATCCCAAAGGGATGGAGCCCAGCGTCATAGGGAGGAGCCCGTCCCAAACCCTCGTCCTTGGCCTTCAGGTGCCTTGCTTTCCCTGACATCTCCATCAGGGCTGTGGTGGCAGGGCTGTCGGTTCTGGCCCTCTGCAACACACTGTCCACTGCCTCTTCCTGTGCTCATGGGTGAGGGCTGGCTTGGTTCCAGGTCACCTGCCTGTCCGCAGTATCTGCATGGGACTGAGAGGCTCCCTGCGGGGGAGTCCATGGGCTTCAGCTTTCGTGGTCAGGACCAGGAGAGACCAGCGGCTTTACTCATTCGGCTGGTATCTAGGGGACATCTTACAAATGCCAGCTGTCTTCCAAGCCAGGTCCTACAGCAGGGAATAAGCAAGGCCCCGGTTCTTCTGGAACTTTTCTTGCAGGGGAGCTCTGGAGGTGAGGGGTCCTGAGCCGACCAGGCTGGGGTCACATCTGCCCATCTCAGACTGGCCTCTTGAGGCCCGTGAGGATGCAGTGCCCAGGGATCTGACTCGCAGAAGACTTCAGGCCACGAGGGTCACCTGGTATCTCCTGGGCCTGGAAGAGAAGTAGGGCTCTTCTGAGTAGATTAGAATCCTCAACTGGGGAGAATAAAGAGGTTGGAGCTTTGAAATACTGACCTGGAATCTCATCCTAACCTTGGTCTCCAGGGCATTTCTGGGAGACACTGACCTTTCGGGGCTTGTCATCTGGCTAGTGTACTTATACTGTGTCACCTGGCCTGTGTATTCCTGGGTCAAGGATCTGTCTGCAAGGCAGGGCCTGAGGTGGGGAGCTGTGCAGATGGCCTTGAGCTGGTTTGAGGGGACCCCTACAGCTCTGCTCTCACCACCCACCCTGCAGCCACTCTGCAGGAAAGTGGGCTGGGAGACGCCCTTTGGCCAATGTTCCTCAGGTCTGCCCAGCAGTCTAGAGAGGAGGCAGCATCCCTGGCCTTGAAACCTTGCCCTGGTGACCCCTGGGACCTTGCACCGTTGGGATCCACCCTCTTCCCATGGGCATGCTTCTCTGAGCCATATAAATAAATCTCAGAAGTCAGATAACAAGCCGGCCCTTCTGGAAGACCCATAGTGTTAAGAGTGGGCTTCTCACACCAACAGCCAACAGGGCTGTCCTGTCTCCCTGTCACCTCTGGCTGTGCTCCTGCCCCATCCACAGAGATGTGTGGGCTGAGATGCCATCTCTAGCTTAGCTCATGACAGACTGACCCAACGCTTGGTGCAGATGCATCTGCCTTCACATACCCCCTGGTGTGTGGCCATGGGGCATATGGCCACTGTGTAGCCACTGGAGACAGACATGGTCCCAGATGACAGCTACCCAGCCACCCAGCCTAGGGCTGGGACGGGAGGAGTTCTGGGTTTGGGGTCCAGCCTTGGGATCTTTTAATATTGGGTAAGTCATTTCTCTTCTCTGAGTCTCTGTTTTCTTCTCTGTTAAATGGGAATAAGAATCCTCACTCTGTCTGCTCTCTGGGGTGGTTTTGAGGCTCAAATGGAATAATGTGAGTGAAGACATCTGTAGGGACTGTCCGGCCTTCTCAAAGAAAAACCACACTGGGACAGGGGCCCAAGCTTGGAGGTGGGCCTGGCAGGCTGCTTCCACATAGTGTCACCCAGTCTGCTCCCGCCTCAAGAGCCCCATTTCCATCTGCATCTTGCTACTCCCCAGGGCCTACAGGGCCCCACAGATGGGGCAGCACCAAGGCCCTGGTCCTGGGCTACACTGCAGAAGCCGGGCGGTTTTGGTCTCTGGCCTCATCTGGAGGGAGGGAGGTGAGAGGTACAGAGGTAGCTACGTGGCTCATGTGGCACTCATGGAAGGACCCGGGCTCCGTGCTGGGCCTGAAGAAGGAGTGGAGCCTGCCAGCAAACCCTTGGGATGACTGGAGGGGTCCTCTGGGCCAGCTCCAGAGATGGGGACCTTGATAGACAAGACAGGGTCAAAAGGCTGCCTCCTTCCAGGCAGAGGGTTGAGGAACTGAACTGTGCATCCTGCACCAGTCCCGCGCCTCACTGTGTCTGTAGACAATGATCACATTTCTTCAGCCCCTGAGGGGGGCAGTTGCTCTCTGTCCCTAGAAGATGGTAATGTCACCTGGGTTCTTTGCCTTGTTCCAGTGTGGCCTGGGTCCCTGCCTTCTGCCCTGGGTTTGATCACTGGGGCCAGTACCCACCTAGTCTGCCCTCTCCCCCTTCCTGCAGTTGTCCTCTACCAAGTGTGCCCATGGTGTCCCAGCTGTGCCATTGTGGCTGACGTGAAGTGTGTGGCCCTCGGTGCGTGCGCACTGCCTGCGGGAGGCCTCCACCTCTGTTCCGTTGCCTGCGGTGTCTGGAGCTGCCCACCTCTGAGATGGCCATTCTGGTGTTGGGCTCTTCTTCCTTAATGTCACCATGCTCTTCTGAAATCCCCCTTGCTCTAAATCTCCTCTAGTTCAGACCTCGTGAGCTGTGCCTAGCTCTGGCTCACATTCTCAGGCTAGATGCTCATGGCACCCCACGCCCTTTCACCCTGGCGCTGTGGGAGGGGCTGCTCAGTAGCTCCTTCTGGGAGCCAAGCTGCAGGGGGACTGGCCAAGGCTGAGGCTGCACCAGGAGCTGATGCTGCCACTCTGCCATGTCGCTGCCTAGAGGAGATGCTCCAGAGGCTGGGGGCCCACATCTCCATTCTGGGGCCTGGTGCTGGGGGGCTGTGTCTTTCTCTGCATCCTTTTCCGTGTGGATTGCTTTCTCCCCTGTCCTGTCACAAGTCATACCTCCACCCTGCTCTTTGTCCAGCTAGGGCCTTGGTGGGTCTGTGCAGACCAATCGTGTCTGTCCTTTGCCTGCTCTCGAGGCACAGGCCCCGGCCTGTAGCAGGTTACGGGTTTTCTTGCTCTGAGCTGTGCTTGGGTGAGCGTGGGCAGGGGGGCCTGCTTCTCCAGCCGCTGCTCCCCCTCTGGCTTTCCCCTGGGAGGGTCCTGGCTCCCCTGGGTGTCCACCTTCAGGTGGGCTCACCCTTCTCCTGCCT
Source organism: Marmota marmota marmota (assembly GCF_001458135.2). Lineage (NCBI taxonomy): Eukaryota > Metazoa > Chordata > Mammalia > Rodentia > Sciuridae > Marmota > Marmota marmota. The sequence continues at coordinate 66,942,433 of NW_026000174.1, read as the reverse complement.
CACTGGAGCGGGGGCTCCTGAGGGTGGAGTCACTGTGGGGTGGGTGTAGCCACCACCTCTTCTCTGGACAGAGGGACCCCCCTCCTCTCCTGAGACTCCTCTGCTGGGGAAGGGAAACAGTCACCTCCTTCCTGGGGTCTGTTCTCCAGTGGGGGATCAGCCTGCCCTTCCAGTCCCCTTTTTTCTTTTTTGGACCCTTCATTGGTGAAGACTCTGCTGGCCCTGAGAGAGCCCCCGGGACCTGACTCCAGGGCCTGGCACCTCCCGCCCTCGGCCACTCCACTTCCCCGCTGTCCAGCCTCTCCTTCCCTCTGCTCCCCCAGATCTTCTGCTTTTCTCTCTGCACCCCCCGCCTCCTGTCACTTCTCACTTCCCTGTGTCTGCCCTTTGACCTTCCTCTGCCCCTCTCTTGGTGCCAGGCTGTGGCTCAGGGTCCCGGCTGCTCCCCCCACTCTTCTGCTGCGGTTGACAACGCGTGTGGAGCTCAGCTGTACTGCCTGACAGGCCCATGACCCCCAGGGCCACAGGGGCCATCTGATTACCTCCACTGCAGGAACCTTCAGGGGCCCAGGGGATGCCAGGGGCATCCTGACCATGGGGTATGTGGGCAGGGCCTTTCTTCGGAGGAGCGACAGGAGGGAGGCCAGGACATTGCTGTTCATTGAGGGCTCCCTGCAAGGCGAGGGCTGTCACCTGATCCCTGCTGCAGATCTTCCCGTCCCAGCCCTAGCTCACAGGAAGGGAAGCCGAGGCTCAGAGGGAACCCCTTTGCCCGAGATCACAGTGAGTCAGTGTGAGGATGAGGCGAAGACCCGGCTCCCCGGCCTCGAGGCGCAGGGCTTTCTGTGCTCTGGCCAGCAGCTCCCTCAGGCCAAGAGGGGTCTGGGTCTCACAAAGCAGGACAGGCAACCTAAGGGCCTAAGACCTGGACTTCATAGGACCTGGAGCTCTGTCCTTCTGCCAGGGCTGGCTTTTCCACCTTGTGGGCCATGTGCCCAACCAGGGGGATGGCCAGAGGATCTGGGGCCCTGGTTGCAGGTTCTGTGAAACCGTGGCCTTGCCAACCACGAGGGCCCCTTCCATTCTCGAAATCAGGGCACAGCAGTGCAGGGCTGGGCAGAGGCAGGGGCTTTGTTTACGGTGTCTGCTTGGCCCTGACTTGCTTGTTCCTAAGAGAGGTCAGATTTTGGACTGTGTGGCCTCGAGCCCCTCCCTAGGAAGACATGAAGTACTAGTTCTTCAGGGTGAGGAGCACCCCGATCCCTAGTGGCAGCCAGGCTCTGCTAGGATGGGGTGGGGAGAAGGAAGGTTCCTGTAGGGGCGGTGCCAGCCCCTGGGGCTTTGGGAGGTACATGGCCTGGGGAAGGGGGCCCTGGGGCAGACCCCTCCGTTGAGCTTAGAGCACAAGCCGTGCTGTCACGCCTGGGCTCTGAGCAGGGAGTCGTTCCAGAGCAGGGGGTGCAGGGACCTTGGCCCTCCCCACCCATCTCCCTCCCAGAGGCTGGGGAGATGTGGGGCTGGTCAAGCCCTCAGCCCCTGGCGATCCCCTGTACGACTGGGATTCCCAAGGTGCCCGTCTCCCTCAGGCACGAGAGGCCTGGGCCCCTCCAAGAAGGGGACACAAGCCCTCTTCCCATCACCTGACTGCCCTGCCTCCCAGCTCTGGGGAGGGTTGGAGCCTTCTTGGGGGCAGGAGGGACTGGGGTTCAACTGAGGAGGGGAAAAGGGCACCTGGGCACGCGTGGTCCCCGGAAAGTGGCCCCGGGGGGAACCCCTGCCCGCAGATACCCCTCCCTGTGAAGGATGTAAAAAAAAAAAAANAGGGAAAAATCTAAGGCCTAAAATGAAAAAAAAAAAAAAAAAAACCTTGTTCTGCCTTTTTGTCTCCCCTCCCCCTCTGCCCGCCCCATGGCCCCCCCAGACTGCCTGCGCGTCGGCTGCGCACCCAGTAAGTGGCTTCCCTCTCCTGCAGAGACCCAAGGGGCTGGGATGCTGGACACTGGGACTTAGGGAGGGAGGAAGGGCGGGGAGGCGAATTCTGCATCGCTGGCTTGTGTGGATGCTGGCATGGGTGAGGGGTGGGGAGCAGGCCTGGGGGCCGAGCGCAGGGGGTTCCAGAGGGCAGAACAGGCAGAATGAAGTGGACCAGGGACAGTTGGCAAAGGGTCCATGGTCAGGGTGCTCGGTAGGTTATGGGAAAGGGAAGTCTACAGGAGTGTGGGGAGGAGGTGGAAACAGAGGCCCAGGTGGCACCTGCCTCTGGGAGCTCCCCCATCCTACAGGCCCAAAGGAGCTGGAGGGCTGGGGATATGCTGCTGCATCTCCAGCGATGGCCACAAGGGGGCAGGCGAGGCACACGGGAAAGAAGGTGAGGGCCAGCCAGGAGCACCCAGGGCCTTAGAGTTCAGCCCAACACGTGGCCTGTGTTCCCTGAAGGGCGTAATCCTGCCAAATAGGGGCTCTTTCGAAAGTGGCAGTGAGAGTTGCCAGCAAGGGTGGACAGGAGGCTGGTGTGATTGGGCTGTGTGCTCTGAGATGAGGTCACTGAGGGAGCGTGTGTGCATGGAAGGCACAGGTAGAGAGACTGTGTGCTCCCGGTCCCTTGCTGAATGTGTGTGTCACATGCTGTGTGAGGACCAGAGATCCTTTAATGTCAGCATGCTCAGCCTCAGCAGGAGTGAGCACCAGGGGCCCAGGGATGACCTGGGAATGCTGCACAATCCAGCTACATTTGAAAGATGAGTACGTTTAATCTTAGACTTGGGGAGCAGATAATCTTGACCTTGAATAAATGGTCATAATTCCTAAGAAACAGAGCACCCCCCTCTGGCTGTGCTGGCTCTTACCTGCTGCACATGTGGCCACATGTCCCGGTGTGTAGAGTTCACCAGGCAGAAGGGTCCCCCTGGGTCCCCCTGCAGATGGGGGAGCTGGGCATCAGGGTGGATGACAAGCTGTGGGAGCCATTTCCATTGGGGTGTGTGGTCAGGCTGTGTGGCTTTTTGGAAGTGTCAGGCCTTGTGCTCATACATGGAAATTTAGCTGCTGGTGACACGCATGGCAGGTCCTCAGAGTCTGGAAACTGTTGATTGTAGGTCTGAGCCTCAGAGTGCGGGGTGTTGGGGTAACTCCAGGGGCACCATTCACCTCCTCTTCTATGCGAATGGCACCCTCTGAAATCGCCCCAAGTGGCCGAGTGCATCTGAGTGTGAAAGCTCTGTGTGCGCGTGCACTCTGGGGATGTGGTGAGGCCAGGAGTGTGTGAACTTGTGTGCACGGGTGTGTGCGCGATGGCTCTGTGCCGTGGGTCGTGTGTGTGCACAGTGCACAGGTGTGTGTAGGGCTGTCATCGGGGGTGGTCCGGGAAGCTGCCTGTGGGCCCGTTGAGTGCCGTGCTCACTCCCCCCTTGGTGCTGCAGGTAAAGGGCCCGAGACGCTCTTTGCGGGGCACAAGCTCAATGACAATGAGTGGCACACAGTGAGGGTGGTGCGGCGTGGCAAGAGCCTGCAGCTGTCTGTGGACAACGTGACCGTGGAGGGTAGGTGGACACATCTCTGGGGACCTGTGCTGGGTTCTTGGAGACCTCTGACTGGACTTCTGGTCCCAGGGTATCTTTCTGGTGAAGCTCCTCTGCCACTTCCCCCTTAGGGGTGGTTGATTATGGGGGTTTGGACCCCAGGGGCCATTTCAACTCCCAGCAGGCAGCATTTCCTGAAAGCCCGTGGGCCACCCACCTATGGGTCCCCCAGCTCCTCCTGGAGCTGTGTCTGCCACTAGTGCTGGCCGAGGGCAACTCTGGTGATGTCCCTTACGTGTGGCCTCATGTGGAGATGCTCCTGGGAGCCTGAGGCCCAGTCTCAGAAGTGATCCTATGGTGTGTGCTCCAAGGCCATCCCCCTCACCTCGACCTCCTGTCCCGAGCAGGACAGATGGCAGGAGCCCACACGCGGCTGGAGTTCCACAACATTGAGACGGGCATCATGACGGAGCGGCGGTTCATCTCCGTGGTGCCCTCCAACTTCATCGGGCACTTGAGCGGGCTGGTGTTCAACGGCCAGCCCTACATGGACCAGTGCAAGGACGGCGACATCACCTACTGCGAGCTCAACGCCCGCTTTGGCCTGCGTGCCATCGTGGCGGATCCCGTCACCTTCAAGAGTCGCAGCAGCTACCTGGCCCTCGCCACGCTCCAGGCCTACGCCTCCATGCACCTCTTCTTCCAGTTCAAGACCACGGCCCCCGACGGGCTTCTCCTCTTCAACTCGGGCAACGGCAATGACTTCATTGTCATCGAGCTGGTCAAGGGGTGAGGGGCCAGGCATTGCTTAGGGAAACGGTCCCCTCCCCTTACTGACCCAGATACAGCTCCCTGGACCATTGCGGGTATCCAGTGTCCCCAAACCACAGGTCGAGATTCAGGTTCCCAACTACTCAGCCAGGATGGAGAAGAAGCCCCCCCTTCCAGGTGCTGACTCCCCAGCTCCTTCCCCACCAGGGCTCCCCCTCTTCCCCTCCTCCACAGCCTCTTCACACGCCAGTCAGCCCAGCCCCTCAGCCTTGGAGGATCCCACCCCAGAGCAGCTCGGTCCCTGCTCCCGGGGGTCCCTGCTGCCCCACTAAACCTCCCCATCTACTAGCTCCCCTGAGCCTGTGTCAGGAACCAACTCCTCATGGGCCTTCTGTGACAGGACTTCACATATTGTCCTCTTGCCATTGCTTTGGTTCCCTCCTGGGGGGTCCCTCCTTCTTCCCATGGCCCCCAGGGAAGACCCCTGCCAGCGGTAGCTCCTCTGAACCCCGCCTTCCCAGCATCGCCCCGCCCTGACCCAGTGTCTCCTCCCTACCGTGGGGCAGGTACGTCCACTACGTGTTTGACCTGGGGAATGGCCCGTCCTTGATGAAGGGGAACTCAGACAAACCAGTCAATGACAACCAGTGGCACAACGTGGTGGTGTCCAGGGACCCAGGCAACGTGCACACGCTCAAGATTGACTCCCGCACTGTCACGCAGCACTCCAATGGCGCCCGAAACCTCGATCTCAAAGGTGGGGCTGGGGCCTCTGGAGGAGGCCTGGCCCTAGCCCTGATGCCCGTGGCCCCAGCAAGGGCTCCCCTCCTGCAATGCTGCTTCCCTCACCCCCAGACTCCCTGCCTCTCAGCCTCCACCATGTCCGGCTGACCATATGTGGCTGAAGTCCCGCTCAGCTTTCCTGCGAGTCCACCTTGCAACATAGCCCTGGTCATAAGATGTGTCTCCTGGGGTCCCTGGTGCCCTGACTCTAGAGCGAGTAGTATGTAGCCCAGACCTTGCAAGGACCTCTCGGACCCCCAAGGCTGAGAATCCTGCCTCAGTTGAAGGCTGGAGAGAGAATAGGGTGCTTGTTGACCTGTCAAGTGCGGCTCCAGGGTGGGGATGGAGGACAGAGCACGCAGCAGGACCCGGGGTCCCCAGCTCCTGCATCTTGGGCATTGGCTGGGCTCACTTTGGGTCACCCTAGTGTTCCACATTCTCCAGTGTCTCTTCAGTAGTCATCGAAATGGTCATTACCTGTCCCCAGGATAGGCAGTTGAGAGGATGGGAAGAGGAGGATGAATTAGGAGGCTGGACATTGGGACAGGAGGGATGAGGCCTGTGGCTGCTCAATCCCGCTGGGGTCAATATGAGCTACCTTATTGCACAGGTCCCAGAGGGACCCCTGGATGTCCATGAGACTCAAACTGTCTGAGCTTGGGGAGGCACCAGAAGCCAGTGAATTCCCTCCCCTAGCCAGATCCCAGGTCTGCCAGATCTGGTGGCACAGGGCTGACAATTCTCTCTGCTCCCAGGAGAGGGCGATGTGTCACAGAGAATCTGAAGTGCAGCCTTGGGCGGGCTTGTGACGCAGCCAGCCCTGGCCAGGATGTAGAATGACCAGTGTGTGGGCCCAAGCCCTGCTATGTGCTGCCCAAGGCTTCCAGGGAATCCGGGCCCCTTTTTGGGATCAGATGGCCCAAGGAGAACTTCTTTCCAGAGCTCTAGCGGTTGGGGGAGGGGGGGAGGCTTAGAACTGCCTAGGAGAGAACTCCAAGTTGGGAGAGGCCTGAGGAGTTCTGGGAACAGGAGGCTTGGGAGGGGGGAGCGGGGGTGGAGGGGATGGGGCTGCACATCTATGAAAGGCCCTGATTACAGGCCGGAACTGGAACCGAACGTGTGGGAGAGCACGAGCAGGTTCCTCCAGCTGTCCCCCACCCCCCACTCTCCCAGCATCTGGGTTTCTCTGGGAGGGGCGCAGACAGATGGCAAAATGGAGAGGAAGGAGGAAGAGGTGGGGGGTGGGTATCTGCAGGTCGCCGTCACTCTGTTAGGGACACCATGAGCCTCCTAGAGGGCTGGGAGGACCTGAGACAGGATGCCAGTGTCCTGGGAGGGAAATGGCGCTGGGTGCCAGCATGCTGACCCCACTCCCTTTGCAGGGGAGCTGTACATTGGCGGCCTGAGCAAGAATATGTTCAGCAACCTGCCTAAGCTGGTGGCTTCCCGGGATGGCTTTCAGGGCTGCCTGGCCTCTGTGGACCTCAACGGGCGCCTCCCAGACCTCATCGCTGATGCCCTGCACCGCATCGGGCAGGTGGAGAGGGGCTGTGATGGTGAGTGTAGAGGAGTGGCTAGCAGGTGCCCCATGCTCAGCAGGTGGCTTCCTTCTTAGGCTTTGTGGGAACCTGTCCCCAGAGCTCTGGGGCAGGGGACAGCTGGCCCTCCCTTTTGCCTCCCACTCTGGGCACTCAGTGTGGTTCAAGGCCAGTCTTCGAGCCTCCCATTCCCACCCCATCCCCCTGGTCAGACCTGGGCCCTTTCAGCCTGGCACAGCTGAGGCTCTGCACCCCCTGGGGGAGGGAGGGGCTTGGCTGAGCAGGGGTGTCCTTCTTCCTGCCCGCTCCAGGCCCCAGCACCACCTGCACCGAGGAGTCCTGTGCCAACCAGGGCGTCTGCCTGCAGCAATGGGATGGCTTCACCTGTGACTGCACCATGACCTCCTACGGAGGCCCCGTCTGCAATGACCGTGAGTGCCTGGGGGATGGGCGGTGCAGGGAGTAGGCCCTTGCCCATCTGGGAGGAAGGAGGGTCCCTCAGAGCCCAAGAGGGCTCTGTGCCGCTTGCTTCTTCTCACTTGCCTTGGAGCCCAGGGGGAGCTGCTGGCTGAATCTCTGGGGTCATCTATTGATAGGTGACCTCTCCTGGTTCTGACCTGGTGGGACAGCTGATTTCCCTGGACATGGGCCCTGCTATTCCTTTTTTCTCCCTCAAGAATCCCAACTGCGGGCTGTCCCCTGGAGCCACAAGGACACTCCCTGGTGTCCTCACTTGGTTCTTTTCGCTCCCTGGGCATCTGCCTGTCAATGTGCATGTTGTCTGAGGTCCTTTCCCAGAGAGGGCAGGGTTAGCAGCACTTTCAGTCCCAGTGGTTGGTGGCTGGTAGCTGGTTGGAACCTGGCAGAGGAGGACAGCCTTTGACTTTTGGAGGGGTTTGGAGTCTCTCTCGAATGACTGGGCCGGGGACACAGGGCTGAGCAGAGAGCAGTCTCAGCAGACATCGCTTGAGAGGGCTTTGGTGGGGAGCTATGCCGAGAGACCAAACAGGCACACTCACGCATGGGCGTACGCTCACACATGCAAACACACTCAAGAAAACTGTGTTTCTCTACGTTAGGCACAGGGAGTGGGGCCTGGGGAGGGACAGTAGATCTGTGGAGGTAGTCACAGTGCCCTTGTCTCAGTCACCACACTGCCGGCTTTTCATGAATTCCACATGGGAAACCTACTTGTTCCAGGGACAGGGGCTCTTGACAGGAGGTCGTTTGCCTTCCCCTTTGAAAACATGTCTCCCTCAGCACCTTCCTGGTGTTCTCAGGCATGGCCAGCCTGGGACCTTTGTCCCCACTCTGTCCCTCGGATTTCTCTCATCTGACCTGCTGTTCTCTGTGTCTGCCAAAGCCTTCCAGACAACCCGCTCAGGGGCACTTGGGGCCTGGCTGCCATGCTGTGGTCAGGCCTCTCCCCTCCGGGTAGCTCAGCTTGGCACACATCTTCAGACATAGTAACGGATAGTTTGGTGTTACCGACAAAGCTCTTCAGTTTGATCTTCAGAGAAGGCCATGGGCTAGAGACCATCCTTGCCTTTTGACTGGGGAGGAAACCTAGCCTCACATCAAAGGACATTGGAGGCCCAGCTCAGGTAGACCGTGTGTCCTGCCTCTGTTGCCCCTGCTGCTCAAGTTCTGCGGATGGTGGTTGTGCCATTTCTTGCTAGGGATGGAGGAAATCTGATCAAAAAGCGCTGCTACTCATCAGCACTCCTCGCTCCCACACAGTGGAAACTTCTGGAAAGGGGGTATAATCATGGATGGCAGAGGTCTAGGGAGCTGTGCCACATTTGGGCAGAGATAGGAAGAGCAACTTCTCTGGTTTCCTGTCTGGTGGAAGGGAGGGAGAGTTGGGGCTGGGGAGCAGGGCCCATCTTGGGAAATGTCACCGTCCCCAAGCACTGGTGTGGCGGCATAGCCTGAGCAAAGCTGTGGAGCTAAAGACAAGGTGGGTACAACTTGGGAGCCTGCATGCTGCTCCTCCCAGTGAGCTACAACTGGCCCTGGGGTGCCTCTGAGATCTGTCCCCACCCTAAGGACAGGACAAGAATCTGGGGAGTGTGGTCTTTGCAAGGCTTTCCAGCCATACCCCTTTTCTCCTGGGGCCGCTCTTCTGTCTGGCTTTTCGGGCCTTCTGTGTGGTTGGTCTTCTTGGGGACCTGTGTGCACAAGGTCAGGCAGGGACCTAATGGAGAGGTCCCTGGGAATAAGAGCCCTGGGAAGCCCTGGGGGCCCAGCGGGGCCAGGGCCTGAAGAGAGGGAGGAGGGAAGACGTGACCAAGGTGGAGAGGCAGAGCCAGGCCTCTGAGCATCCTGGCCCTGGTGTGCAGCTGTCTGGTGAGGGAGACACTAGGAGTCACGACCTTCAGGACAGCCTTTCTTCATTTATTGCCTCAGTCTCTCCATCTGTGACATGGGGACTACTCCCAGAGGGGAAGGGACCTCTGTTCCTCTAAGGCTCAGGAGATTCTGCTCTGGGAAGACTGAAAAGAGAAGATCAGAGAGAAAGAACACATCTCTGTGATGAAAGACAGGAAAGTGGAGAGGCTGAAAACAGGATATGAGAAGAGGGGGGCAGTACTTCCTTCCCAAAGCCCCTGGGCTTGTGCTGTGTCTTAGAGACTGTCTCCTGCCTCTCCCAGGGGGTCGGCTCCTCACATCTCTGCCTCCCTGTCTCTGCTCAGTCTCTACAGCTTCTATTGATCTCTCGCACACCTCTGTCTCTCTCTGCCTTTTTACCCTCCATGTCTCCCCCTCTCCAGCATCTCCCCCTCCAACTCTCTCCAGTTCCCACTCACCGATATTGATTGGCCTCTAGGCGGTTTCCCTTCCTCTCCTCTCGCCACCAGCTCCTCCCTCCCTCCCTTTGGGGCCATAAATTTTCTGCCTGCTCAGAGCTGTGTCAGTCTATATTCCAGAGCACAAGAAGGGGCCAGAGGACAGGAAGGCACATCCTCTGGGAGCCCCAGCCTACCGTGTCTCCTTCCTCATGGGGCCACACACCATCTGGAAGCCTCATCTGGGGGGCCTCTGCAGACCTCTGTCTTTACTTTTGAAGGGCTGGGGGCTGTACTGGGCTCTGGCATCTAGCAAGAGTTCAGGGTGGCAGCGGCAATGGGTATAGCTGTCCCAGGTCCTGACTGTACCCAGGAACAAGGGCAGTGTACAAATTTCACGTTGATAATTCTGCTCCCAAACAAAATTCAGACTCAATAAGCAGGAGCCAGTGTTCCCGGCCCTCCCCTCTCCCACCTCATCTGCTCCTTCCTCCTGCCCACTTCTCACTCTGCTACACCATGTCTTCGGCTCCTGCTCAGGGTCACCTCTACCCCACCTCTCCTCTTTCCCTCCTCCTGCTTCCCCATGGCACCCTCTCCCTGTCCAAGCAGGTTGAGGTAAATATGGAGGTGATATCCAGATGGAGGGAAGTGAGTCTCCCTGAACTTACCTCAAGAGCTATGATGAATGCTTCCCAAAGACCCCCCCAAAGTTTTTTTTGGGAGGCAGACCCCAGTATGAGAGGTACCCTGTAGGAGAAGTGGCTTCCTCAGTCACTTTTGGGACAAAAATGGCCCAGGAAGGGTTTTGTGATAAGTGGGACAATCGGTGGACAGGTGTCCTGGAGACCCCAGTGAAGGGAGAGATTGAGAGTGGGGGAGGGGCATCAAGCCAGGACAGGAAAGGTTGGAGGAGTGGGGGAGAGCCTCTGTAGGGGCTGGGGAGCACCCTTTTGGGACGGGTGGGGAGCAGACTGGATGTGTGGTGGTGTCTTACTCTTGAGAGCCCTTGGGGCTCTGAGTACATTGTAAGGGTATGAATGACCTGGTTTGGAGGGTGAGCTCCAGGGGTAGGGATGTATGTGTATGTGCTGGCCATTCATTGACTGCTATCAAACATGTATGTGTGTGTGCACGGATGCCTCTGTGAGCATGATTTGGTGTGCCAGTGTCCACGAGCCCATGCAGGCATATGTGTGTCTGAACCGTGTGCCTGCCCGCACACTGGTGCCTGTATGGACACGTGGGTGTTTCCATATCCAAGCCCGTCTACATCCCAGCGTGCACGTGTGTTCGGAGGGCTGCGTGAAGAGGTGGCTCTGGCCACATCTCCGTGCTGGACCAGAGAGCACTACTGGGGCTCGTCCAGGTGGGGGGGGGGGTAGGGGAGGAGGAGGAAGGAGGAGCGGCCTCTCTTGCTCTAGCTCGGT